>NW_026068050.1:3510124-3535236 GCF_014885135.2 Alexandromys fortis | reverse complement strand
GAGGAGGAGGAGGAGGAGGAGGAGGAGGAGGAGGAGGAGGAGGAGGAGGAGGAGGAGGAGGAGGAGGAGGAGGAGGGGAGCGCCTGTGGAGGTCAGAGGGCAGAGGACTCCCGTAGGAGTCGGTTCTCCCCTTCCACCGCGTGGGTCCCAGGGATTGAACTAGGGTTTTAAGGCCAGGAGGCAGGCATCTTTACCCAGGAAGCCATCTTACCAGCCCTAGCTTTAATTTTAATGGTAGGAGCTTTCTACCCCTAACATGTTAATTAAGTTCCCTTAGTTATATTGTTACTTTGTTGGCATTAGCCCAATCCTAGGAATACATACCAGAGCGGACCAGAATGAACATGGGGAAAGACTCGGTGCATAGGGATATTTCTGACCAGGGTGAAAGAACTTTGCACGGGCCTCTTGGCGTGGTTGTAACTCCAGCCCTCCGGGATGGATGGAAGAGGCCATCTCTCCTCGCTGTCTGGAGATGCTTCTCATCTCGAGTTGCTGTCATGAAAATCCAACAAGACAGTCATTCATTAGAATGGAGGATACGTGCTGGCTCCACTGTTTCAGTTAGAGGCATTTGGCTTGGCATCTCCTTTCTAATTTACACAGAAGTGTAGATTAGGGTTTCCTGCCAGACTATGAGATGTTTCACCAGCCTTTGGTTTGGGTCTGAAACTTTGCGATTGAAGGTGGAGATGTGTGGGAGGTGGGACTAGAACAAAGCATCAACTAAACCTTCCATGGCTTCCATATTTCAGAAATATGCTGAGCGCCAGACCAGCAAGCCCACGTTCCGTGACGGGATGGAGCTTGTTCCCCAGCCGGAGGATGCCGCATCCTTTTGCCGGTGCCACAGGAAGATGCCAGGGAGGGAAGAGCTTTAAGGAGGCCCCGGCTTCACACTCTTTGTGTGCTGGCTGCATCTTTAAGACTTGTGAAAGATGCCAAGCCGTGAGGAAAGAGCAGAGCCAGGCCTGGTGGGTCAGGCTCACACTTTTAATCCCAGCACTCCGGAGGCGGAAGCAAGAGGATTTCTTACTGCAAAGCCTGCCTGCGATATATGGTGATTTCCTGGCCAGCCTAGACTTCCCAGTTGAATCTTATCAAAAAGCCAAAACAACCGGGAAGTGGTGGTGCTCACCTTTTGTCCCAGCACTTGGAAAACAGAGGCAGGCAGATCTCCGTGAGTTCAAGGCCAGCCTGGTCTACAGAGTGAGTTCCAGAATAGCCAGAGCTACAGAGAGAAACCCTGTCTCAAAAACAAAACAAAACAAAACAAACAAACAAAAAGCCAAAGCAAAAAGAAATGCAGAGATGCTAAGCATGTAATCCCACACCGTGAGGCTGAGGCAGAAAGATCATGAGTTCCAGTATTACCAAATGCCTCTGGATCTTCATTTTATTTGGGGTGAAACTGCTCATTTGAGCATCACAATAGATAAAAGGACTTACAAGTCACCTGGGAATCTGTGGATGTCACATTTACTGGTTTGTTTCTATCTTTTCTTCACTTATTTTACATTCAGTTATGAAGGGAAAAGCATTCAGGGAAAGTTTCATTTTCTCCGCCCTGTGCAGTTTCTCCTTTTGCAAGCTGTTCTGATGGTCTGCGATTCCAGCCTCTTGTTGGAAGAGCTGATGAAGCTAGCTAAGGAACAAGCTAAGTAAGGAACAAGTCTCTGTGCTGTTAAGGGTAGCATAGAGACGGTGGAGGAACACACTGCATCGTTTAAATCTTTTCAGCTAAGTTTTTGCCAGGGCCTAGACAGAATTAAGGGGAAATTGTACCTTACACTGGTGAATCAGTCTGTTTGGGTTGCACACCTGTTAAAGACAGCATAGCCATTAATGTAGGCGGTGGCATTCTGTGGGTATCTTTATCATCTATGTGCTAGGAATATAAGAAATAACAGTTGTCAACATGAGATCTTTAATTCCCTTTGTCCTTCCAAAAGAGTCCTCGATAGCTGCTACACCAGCCTCAGGAGGCCTCAGCATCCTGGGAATCACTAATATGCCTGAATCTACAGATGGACAGAAAGAGCCTCCTCTTTCAATGGGTTGAACCGTTAAGATAAAGACTTTGGCACTTGCCTCTGCCTTTTAGGACAGGGTCGAGATCTAAGCCTCATACCCTTAAATTCCTGTCTAACTCCTCAGAGCACCATCAATCCAAGACGCAGTTCATGACAGAATGTGCTCCAAAACCAGAGCTCCCCCAACCGGGGAACTCATGTGGTCATGTCTGTTCTCCCGAGGGCCGAAAGGAACACAGGAATTTGTGTTTTTAAGTAGACCATAGAAATGACCAGCAAGCCCATCGCCGATTTAAATCCGACCTGTGTAGTATAAACTAAAGGATAAGCTGGCCTGAGGCCACACCTGGTGCATCTGAGTCTGCCTTCTGTTGTTTAGAGAGAGTAGAGCCTTATGGGAATGGGTTATGGAAAGAAAGGCTGCCTTCCTCTTTGCTACCTCTGTAACCCCAGGTCCAGGGAGCAAATGGCAGTTTGTCGTAGACACAGTAAGTCTTTTAGGTTGATGTCGGTGATGAACAGTCCTAACAGTTGAAAGGAGTTGAGACAAACTGGGCAGTTTCTATGGACTCCTCGGGGGCCCTCGTGGTCCTCACTTTGGAGCATTGAATCTCTGACGTGAACCTGCAGGGGACATTTCACATCTAAACTGTGGCAAGTCTATCACGAAATTTAGATAATCCCCCGTCTCCCCAGCTTGACCACAGCCTTTGAAATGAGTTTTACATGGCTTTTTGGTTTACTAGGTTGAATAGATCTTAGTGAAAGAAACTGGCTTATTAAGCCCTGGTTCTTTCCTTCCTAGCTCATCTGTTACCCACACACCCAGAGCCACTTTCAATCCTGAAATTCTTATTAAAATGTATCTGGCTTTCAGAGGCCAGGAATTGAGAGAGTTGGGAGAGGTTGGAGGAAGGAAAGGAGACAATGATTTATTTTAATTTCAGAAAAAATATTTTTAATTTAACTTTTGAAAAGAGAGGGATGTAAGGGTGTAAAGATATAGTTCTATGGGGCTGGAGAGATGGCTCAGCAGTTAAGAGCACTGACTGTTCTTCCAGAAGACCCAGGTTCAATTCCCAGCACCCACAGGGTGACTCATGACTGATTGTAACTCCAGTTCCAAGGGATCTGATACCTTCACGCCAATGCACATAAAATAAATAAGCTAAATGAATTTTTAAAAAGTATAGTTGTGTTTGTTTGAATAAACTGTCACCAATGCTTGTGGCTTCCAACACTCCACATGGCCGTCACCCATCAATAGTGAATTCATTGCCTAGAGAGATCCATTGCATTGAGTACTGCATACACCATCGGTGAGAACAAAGCAGTTTTAACTGCACTGCATGGAGAGTTCCGACGATGAGTTCCGGAAAGACCAAAGGTACAGGACATAGTATGTGAAAACATTTTGCCAAAGAAGAAAATGGTTGAGTTTGAAGGACAAACTGCCAGTGTTGAGGAAAGTTATGGAGAGAAGGGAATTTTTTTTTTGCTTTATACCTTTTTATAATATTTAAATTGCTTTTTAACTATGGATATAAATCAAGTTGTAAAATAAAAATGTCAACATGGTAAAAGAATAAGTCCACAGAGGATATAAGAAAGAAAAGAAAATGTTATTAATGTTTTCCACGATGCCATATTAAAAACCTATGTCTAGAACTTTGTCATGTGGTTTTATTATATACTCTTTTTAAATAAAGCAAATTTTCTTAATTAAAAATTGGAAGCCATGTGCTTTGTTTTAAGAAATGTTATCACCACCTTTTCCCTGGTGTGTCTATGACAGTTAGTCTAACCTGGAATTTCTAAAGATTTTATTTATTAATCTTCGGTGTATGAAGTTTTGCTTGCCTGTACGTTAGTGCCCCACATGTGTGCCTGGTACCCAGAGAGCCCAGAAGAGAGTTGGATTCCCTCAGGACTGGAGTTACAGATGCTTATGACTGCCATGTGGGTGCTGGCAACTGAACCTGGGTCCTCTACAGGAGTAGCCAGTGCTCCTAACCCCTGAGCCATTTAGATGAGTCTAACTTATGTCCTCATGAATAACCGAACTAAAACCGCTGTCATGGTCATTCTGTCTGAATTCTATTCTGCAGAAATAGGAAAAAAAATAGGTTTCATGCCACTATATTTGAAATACTAATTTTTAAAGTTAATATACAAAGTAGTGGGTCTCGGGCTATTCTGCATATATGTCATTATACTCAGTGCTAATCCTCCTGCCCCTTCCGCTTCCTCCCTTGTGCTTTCCTGATGTTAGTAAAGAAAACAAGAAAATGAACCCACAGATTCACCAACACGCTAATCTGAGGGAGATATTTTCCCAGTTGAGTTCCCTTTCCTAGATGACCCTAGCTTGCTGACAAAGAGCTAAGCAGCATAGTTCCTCAAAGGCTCGAGTGTTTGAACACTTGGTCCCGGTTTGTGGTGTTGTCTATGGAGGTTATGGAACCTTCAGGCTACTGGGTCTAAACCTTCCTAATTCTGTGACCCTTTAATACAGACGTCACTAGTTATGTTGTGGTGACCTCCCGATCATAAGCATTATTTTTGTTGCTACTTTTCAAATGGTGATGTAAACACCAAAGTGCAGGATGGTCTTAGGGCGACAGCTGTGGAAGGGTCACTCCAGCCCCCAAAGGGGTCAAACCCACAGTTTGAGAACCACCGCTTTAGGAACGACAGCCTCGATAGAAGAAGACCATTGCTGGGAGGGGCTTTGAGGGGTTATATAGCCTGCTCTGCTTCCTGCTCTGGCTGCACTTCCTGGGCAGAGTTAAACATGGCTATCAGGCAGCCTCATGCTCCTGCGGCCGTACCGTCCCTTTCTTTCCTCAATGGCCTCTGGCACCATAAGCCAGAAATAACTCCTTTTTCCTCGAGTTGCTTGTTCTGCCCTCTTGCCGCAGCAACAGCAAAGTAACTGACACACATGGTTTCCAAAGATTCACTGTTGTGCCCAGATTACGACCCCCAGAGAGAGACCACCAGAGAGGCCCGGACTGTAATAAGCAAGGTTTAATCAGCATAATATAAACATGTTTGGAACTCCTCTCCTTCCCCGTTACAGCGAGGCAGAGAGGAGTTGTGTCTCCCCTGTGGGCTAAGCTTTTAAAGGCATAATAACCACAAAGAGAATCTTTGAAGATGCTTTGGCACGGGTACAAGGGCTTTCGCTCCCTCCCATTCTGCTAAGTCAGCCTTTTCCTTGTTCTTAGAGCAAGGCCACTGTTCCTGAGTTAGGCCATCTTTATCAGCCTGTACCAGGTGGCTGGCTGGGCTGACCTAAGTGACCTTGTGCTCGGAATCTCCCGGGTGGGAGAGGGGAAGGCCACTATCCTCCTGGGAAAACATTCTGCTAGGAAATTTCTTCCTACCCCTTTGAGAATAAGGGGTGAGGGGCCCACATTCACCTTCATTGCACACGACGGGGAGGAAAGGAGAGAAAATGAGCTCCCTCGAGAACCGTGAGAGCAGTGTCCATGTCTCTAGGAGTAATGAGAGCCCCTGCCACTACTGGCATTACTGCCTACAGACAGGTGACCCTGGGATAGAAGCTTAAAAAAAAAGAAAAAAAAATTAAAAAAAAAAACTTCCGTGGACAATTGTTTGTCCACTGTGCCAGGACTTTAGCATTTGGGGGGAAATTCATCAAGGAGTTCACTGAACTAGTTTGGAGTGCCATGGAGCCTCGCAAGAGGAGAAATGTTATAAATATTCTGTTTTTACTGACACTGTGGAATTTCTGTTACTAAAGGGAGCCCATGGATTTGGATGCTTGCCCTTTGCCCAGCGAGCCAGAGGAGCCCAGAGACTGGCGATACTTAGCACCTGAGCTTGCTGCAATACTCCCTGCATCCAATTAGCAGGCAAATGAGCCTTAACAACTGACTGGCTAACTAGGCTGTAGGTAATTTCTTTTTGAGGCCCCATGTCTGTTTCTTATAAATGCCAATGGGCAGAGGCTGATTGAAGTTCTCAGAACACCCTTCAGCAAAGGTCAGTTATGGACTCCTGAATAGTTGTGTTGGGGTTTTTGCTTGGATTGAGTAAACCCTGCTGACTTTACTGTTCTAGGAAATGTTTAAGTGATTTTGGTCTAGTCGTGAGGGTCCAAGGAGGAGGAGGTACACTGGCCCTTAGGGACCTCATGTAAGTTCTCCACCAGGTCCACAGTACCCACTGTTTCCTAACCGAGTCTGGGTATTGTGAGAAAGTTCAGATTCTAGTTTCTTTGTGTTGTGAGTATCTGAGTTTGGCTGTTTGCTTTAGTGGGAGAGCTGTTGGGGGTAGGATCCCCGGCTTTCTAGACTAAATGCCCTACAACTGAGGTATTATAATCCCAGACTTTGATGAGACTTGGTTTTAAAAATCTCCTGTGAATAGCCTAGGGGAAGTCCCAGCCACAGCCCCCCAAACCCCTGCCTAAAAACACCCCAGACTGCGGGGTGGGGAGGGCTCGTGGGGTTTCACTGACTGATGTCCCCCCACAAAAACCCTTCTGGGTGTCTCCACCCAGGCCGCCAAACTCTTTTGAAGATCCAAATTCTGGGCTGCCCAAGCCGTCCAGGCCATCTCTCTCGTGAAGCCAACCGCAGCAGAGGCAGCAGCAGCAGAGGCAGCGCCCCAAATCAGTTAGCTGGTGGCAGCCAAGCTCACTTCCACCACTCTTGCTTCTGGCGCAAGCATCACCACACCAAACCCAGCCTGGGCAGTTAGGATGCACTGCGCGGTGAATTTTCCTCCTTCCTTCCTTCCTTCCTTCCTTCCTTCCTTCCTTCCTTCCTTCCTTCCTTCCTTCCTTCCTTTCTTCCTTCTTTTTTTTTTCTTTCGCGACTGGGTTTCTCTGTGTAATGATTCTAGCTGTGCTGGAACTCTCTGTAGACCAGACTGTCTTGGAGCTCACAGAGATCCTCCTGCCTCTGCCTCCCAGGTGCTGGGATTAAAAACGTGCGGCTTCACCGCCAGCACTTGCTAAGAGCAAAGGCAGCTACGATGAGGGATTTGGTCATAAACGTCACAAGGAGATGGACTTGGGCTCCAAGACAGCCTGAGATCCCTCTAACCGTCATTCCTTCCCCACACGGGGGTAGAGCTGGCCAGTGGGAGGGACATTGATCTGGGCTGTCAGAGTGGGGGTGGGGAGCTGAGAGGGGAGGGATGAGGCTCCCTCTAACAGGCTTCAGACTTAGGGCTCTGCTCCAGGATGTCTTAGTTTTCCCACAGGCGGTGGGGGTTGGGAAAAACAGAATTGAAATTTTTCACCATACCGCTTCCTTCAGCCCATTTCACCTCGCCCACGGGTCCCGGGGGGGGGGGGGACAACAAACCTAGGTTCCCTATTTAGAGGTACCTTTTCTCCCACCTGCTCTCTTCAGGCTCCCAAGTTCCCTCCCTGCCACCTGGGCCACCCCTACCCGTCCCCCATCTACTTCTGCCCTTAATCTGGTCCTGGGCCAGACTGGAAGAAGAGGAAGAGTGCACGTGTTGGGTCTCATAGACGCCACCCCTGGTGGGGGCAGGGAGGAGAGGCGAGACAGCCGGCACCCCTGGGGTCTGGAGGCCCCGCCCACCAAAGAGCTAACTTCCTGCCAGGTTGAACCTCAGCGGACTGGGTTGACAGTAGCTGTGTTTGCCTCCTCTCCATTGTTGTGCTGTTTGGAACAAGGCTTGTGTGGATGAGCTCATCTTGAGAGGCCTGACTACAGTTGAGTCTTTCTGGAAGCTCTCACTTAAAGTCAACGGGGCCATAGAGTAACCCAGCGCCATTCCGCTGTTTTTCAGGCACCGTCAACACAAACCATGTGTTCTGGAGTGGAGTTTGCAGAATATCCCTCCATCCTTGGGGGGCTCTGTTTACCAAGCAAACCAAGCAGAGAGGCTAAGAAACAGCAAGCTGCAAAAGAGGCTCCCCAAGAATAGAGTTTGGGTTCAGAGATGTCCAGGGCCCTTGCTTCCGGTTCTCCAGCGGACTTTTCGAGCCATCTTCTTTTAGAGAAGAGCAGCTTCTTTAAAAGTGCCCGCAGTGGGAGTCTATTCAGCACCAGGAACTGTAAAATGTAAGCATTTCTTGTTTTCTTTGGTCTTTTTAAAAGAACAGTTGGCAAGGACAGACCTGCCAATATCTCACAGTTCTTCAGTTAACAAAATTAAACTGTCCCACAAAACAGAAATTGGTGTTATTGGCCTCTTAAGATGGGATTAGAGAAATTCTAATCAGGCCTGACGTGGGTCTTGACCTTGATTTAAAATGTGTAGCTTAACTTTATTTAATATAAAAATTTGAACTGTTTGTACTAGATTAAAAGGTACGAGTATTAAATTTTGCTCATGTCTGTGTGTTAATATATGGCAACAGCTATGTATTAATACTGTGTATCAATAACAGCTATTTATTAATAACTTATAATGATTTTTGAAGGACTCTGAAGCTTGCTTTGTCACTAAATTCTCTACAGGGTTTTTTCTTCCCTCTGTACAAATTTGTTTAGTATATAAAAAAGTATTTTCCTAGAAGCATCTTCCTTACAAAGTATCTTCCATGCGAGAGCACTGAAGGAACACAGAAGAGCTGGGCAGGCCGAAAGACGCCTCAATTTACGTGGTTACACTCTGACACTGAGGTAATGTCCATGTGTGGGATATTGGGCATTCAAGCAAATAGAGCATGCGTTAAATATGCAGTAAGATTTCCGCTTCTGGGAAGTCCTCTATTTTTACAAAAAACCCGAATCACGCTAAGGAGCTTAAATTTGGAAACATCAGACTGTGGCCTCACGTCACATACAGGCGGTCCCTCGGGAGTTCCTTTCTACGTCACGGAGAATGGAAGAGAGAGAGAACTTCCATCAGAACAAACCAGAACAGGTTGGGGGTGGAGCCTAAGAAGGTTGCTTTGGAAGGAGTTACCAGGGAAACAAACAGAGAGCTTGGCCACGGAGATTGGCAAGTCAAGGGACGCGTCCCCTCCCCGGCTCCTTTTTGCTCTGGCATCTGGTCAGAACTTGGCCTTTCCGGGACCCTGAACACCCTTAGCACGCTCCCGTTCGTCTCGGTATAGATGCTCTGTCCCCAGTTGCTCTGGTCTGATGGAAAAGCTTTCCTCTAGCTCACCAACCCCTTCTCCAGCCCTTCCCTAATCCCGGGCCTGCAGCCTTGAGGACATTACTAATTCACTTCTCACCTCTGGATTCCTCCCCACACCCTCCCTGTTCAATGTAGTATGTGGCTTTAGGCCTTCGCCCTAAAATGTTTAGAGATAGAGGGAGCACTCTAAAGGGTACATGAATAGGGCTTCTGTTGACGTCTGTCTTGACTCTCAGAATAAGCGTCTATGGGTAAAGAGAAAAAACAAAATCATGGCACATTCCTGGAGAGAATACCGTTTAGTAAAGAGGATGGGAATACAGGTTCTGTGTTAAAACTACACGAGCAAGGGAAGTGATTTGAGATCGGCTTGAATGCCCACCTCTGAATCATGTGACAACGGTATTGACTTGGAATCCGCTTGTTGTCCTTACCTCTGAATCACATGACAAGGGCATTGAGTTAAGATTGGCTTGCAGGCCTACCTCTGAATCACATGACGAGGATATTGACTTGGGATTGGTTTGCTGGCCTTACCTCGAAATCATCCATGCGCACCGGGATCTAGCTAAGTCACGACTTGACCAATGGTTTACAAATACTCGAGTCTTAAAAGCAGTATTTTTATGTGATTAGTTTGTCCCATTACTCATAGAATTTTTCATTTCTTCTACCCACTCTTGTGCCTTTAATTTCTCCTCCAGCAATATTTTCACATATTTTAGTGATCATGTTTAAGAAAGAAAAGCCCTATCGAGTCCAGCTCCCTCTTCCAGCTACTGTGTTATGCTTCTGCATAACGCTCCAGAGTCTTTCCCTCCTTGCCTAATTCCTCTACCCACCTCTGCCTTTCCCTCTGCTACCTCATTGCCTGTAAAGTCAGCATTCAGGAGACTGAGGCTGTGAGTTTGGGGACATCTTGGGCTACATGATGAAATTCTAGCACTCTCTCTTCTCTTTTCTCTCTTCTCTCTTCTTCTCTCTTCTCTCCTCTCCTCTCCTCTCCTCCTCTTCCTCTCTCTCTCTCTCTCTCTCTCTCTCTCTCTCTCTCTTAAAAAAATGGCTACTGACTTTACTCAAGCTCATTTACCTGACCCACCGTTTAGTGCATTAACAATATTTAGGACAATGGAGTCTGTGATTGTTTTGTTTTCCTGTCTTGACATGCCCTTGTTCCTCGGGATCATGTCTGCATCACTGTGCTGCTCATGACAGAATGATACACACACTACACCTTTAATCTGCATTATTAACACACCACCGTGTTATCCTTACATCTTAAGTCAACCAGAAAAAAACATTAGGTACTGATTTAAAATGTTAGACAACTTTCATGATGTAAATACTTCTATGGTCAGTCTCACAGCCTCAGGATGTGGGGGAAACGAGGCAATGTTTATCACTAGTTTCTTCTTTATCATTATTGTTACTGTTATTGCTGGTGTTATTGTTATTATTTTGGAAGTAGCCTGGATTGAACTGTGGGAGCCAGGTAAGCACTCGGCTACTGAGGTGCAACCCCAGCCCTCCCTCTTCCCACCATGCCGGTTTAATAGACTACTGTTCTTCAAGTGTGACAATTACTGGAGACATTTTTTTAACTTTACATTTGTGTATATGTGTGTAAGCACCTGTGCCGTGGCATCTGTGTGAAGTCGGAGGGCAACTCTCCTTCCACCTTTATGGGGATCAAGCTTGGGTCATCAGGTAGATAGCAAGTGCCTTTACCTGCTGAACCCTCTCCCCAGCCCTTTGGAGATAGCATTGGTTGTCACAGTGTGCGGTTGTATTTGGTTGGCAGAGGAGTGTATTCTACTCAGCACTGTGCCTTGCACTCCCTGCGACCACTCACAGGAAAATAATGCAGCCTGAAGAACGAGGAGTGCCACTCTTAAGAAATACTGAAATAGACATACATCACCTCAACGGTATTGTAATAAGGAGCTGTAGTAGCATAACTAAGAGTCTTAGGTTCTGAGTGGATTTATAAGTCTAATTTCTTATGACTACCTCTATGCGTGGCTAAGCAACAATGATAGCTTAGGGCTTTTTTATGTTTCTTTTGTTCCCTTTCAGGGCTATACTTTAAAAGCATAATTCAGATCATGTTTCATAGTCATTAAAATTGTTAGGAAAGGGGAGAAACTAAATGTGTGTGTACACACATAAATATTTGCAAACCCACTGATTATATGTTTGCATGCTACAGCAATGTAAAATGGCTATAAAGGTATCTACTCTCGTGTGTGTGTGTGGTATGTGGTGTGTGTGTATGTGTGTGTGTGAATGTGGATATGTGGACGCAAGTGCAGGTGCACACAGAGGCCAGAGGCATCACACAGAGGCCAGAGGCATCAGATTCCCTGATCTGGAATTACAGGCAGTTGTGGACCACCTGACTTTGGTGGTGGGCACCTAACTCGGGTCCTCTCAAAGAGCAGCAAATGCCCTTCGCCACTGAGCCGTCTCTCTAGTCCCTGCTTTTGTATTTGTTGAGACAGCCTTGTTGAACCTGGAACTCATCATGTTATCTCGACCAGCTTGCCAGTGAGTCACTTGGGGTCCTCCAGTCTCTGTCCCACTGTGCTCTTAAGGGCTGGGGCTGTGGATGGCCAGATTCCTTCTTTTTATATGGATGCTAAGCATCTAAACTTGGATCTTCACCCTTACGGAGCAGGAAGTAACCCACTGAACCCTCTCCCCAACCGCTCAACTTTTTGAAGGATGTAATCTCATATGCTAACATAGGGATTGAGTCCGGCATGAGTCCACAGAACACCCTCAGAGTAGCACGGCTTGCCATCCGTTACCTGCCTGCACAGTCGTCAAAGGCTGTAGCAGGGATAGGGAGCAGGAGCGTCTGTCTGATTTCCCCAGTACTCTTGACAGTTCAAATAAAATCTGTGCAGTACAAGTAGTGATTTTGTTTTGCTCATTAATAGTTGAAACTTCATCTTTCTAAAGATGGTAATGCATGATCTATATAAAGTAGGCAGTGTGGATAAGGAATCTAGAACCAATCCCCAGTCCTAGGTCAGGGGCTTGGGTCACCTTGTGGCTACAGCTGTTTCCCTATGAATGCTGGTTCATACAGCTGTTTCCCTATGAATGCTGGTTCATACAGCTGTTTCCCTATGAATGCTGGTTAAGCTCAAGTCTTACAACAAAGTAGGTAAAGAGCACAGGCTTTAGAGACACAGACTGAGATCAACTCTGAAGAGTTATTTACTATTTGACCTTAAATCTTGAGATTTATCCCAGCACAGACATAGTAAAACCTCTGCAGGGAATGGAGAGACGGCTTCATGGTTAAGCAGCGTGTCCACTGCTTTACCAGAGGACCAGAGTTCAGGTCCCAGCACCACCATTGCTGGCTCTCAAAAGACTGTGGCTCCAGTGCCAAGAGATGTGATGGCCCCTTCCGGCGTCTGTGGGCACTTGCACACACAAATATCCATCTTTTCAAAAATCTCTTATGCAAGGAAGGCACTTGTTAGAAAACCAAGTGTAATATATTAAGAATATAATTTAAATACCAAATCTTACTTCATTGTTTCCTTTAGACAACTTTATTTAAATTCCACTGGGTCCCAGCTTTACAGTGGAGCATATACAATTATTTCAAGGTTCCCATTTTGCTTATTTTTCTTTTAGGACTTCAAGATGCCTAGCAAATTGCCCTCAGACCTTCCAAAGCAGGAACTGGCTGCAAGAGTCATTCAGAGGGCCTGGAAAAGTTTCCTTGTGAGTCCGTTTAGCTAATCCCTTCAGAGATAACTTACAATTCACAAAATTCATGTCCTTAAAGTGTGCACGGTTCAATAGCTCTTTTGTGTATTTATACAGGTTTGTGCCACCCTTTAACTTAGAAGTTTACTATTCTGTTTCAAAAGTTATAATTAGTGGTGGTGGTGTGCCCCAACCGTGGGTTAGTCAACGGAGACCCTAAAGGGGGAGGGGGAGGAATGAGAATTAAAAGGGACAAGAGACACAAAAGATGGAGACAAGACAGGATTCTGATCAAGTCTTGTTTATTAGGGGAATAAACAGGGTAGATATAGGGCAATGGGGGAAAAAGGAGCGGGTTCTTACGTCAATGGGTAACTAGGCAGCTCTCATGAAAAATGTTTCAGAGGAGATTTACAGCGAAAGTCACTAATTGCAAGGAAACATATTTTTAGCAATTAGCTAAAATAAGGGACTGCTAGTAATATCAGAATGTTAATAAATCTGAATTATCAGTTCTTAGGCTGGGAACTTAGAAGATAGCAAAAAGTTTCCCACAGTGGTGCACACCTTTAATCCCAGCACCCGGGAGGCAGAGTCAGGCAGATTACTGTGAGTTCGAAACCAATCTGGTATACAAAGCAAGTTCCAGGATAACTAGGACTGTTGTTACACAAAGAAACCTCGTCTTGAAAAAGCCTAAATAAAAAATAAGTGAAAATTATTTCATTAGGTTCACAAACATTTACGTTCTTTTTAGTTAAGACAGTTTTTGTGTTCATGTATGAAGGTATGTTTGTGGTATGTGTGGACATATTTGTGCACGCATGCACGCGTGTGGAGGGCACAAACCAACTTCAGACATTATTCCTCAGGATGCTGTCTCCTTAGTTTTTGAGATAGGGACCCTCACTAGCCTGTCACTTGCCTAGTAGGTGACAGTGGTTATCCAGCCAACGTCAAAAGACTCATCCGGCTCTGGCTCCCCCGTGCCAGGACTGTGGACTGTGGGTGTCCCACTGCATTCAGCATTTTTACATGGGGGCTGGAGATCAGACCCAGGTCCTCATGTTTACACAGCAAGCACTTTCTTACTGAGCCATCCCTCTGGCCCCCATTGAGTTTCTTTTTTTTTTTTTTTTTTTTTTGGATTTTTGAGACAGGGTTTCTCCGTAGCTTTTTTGGTTCCTGTCCTGGAACTAGCTCTTGTAGTCCAGTGCTGGGATTAAAGGCGTGCGCCACCACCGCCCGGTCCCACTGAGTTTCTGAACGGGGTCATACTCTTTGATAATAGCTAATACCCGAAAATGTATCACTGATAGGCTCGTTTGACTTTGACCCATGTCATGTGTGGGAGGAAATGGTGAGGGCATATTTACTCATCCAGTATTTATGGAATACTCTTGAGGATCTTATAGCTTAATGACATAATTTATCTGAGCTAATAATGTATTGCTCACTTATGGTGCAGTTAACTTGGATAGAATTGGTCTCAGAAGTAATTTTCCATGTTTGCTTACCTGGGTGGGTGACAACCAAGAGGTAAGATGACTTCACTCCTTTTTATAGCCCCAGCAGTTCTGTCACTGAAGGGCTTTGACAGCCCTGAGCCTGGCAAATGTGGCTCCAGGAGGTTGGGCCCTTTCCCCTTCCCTCTGCCTTGCTAAACCATCAGATTACATTCCTAAAGCTAGCCACCAAGGTCTAGTTCCTTATTTGGTCACGTTGTCAGGTGCGACTCATTCCTGAGGCTGATCACCAAGGTCCAACTATCAAAACATCAAGGCCCAGCAATCAAAATTTATTATTTAACTAACCTAATTAAAATACCCAATCATAACTTACCAACACGTCCTAGCTCATTCCAACACAGACTGCCCTAAGCCATTGCTGCTGTTTCTGCCCCGTTCACTTTCAGCCACCAGTCTCTTTGCCTTGTGTTTGTTCATGCTTGGAAATTGCGTTTCTGTGTGGTCCATGCCTAAGTCCGGAGTCCAGAGGGGGACCCCACGCAGTACGTGGGTCCCTTCAGTCACTATGCCTGGTGGCCTGTGTTAAGTTAGACTGCTGCTTCTAGTCCAGAAGACCACCATCAAATGGATCAGATCTTGCCATACAACCTGTGCTGGTGCTTCTCCACTGACTTCCCTCACCCAGACAGCAGCTTCTGCTTGCTTTAAGTTTGCATTTACCTTAAACATCACATCCACGCCTTTTCCACCATCCCCTGTGCCTTGACTGATGGCTTAAGTTTCTTATAAGGTCCAGGCAGAATATTGTTTTGGTCTTGTTTTCTAATTTCTGTTGATCAACTCTATATCGCTTAATTGGAGAATTTAGTCTGTTTACATCTAAGATTATTAATGGAAGTAAAGACTCCTGTTCATTTCTTGTAATTGTCTTGAATATTCATTGTAATTTTATTTTATTGATGGTGTACTGTTATCTAATGAAGACTGATTATTCTTCGTTTTCCTTTTGTTTGCTGGCTCTGGTCGGGTCGATGCTTCCACGTGCTCTCGTGATGCTTTCTTTTGTTCACCTTTGAGCCGAGCACTCTCTCAAACAGATTTTCACTTAACTCTGTCGCCTCTCGGCTCACTGTGCTTTCTCACGTTTGCATATTGACCCCTTGGGTCTCTGGGGCCGATGGATTGCTATGTCTTTTGCAGGACATCTCTTGTCTCCCACACTGAGATTCGCACATCTGGTAGGTCAGATAGCCCCATTAACAAATACAGGATAGCCTTGGTAGTGAGCACTCTGCTCCGAAAGATGAGCCCAGCAGCATCAATTTAGTGCACAGCATTGGCTTTGTTTCCACTGAGCACCATAGCATCTTCCCCATAGCTGCTTTAACTGGAAGGGGAGACTTTGGGCACGGTGTATACCAGGGAGAGCCTGCTAGCTACTGTGAGACAGACTCATGGTCTCTGGGGGCCAACAAGAGTGGGGACTGCAGTGGTTCAGGGAGCTGAGACACAGGCATGGGTGCTCAGGATGGGGCTGCACCACAGTGGGAACAGCAGCCTGGATCAGATGGTTTTTTTCCCCCACACGCTGCTTCTGGAAAAGTCTGCTTGCAGTGTGAGTTCCACCTATCCTGAGGAGCCTGAGGCACCATGACCGGCCCTCCACTTCCTCAGGATCAGTGCTCACTGAGGTAACTGGAGCCCAGGTATTTCTCTCTGCCATCCCTGTGGTAACAGACCCAGGCACAGAGCAGGGGCTGGAGCCCCTTTAGCAAGCCCATGTGAGTGGACCAGCAGCAGGGACCACAGTGTTTCCTTACAGTTCTAGTGAACTTCATGGGTCTCTGCTTCAGTTTTGACACAAGTGCAAGGCCACAAGCAGCTGCCACACCCTGGGCCTCAGGATGCAAGTGCCAAGAATGGCTGGTTCTTAAGGTCTGTGCCCCCTGTTTGTGTTCATGTTAGAAGCCTGTCCTTTGCGATGCAGAGCATCCAACTAGCATAGGGCACAGCGACTCTGCAATGTCAGGCTGGGTTTGCAAGGTAGCTACCCTCCAAGCCAGGGCAGTAGGTGTCTATGAAACCTTGGAGGGGCTGGAGAGATGGCTCAGCGGTGAAGAGCACTAGCTGTTCTTCCACAGGTCCTGAGTTCAATTCCCAGCAACCACATGGTGGCTCACAACCATCTGTAATAAGATCTGGTGCCCTCTTCTGGCCTGCAGGCATACATGCAGGCAAACACTGTATAGATAATAAATAAATAAACCTTTAAAAAAATGAAAAGAAACCTTGGAGGGGGTGCACAGGGATTTCTGACTCCTAGAACCCTCCAAATTTACACAACAGTACATGTCTTGAGAAGCCACCAGCTATAGCAGCCTGTGCATCCACCAGGAGAGCCTGAAGTCCTTGTCCAAAGTGTAGCCACCATATAGAGTTATGGTTGCTTACCTGACTAAACCATAAACCTGGGAGAGCTAGGAAGCTTTTTGCTAGCAGGGGCAGCCAAGCTGACAGGAGTCTATAGGAACTCTCCTACAAGGCGTGAGGGCGGGGCTTCCTTGTAACTCTGTGGAGCCAGGTGGGAATTGAGGAAATGGTTTTCTTTCTACGCTGTCACCCCAAACATCTTCATCCCTCCCTCCCTCCCTCCCTCCCTCCCTCCCTCCCTCCCTCCCTCCCTCCCTCCCTCCCTCCCTCCCTTCTGCTTTGTCCCTCTTATTGAGTCCCCAATCATCTCCTGAAGTCGCTCGGCTCATAACGCAGCTATGTCTGTCAACTTGGCTCTTTTCAGAGTGGGTGTTGGTCTATATATAGCATTCCCTCTGTCCTTGTGTCTAACCCCCCACCCCTCTTTTACAGTGTTCTTGAGAAGACTTAATGTCAGGTTAACACCAGCCCCCTCACAGGAGCTGGAGAGAGCCACGAGGGTGAGGAGCTTTTGCTCTCCCTGAAAGGGTTTCAGTTTGAAGCCTCGTTTCTCTGCTCCTGCAGGACTATTCAGATCTGTGTTTTTGGGTAGGTGTATGAATGGGTAATAAGAAATAGAAAATTCAGGACTGGCGAGATAGCCCAGTGGGTAGAAGGCAAGGGCCACCAGGCCTAGTGATGTAAGTTGTAGCCCTGGGATGCACATGCCGGAAAGGTGAAGCCAATCTCCAGAAGTTGCCTCCTGCTCTCCAAATGTGTACTAAAGTACCCCCATCACAAATAAACAAACGTAAAACTACCTTTTCAAACTCTGAAAATGTAGAGAATCTAGTTTTAACCATAAAATCCTGTGATCCGATTTTAGAATGTTGCTGTGTTCCGTCACTTCAAAAGCCTGATCGAGCTGAGAAGACAGGGGGAGCCGCGTCAGATAGTGAAGTATATTAATCCCAAAGAGGTGAGACGGTTCTTACCGACACAGCATCTTCGGTGTTCTCGTGTTTGCTTCCTTCTGAATCTTTGACTGAAGCTGTAGCATACAAGGGCCAGCCAAAGAAACCCACTCTGGCCCTGAAACCAGAGCCAGTGAAAGAAACCAACCTGACCCTGAAACCAGAACCAGTGACAGAAACACACCTTAACTCTGACACCAGAGTCAGTGAAAGAAAGACTTTTTCCCTGAACTCAGAACCTAAGAAACATACCCTGACTCTGAAACCAGAGCCAAAGAAACACACCTTTGCCCTGGAACCAGAACCAGTGAAGGAAATACGCCCTGGACCCAAAACTAGAGCCATAGCTCTGCTAGGATGTTCGCTTAGGGGAGCAGAGCAGAACTCAGCTGCCCTGGCTCTCTGAGAGGAACAGGATTGCTACATCCTTCAGGGAGACCATTCCCCACCACATCCCAGCTCCAGGCATCACCTGACTCCCCGACAAGTCAGGGTATCTTTCTCTCCAGAGCTGGCCCTTCACAGCTCCAGGCATCACCTGACTTCCCGAAAACTGCAGCCCGAAAGAACCAGCTTCTGGGCTACAAGCAGGACTCAGAGAAAAACGCCACAGCATTGTAAACCTAAGACTTTATCGGAGGGATTTCAGGGGGAAAAGAACAAGCGTATGCGCTCTTTATTACTCTTTATTCTCTCATATTAAATCCCACAAGCTTTCTCTGTTCTTCACAGCTTACAAAGCCCCACACAACCTTTCAGGCATTACCTCTGAAGGTCACATACCATTTCTTAAGTAAACGATAAGAAACAGAGTCCTCTCAACAGCAATAACTACAGATATCAGGAAAAGAACATTTTCTTTCAATCAGCTTCCTGACTAGTGGGCTGCAAACCACAGCTGCAGGAGGACAAGTCATTTTGTCATCGTATCTGCAGAGGTGGCCTTATGAAACTCAACTATTAAGGAGACTAAGAGAAATAAGGAAACTGTGTGCTATAGCCTATACTTTTAAACATTTAGTGGTCATAAAAGCCAGGACTTTCTCAGACTGGAGACTTTACAAAAAGCAACGTAGCAGTAGAGAGTGTGCAGCACCCTCAGCTGAGAGGCCCTTCATGGCAGGAGCCGCAGGGCAGGGGTGGAGCACAGCAGAGGAGCTTACTCGGCACTCTTCGGGGCACAGCCACCTGCGTGTAACTCTTGACCATAAGAAGGGAGACTTGTAATGCCTTTCCAGGGCTGTGAAGTTAGTTTATGTTTTGTGATCCTGGTCAGTAAGGACTTTTTTCCCGTGGTCTCTGGACAAAAGCCATAAGACTGACTTTAGAATTTGTCCAGAGAGTTAATCGCTGTCCTCTGGCACCAGTTAAGTTGCCTCACACTATTTACTTTGGTTCAGCAAATCAGACTACCAGCTAGTGTCCTTGTAAATAAGATTGTGTTTTTCTGTGGATACTTTGTCTTAAAATCTGTTAGCAGGGCACCTGGTCTGATATAAAGCTATTTTGAAGTTTTATATCAGTTGATAGTGTACGACTATCTTGGCAACTGGGGAAAAGACAACTGTTTTCTTAGACTGTGCTCCAAGACAATTTTTTAAAAATATCTATTTATTTATTATGTATACAATATTCTGTGTGCATGTCTGCAGGCCAGAAGAGGGTACCAGACCTCTTTACAGATGGTTGTGAGCCATCATGTGGTTGCCGGGAATTGAACTCAGGACCTTTGGAAGAGCAGGCAATGCTCTTAACCACTGAGCCATCTCTCCAGCCCCCCTCCAAGACAATTCTTAATAGTGACTTATAACCCCTGACTCAGGCAGCATCTCTTTGTATTTGTTTTATTCATCGAAACTCTGTATAGTCTAACATTACTAATATTAGTTGGACAATACAGCTAAGGAAGAGCCTCCTTCTTGACAATTCACTGATAAAAATGCCCAGTAGATCAGGGATGTATTCATAAGATAGCACATACAATATATATATAGGCTGTGGAGAATTCCCTATGGCCTCTAAAGAAAGAATGCAATTTAGCACATGTAAAATTACAGGCAGAATCAACAGATCTTCTGGAGTCTGTATATCTTGCAATCTTTGCAAAACAAGTTTTTCTCTATCAGAAGTTATTTCTGGTGGGTTGACAACTTGAGTATCAATTGTTGTCTCCTGTTTTTATGTCATCATGGCTCCCAGCACCCAGTGAGTCAGGATACCTTTCCCTCCAGAGCTGTAACACTCACCTGCAGAACTATTACACACATGTTGAAAGCCCAGAAAGCAAAACTACATAGTTCAATGAAATACCACAAAGCAAAACCTTGAAATTATTTCTTAACTGACTGTTCCTGCCATCCACTTGTGAGCCCTTACTTTCAATCTAAGCATGTTCATTTTGAACTCAGTATCATGCATTAGTTCCTTCTTTGGAAGCATGCCTTGAGGTGCTGTCCTGTTCGTTATTCTTGTCAACTTGACACAAACTCGGATCATTTGGGGAGAGGCATGTCTATAGGGAATTTTCTTGATAATAATTAATGTGATAATGATTGATGTAGTATGTCCAAGTCCACTTGGGTAGAGCCACTTCTGAGCAGGTGGTCCTGGGCTCTAAGCAGGCTGAGCAAGCCATGGAGACCCAGCCAGTAAGCAGTATCCCTCCATGGCCTCTGCATCAGCTCCTACCTCCAGGTATTCCATAAGAGGAGGAGAACCCAAGTTTGCATCCTTGCTCTCTTGTCACGTGATGGCCTCACAGCAGGAAGACCCTCTGCAGATGCTGCCACCACAGCCACCAGAACTCTAAGGGGAAAACTTCCTAGTCACCAATATTTTGTGATAGCAACAGAAAGTGAACTGATATATCCCAAAGCCTCTTCTATTCAATTTCTCAGTATATAACAAAGAGAAATAAATTGAAGAATCTACCAGAAGAATGAAGGGTAATGTTCTCAGAAGCTTTGTAACCCAAGCTGTAGAGTCTATAGTATAGACAGAGCAAATGTGGAACAATGAGAGTTGATAAGTCAATATGATAAAATACTAGCAGCAAGCTGGGCTTGGTGGCACACACCTTTAATACCAATACTCAGGAGGCAGAGGCAGGCAGATCTCTGTGAGTTGGAGGCCAGCCTGATCTACAGAGTGAGTTCCAGGACAGCCAAAGATACACAGAGAAACCCTGTCATGAAAAAAAGTACTAGTAGCAATGCAAAATGATGAAATACTAGTAGCAATGCAAATCAACCCATGTATTTACATGGATGGATAGATCCTTATACATTCATCAGAGATTGAAATTGAACAAAAATTCAGGCACCAAAATAGTACACAGTGTATAATTCCTTTTGTATGAAACTCAAAAACTGGCAACATTAATCCATGAAGATAAAAGAGATTTTTAAGGATATCCAACTGGGAAAGGTCACAGGACCACAATGCTGAAAATGCTTATGATTTTTATATGACTTATAGAGACCATTGAATACACAAATATGTAAAAATTTATATAGCTACACATTTAAAATTTGTCCAAATTCTAGTGAATATGTATGTATGTATGCATGTATGATATCACCATCCAAATATGAAAAAATATGCAGAATTTTATACTTTCTATTTAATTTACTAAGGTTTTTATCCAGGAAAATTATGAAAAAAATAATAGATTTTTTTTCCAACTAAAATACCTATTTCCTCATCTAACGTAATATAATCAAGGAGGTAGATGAGAATTGTCTTCAGACAAGAGATCAACCCCCCTCTTCCATTTTCTTTTTTGTACAGGGCGCTATATTTACAAGATTTACTACACACAAAATTAAGATCTTTTTTGACTTAACAGAAACTAGTTAGGAAAGGCCCATGTAGTGTTGAGCTTGAGTGGACCGGTTATTATTTTTCCTGAATTTATTTACACGGTGTAATATTTTATATGTAAGTCATATATTTGAGAACTTATTAGTTACTTGGGATTTGTAATTTTTATTGTTTTGCAACAGGACCTCCCTATCTATACAGTCCTGACTGTCCTGGAATTTGCTATGTAGACCAGGCTGGTCTTGAACTCCCAGGGATCCACTCTCTCTGCCTCCCAAGTGCTGGGATTAAAGGTGTGCACCACCACGCCCATTTGAAGATTGTATTTATATTGCACAGAAAGGAGAGTTTGGCAGTATCGTTCCAGTTATCCTCAGGACTGTCCATAAGTCCTTAGCTCTCAAAGTGTATCCTGACTTGGGGGCTGGAGAAATAGCCCAGCAGTTAAGAGCTCACACTGCTCTGCCTGAGGACCCAAGTTCAGTTCCCAGCACCCACATAGAGAGGCTCACAACCACCTTACTCCAGCTTCAGTGGGATCCAATGCCTCAGACTTCCATGAGCACCTGCACACACACACACACACACACACACACACACACACACACACATACACACACAATTGTAATTAAAAATAAAAATATCTTATGATTTAAATCTAATTATTTGAAGTCCACTCACCCACCCTGCTTTATAAACAGTAAATGCCAGCGACTATTTGTAATGGACAGATGAGAAGTGACGAGGTGCTGCTCACGGAATGCTGAGGGCCATCTATCTCTTTTCTTACAGGCGGAGCTCCTAGATGCTGCGGCTGGCATTCAAGTCCGATTCAGGCTGGGTGGGGTGAGTATGGAGGAATCTTTATTTGGTAGGTTAGATTTTCCCCATTATTGAAAATAGATTTTCTTCTCACATAATATATCCCGATTACAGTTTCCCTCCCTCTACGCTTCCCAGTTCCTCCTCCCCTCCCCTCCAGAGCCACTCTCTTTCTGTTTTGTTAGAAAACAGACTTCTAAGGGATAATGGCATGCATGATACGCTATGATAAAACAAAAGCTAACACACCAGAATTGGACAAAGCAAACAGAAGGAAAAGAACCTAGGAGAAGGCACAAGAGTCAGAGCCCCACTTGTTAGTACACTCAGGGATCCCAAAAAAACACTCAACTGAAAGTCGTCATATATACACAGAGGACCTGGTTCAGACCGGTTCAGGCCCTGTGCATGCTGCCTCAGTCTCTGAGTTCATATGAGCTTTGCTCATGTTGGTTTAGAGGGCCTTGTTTTCTTGCTGTCTTCCAACTTCTCTGGCTCTTACACTCCACTTCCTCTTCCACAGAGTTCCCCGAGCCATAAGGGGAGGAATTTGATGGAGATTCCTCATTTAGAACTGAGTGTTTCAAGGTCTCTCACTCTCTGCTTACATTCTAGCTGTGGGTCTCTGTATTTGAACATCTGCTGCAGGAGGAAGTTTCTCTGATGCTGGTAGAACAAGGCACTGTTCTATGAGTATAGCAGAATGTCATTGGGAGTCATTTTATTTGAGGGGACAGTATTTGGTTTTACCTTTGGTCCTTGGACTATCTAGCCTCAAGTTCTTGGCCCCCCCAAGCAGTGTCAGGTATGGGGTCCATCTCATGGAGTAGACCCTAAGTCAGATAAGATATTGGTTTTTTTACTCCTACAAACTTTGTGCCACCATTGCCCTAGCATGTCTAGCAGGCAGGACAGCATTGTAGATCAGAGAGTTGGTGGCTGCATTTGGTGTTTACATTTCTCTTTTGGTAGTGTACATGATATTTTCCTGTGCCATAGATGCTCAACTTGGGGGTGAAGGCTCTATGTAGGCACCAGCTTGATTCATATCCAGTTGTATAGGTATTGTCTTCAGCATGGGGGCTTTCTGTCAATTTGTGGAGTGTAAACTATAGTCTTGGTAACAGCCTAGGTCATTTGGGGATTCAACGGGACTCCTTTGGCCAACAACTCAATTAGATGTAACCCAATTCTGGTACTGGATGCTTCGTTTGATGACAAGAAATGGCTAAATGGAGCCTGAAGAGATGGCTCACTGGTTAAGAGCACTGACTGCTCTTCCAGAGGACCCAGGTTCAATTCTCAGCACCCACATGACAGCTCACAACTGTCTATAACTCCAGTTCCAGGAGATCTCATACCTTCACCCCAATGCACATAAAACAAAGTTAATAAATTATTTTTAAAAGGAAAAGAAATGGCTAGATGGGCATCTGTCTTCCCAATTATTTGGTATTTCATTTAGATCACCTTCATATATACATATATATGCATATATGTGCACATATGTATATATATGATCCTCTACTCTACTGTTTCCATAGTACCCTTAAATTTTTTTTTTTTGTTGAGACAGGGTTTCTCTGTGGCTTTGGAGCCTGTCCTGGAACTAGCTCTGTAGACCAGGCTGGTCTCGAACTCACAGAGATCCGCCTGCCTCTGCCTCCCGAGTACTGGGATTAAAGTACCCTTAAATTTTTAGCTGTCTCTCCCAACATTCATTCCCTCATCCCCCTTTTAATCCTCCTCCCCACTTGATCCTCCCATTCCAGACTCCCCCATCCATATCTATCCTAATTCTTTTTCCTAACAAGTTCTGTCACCCCTTGTCCCATACTCTATGCCTAGCCTCTATGGTTCTACAGATTGTAGCTTGGTTGTTGTTGACTGAACAGCTACTATTTACACATAAGTGACTACAAACCATATTTCTGGCTCTGAGAAACCTCACTCAGGATGATTTTTTTTCTGGTTCCATCCATTTACCTGTGAATTTCATGATTTTTATCATCTTTTTAATGGGTAGATAATAATCCATGGTATAAATGTACCACATTTTCTTTATTCATTCTTCTGTTGAGGGAAATCTAAGTTATTTCCAGCTGCTGGCTACTATGAATAGAGTATCAGTGGTCATGGTTGAGCAAGTGAAAAGGAAGAAGTATCCCTTGGGTATATGCCCAAGAGTGGTATAGCTGATATTGGGGAAGATCCATTTCCATTTCCCAAGGAAGCACCACACTGATTTCCAAAGCGGCTATACAAGTTTGCAGTTCCACTAGCAATGGCAGAGTAGGTCCCTTACTCTACATCCTCACCAGCATGGCCTGTCACTTGTCTTACTAATCTTAACCTTTCTGACAGATGTAAGATGAAATCTCAAAGTAGTTTTGATTTGAGTTTCCCTGGTGGCTAAGGATGTTGAACGTTTCTTTAAGTGTTTCTTAGCCATTGAGTTTCTTCTTTTGAGAATTCTCTGTTTAGGTCTGTACCCCATTTTTTAAATTGGGTTATATATTTTGTTATCTAGTTATTTTAGTTCTTTCTTTATTTTCGATATTAGACCTCTATCCAATATGTGGTTGGTAAAAATCTTTTCCTGCTCTGTAGGCTGCTGCTTTGTCTGTCCTACTGATAGTATCCTTGACTTTTCAACTTCATGAAGTCTCATTTATTAATTTATATAATTGTTGATCTTAGTGCCTGAGCTATTGGTGTTCTGTTCAGAAAGCATTTTCCTGTGCCAATGAATATCA
>NW_026068050.1:3482957-3509986 GCF_014885135.2 Alexandromys fortis | reverse complement strand
TTGTCAATCTTAATGACTCTCTCAAAGAATCAATCTTTTGTTTCATTGATTCTTTGTACTTTTATTCTTTTTTATTGATTTTTTAATCCCAGAGTTTCATTATTTCTTACTGTCTTCTCATCTTGGGTGCAGTTTCCTTCCTTCTGTTCTAGAGTTTTCAGGTGTGCTGCTAAGTTACTATATGAGATAGCTCCAATTTTTTTTAACGTAGGTACTTAGTGCTATGTTCTTCCATCTTAGAACTGTTTTATTGTGTCCCATAAGTTTAGGTCCATTGTGTGTTCATTTTTATTCAATTCTAGAAGGTCTTTAATTTAATTCTTAATTTTTGCCTTGACAATTTTTTTTTCATCCAATAGTGATTTGTTTAGTTTCTGTGAGTTTGCAAGCTTTCTGTTATTGTTGGTATCCAGTTTTAATCTGTGGTGGTCAGTTAGGATGCAGGGAGTTATATCAAATTTTATATCTGTTGAGACTTTCTTTGTGTTTGACTATGTAGTCAATTTTGGAAAAAGTTCCATGAGGTTCTGAGAAGGTATATTCTTCTGCATTCGGGTGAAATGATCTGTAAATATCTATTAGGTTCATTTGGTTTATAATGCCAGTTAGCTCCAGCATTCTTTGTTTAGATTTTGTCTGGATGACCTAGTGGTTAGAGTGGGGTATTGAAGTTTTCCACTATCACTGTGTGAAGGTCAATATGCAATTTAAGTTATAGTGGTGTTTCTTTTATTTACTTGGGTACCCTTGTGTTTGGTGCATAGGTGTTAAGAATTGTAATGTCTCCTTGGTGGATTTTTCCTCTGATGACTATATAGTGTCCTTCCCTATCTCTTATTAGTTTTGGTTTGAAGTCTATTTCATCAGATATTAAAATTGCTACACCAGCTTGCTTCTTAGGTCCATTGAATAGACATCTCTTTAGCCTGGGTGATGTCTATTTTTGATGTTAAGATACATTTCTTGGATGCATCAGAAGTATGGATCCATTTTTGCATCCGTTCTGTTAGTCTATGTCTTTTTATTTAGGAATTGAGACCATTGATGTTGAGAGATATTAATGAGCAGTGTTTGTTGATTGTTATGTTGTCGTCATGGTGGTGGTGTGTGTATGTATCGGGGTGGGAGTGTGTGTGTGTGTGTATGTATGTATGGGGGTGGAAGTGTGTGTGTGTGTGTATGTATGTATTGGGGCGGGAGTATGTGTGTGTTTTCCCTGGTTTGATTTACTTGTCGGGGACCATTCCCTGTGTTTTCTGGGGTGTGGTTAGTCATTTTAGGTTAGAATTTTCCTCTCAGCATCTTCTGTAGGGCTAGATTTGTAAATAGATATTGATTAAATTTGGTTTTATCATGGAGTATCTTATTTTTCCATCTGTTTTAGTGGAAATTTTGTTTGGGCTAGCATCTATGGTCTCTTTGAGTCTATAAAATATCTTTCCAGGCCATTCTGGTTTTTAAAGTCTCCATTGAGTTGAGAAGTCAGGAGTTATTCTAAATAGGTCTGCCTTTATATGTTACTTGGTATTTTTCCCTTTCAGCTTTTAATATTCTTTGTTCTGTATGTTTAGTATTTTGATCAATAGGCAGCAGGGGTCGAGGGGATGACTTTGTTTTCTGATTCAGTCTATTTGGTGTTCTGTATAATTTAATAGGCATTTTCTTTAGGTTACAGAAATTTGATGATTTTGTTGAAAACATTTTTTGTGCCTTTGACCTGTGTCTCTCTTCCTTTCCTCTATTCCAATTGTTCTTAGATTTGGTCTTCTAATAGTGTTCCAGATTCCCTGGATGCTTTATGCCATGATTTTTTTTTTTTAGAGTCAACATTTTTTTTTGATTGACTTAGCCATTTATTCTATTGTGTCTTCAAATATCTGACATTCTCTCTTCCATCTCTTGTATTCTGTTGGGGAGACTTACCTCTGAGGTTTCTACTTGAGTTCCTAAATTTTTCATTTTCAGATTTCCCTCAATTTGGGTTTTCTTTATTGAGTCTATTTCCACTTTCAGGTCTTGAACTGTTTTATTCATTTCCTTCCACTGTTTGCTCATGTTTTCATAGATTAAGAGATTTGTTCATTTTTTTTCTTTAAGAGCCTCTATCATATTCCTAATGGCTACTTTAAGGCCCTTGTCTAGTGTTTCAGCTCCACTGCATTTCTCAGGGCATGCTGGGCGAGGGTTGCTGGGCTCTAGAGAAGAGAGATTGTTCTGGCCATTTTCTTGGTTATATGCTGGTGTCTCGGTATCTGGGTTTGGGAAGATTGTAATTCTAGGTAGTGATGCTGATCTTGTCTTTGTTGGTTGGGTGTTTTGTTTCTTGGTTTCTGTGGCCCTCTCTGGTTCTTAGGAGATTGTAGTCGCTGTGTGTTGCCTGATAGGAATTTTTTTTCTGGGATCCTGATAGATGTGGCCACTGAGGGTTCCAGATAAAATGTATTTCTAGATTATTGGGCACTCACAGGTAAGAATGGGGATGGGACATTGGAGCACCGGACTGAAATCTCAAGGTCCAAATCAGGAGCACCAGGAGAGAGATCACGAGTAAGGAACTCAGGACCGCGAGGGGGGCACCCACACACTGAGACAGTGGAGATGTCCTATCGGGAACTCACCAAGGCCAGCTGTCCTGGGTCTGAAAAAGCCTGGGTTAAAACTTGTCTCGCTGAACATAGTTGACAATGAGGACTACTGAGTCCTCAAGAACAATGGCAATGGGTTTTTGATCCTACTGCACTTATTGGTTTTGTGGGAGCCTAGGCAGTTTGGATGCTCACCTTACTAGACCTGGATGGAGGTGGGTGGTCCTTGGACTTCCCACAGGGCAGGGAGGGGGACTTGAGGGGGGGGGGGGGAGGGAAAGGGGAGGCGGCGGTGGGGAAGAGACAGAAATCTTTAATTAATTAATAAAGAAATAAGTAAATTAAAAAAAGAATGGGGATGGGCTAGAAGGGAGATTTGGAGGGAGGGAGGAAAGCAGGGTATTCCACAGGACCTGGTTAGTCCCCTGGAGTGCGGGAAGAGAGTGAGGAGAGGCCTCAGAAGGTCCACTACAGAGCTGGCGATGAGGCTGGGGGATTGGGTTTAGAGGAATCGAGAGAAAGGAGAAGATCTGCAGTTGCCTGTGTGTGCCCAGGGAATGCCTGCTGGATTAGCAACTGAGATAGAGCAATGAAGTGGAGGAAGGAGGCTAGGAGGGCAAGATGTGTGTGGTCCACTGGAGATGGGACAACAGAGCTGAAGGGCTTCAGCAGGTGGTCTGGGGCAAAGCTTAGTCAGGGGGATTGGGTTTGAAAGAGCTGAGGAAGAAGTGAAGAGCTACAGTTGGCTTACCTGATTCCTTGGCTGGAGTTCTGATTTGGCAGTTTTAAAGCACACTTACTTGAAGTGCCAAAGAATTTTAACAATGTAATCCATGTCTGTTACCGCCTTACAATGACGCTTTGAACTTTCCCATCTACAGGTTAAATTTCCACCGGAGATATACTATAAAATTTTTACTCACAGACATGTTGAAGATCTGTGTGCTAACAGCCCTAGAGATTACACAAAACTTCCAGCAAGATACACATCTCATAACAAGAATGATCCGCCTCCGGTTGAGGACCACAGTGGCTGGTACCGCCGCATAGAGAACAATGGCTGGAGGCCTGTCACCCAGAGAGTAAGACAATGGCAATAGTAGTCATTTTTATTTTTATATATTTAGAAATTAATCTTGAGTTTTAAAAGTAATGGTTGTGATTCAATTGAAAAAATGCTAACTTAGCTATTCTGGAGTTGTTAAATATGATAAATTGTTATCCTTGGATATTATTTGAATTATTATTCTGTGGGTGTGTGGGTGTAAATGGTGTGTGTGCGAGCATGGGGGATCACGTGCTCCATGTAGACAGCTTATAGGTGTTGGCTCTCCTCATACCCAGGTCGTCAGGTTTGGGTGGTGTTTTTACATGGTGAGTTGACTCATTGGCTCCTTACGCTTAATTTTTTTCAACACAATAATTATTTTTTTTGGTTTTTCGAGACAGGTTTCTCTGTAGCTTTGGATCCTGCCCTGGAACTAGCTCTTGTAGACCAGGTTGGCCTCGAACTCACAGAGATCCGCCTGCCTCTGCCTCCCAAGTGCTGGGATTAAAGTCGTGCGCCACCACCGCCCAGCTAACATCATAATTTTTTATTGGTTCTCTGGGAATTTCACATCGTGCACCCCAACCCCACTCATTCCCCAGTCCTTCCATGCCTGCCCTTCACCCCTGTAACTTCCCATCCAAAGGAAGCAAACAAAAGTAAAAATTAAAAACCAAACAAAACCAACATCTTGCCGACCCCTCTGAGCAACTACCTGCTTCTCTATCAACATCAGCCTTCTCCCACACCCATCACGGCTGTCTCATCTCCAGGTCCGCCTGGCCTGTACCACTCCTCCCCTCCATCATGCCTCTCTATCACATATCCATCTGTTGTAGTGGACTAGGAGCTCCAGTGTGTCACACAGTACACCCTTTTGCCTAAACAGCTTTACTTGCCAACATTCCCTGCAGTGAGTCACTGGCCTGGTTCAAGGCCTCTGGTTTCTGCTACACCATCAATACTGACCGGACCTTCACCAAGATTCCTCTTGGATATCATGCTGTTGCCCTAGCATGGAGATCCTATGGCTATGGTTCCACAGGACCAACCCCTTCACACGTTCC
Organism: Alexandromys fortis; assembly: GCF_014885135.2. NCBI lineage: Eukaryota > Metazoa > Chordata > Mammalia > Rodentia > Cricetidae > Alexandromys > Alexandromys fortis. Next base: position 3,505,286 of record NW_026068050.1, on the reverse strand, counting down.
AGCAACTCATAAATGGGGTAGATGCTGGGGACCCAGGTGGCAGCACAGGCCACTCCCATCAGTCTGGTCCTCACTGCTGTCATGTCTCCAGTTACACCTCTCTCCACCGCATAAGAACTGCCCACATCTCTCTCCTCTCTATCCACCACATACATGCTCATCATGAGGCAGTGGGCAGGCTTCTCTTATGTTTATTTTTAACAATCAGGTTTGCAACTAGGGCATTTTTATTTTCTCTCTGCTAACTATATACTCAAAACCCCGATTATAGGATGTGGTACACTTATATAACAAAATTTTTCAATGTTTGAGATGTTTAAAATGACCAAGGTGTGAATCCACTCATTCAGTACTTGATTACGTGCCTGTCATACACTAGGCACAGTTCCAGATGCTAAGCACACAGTGGTAAGAAGACACAGCTCCTTCTCTCACAAAGAATGCTGTACCTAGGGATCAGTCAAGTAGGCAGGATGCTTTCGTGTGGTATGGGAAGTGGTTAAACAGTGCAAACTGTTGGGAGACACAGCAAACGTTATCTAGTGTTGTGGAAAGAGAAGATAAACTGGAACTGGGAAAACAACCAACCAGCTAGGAGGACACGGCATTCAAAGACACCACAGTTTGGGACATAGCAGTAGACACTTCTTTTCTGAGTGGATATAATCCTTGAGGATAGTCATGAAAAGCCAGCGGCACTAGGAGGGGCTGGTATGTTCAGGTGAGATGAGACGGACATGCTTAGCACAGGCCTGCTATGCATTTATTTCACCAAGTACTGAAGGAATGCGTCAGTGCACAAGTGGTTTGCCAGTGTTGCTATAACATGTGCTTCTGAACCTGCTGTGTTATTAATGGGCACATGACTTAATGAGAGCTGCCTCAAAAAGGCTGGCTTCTCTTCTACCCCTCTCCTGTGCGTTTCCACCAACACAAAGTTCTTGTCTATGGAGGGTCCTTCACAATCAGTATTTTAATTCTGTGTGTATTCCTCTCCACTCGGCCATAGTTTTGGGTGCCATTTGAAAATGAAGTGTTGGAAAGCACAAAGGAAAGTGAATTCCATTTCTCTAAACTGAAGAGAAAGCAAGATATGGAAAAGAAAAGAAAAATTAAAAAGATAGAATGGATGCGGGAAATGTAAGTAGATAATTTGGTCATATTAAAGAAATAGTATTTTTTTCAAGATTTTTTCTTTTTATTATTATTATTACTACAAATTTTCACCTCCTCCCCTCCTCCCATTTTCTTCCCCCTCACCCCATTCCCCCTCCCCTTTCCTCTCCAGTCCAAAGAGCAGTCAGGGTTCCCTGCCCTGTGGGAAGTCCAAGGTCCTCCCCCCTCCGTCCAGGTCTAGGAAGTTGAGGATCCAAACAGACTAGGTTCCCACAAAGCCAGTACATGGAGTAGAATCAAAACCCAGTGCCTATATCCTTGGCTTCTCAGTCAGCCCTCCATGTCAGCCACATTCAGAGAGTCCGGTTTGATCACATGCTCCATCAGTCCTGGTCCAAAGAAATAGTATTTTTGAGAAAAGAAGTTAGAGAACTCTTACTACTTAATTTTGAATTCTAAGGCTTACAAGACAACTGCAATAAAGACATTGTGACCAGAATAAAGCCACAGAGATGACTGGGTCAGACCATAGGACTGAAAAACAGACCCACACATACACTGTTAGTTGGTTTTTTAAAAGCAAAGTGCCCGGTTTTTCTCTGCTGCTTTGAGAAGATAATCTGACCACAGCAATTTAAGGGAGTGAAGGGTTCATTTCAGCTTGCAGGTTACCGTCCATCACTGAGGGAAGTCTGGGCAGGAGGCCATGTACTACTTGAAGCAGAAACCATGGAGTAATGCTGCTTGCTGGCTCATCTTTAGCTAGCTTTCTTCCAGCCCAGCACCTGCCCACAGAATGGAGCTGACCAGGCAAACTGGGTCTTCCATATTAACTAATGATCAAGACAACCCCCACACACATACCCATAGGCCAGTCTGATCTGGACAATTAAAATGGCTAGGACATTGCACGAGGAATTGCATTTAGAAGACACTGCCCTTGTACTTGAGATGCAGGCATTCTTTGAGCAATTTTTTTTTAGGTCAGGTCTAGTGATGAGGTGGTGAGTTCCCTCAGTTCTTGGCTCAGAAAGTCTTTATTCATCTTAATGAACTTTGTTCAAACTGTCCAGATCATGGCATCCTCAAGTATTTGGATTACAGCCATGAGCTATCACACAGGGCTTTATTGTATCGAATTCTTCCATTCTGCACAACCACATCTTTTTCTAGGTAGAGACACTTCATTGAGAAGGTTCCATGTCTTTCTACTTTTTGACGTCTTGTACTGATTCAAATATTTTAACAGTGTCACTGTGTCCCAGAGTTTTTCTTCATTTTTTCCATCTGAGATATTACAAAAGACCTATCTTTATGTTCATTTTTTTCTCTTGGTTTAATGCGATGAATCTCTCAACTGCATGATTAATTTGAAATAATGAATTCCTCATTTGTAAAGATTTCCTTATCTGTATCAGCTAGAAATTTCATTCATGAATTTCCCCAATTTTGTTGAATTTTCTGTCTGTAATTCTCCTGTATCTCGCTGAGTTTTATCAGATTTGTTAAATATTGAATAGGCATTTAATTAGTATACTTTCCCTTTGAAGTCTGTGGCTAGAGTTCTGGTCCCTTGGAAGTTTCATGTTACCTTGTTTTCTCCATACGTCTGTGTCTACACCTGGTGGTTAAGTTGGACTAACTTTACAAATGGGCCATTGGAGTAAAAAGTCATGTCTCTTTGAATGTTGGGCCAGCAAAGGACACTGGCTTTGCTTCCAGTTGGCCTTGGAAATGAACCACTTCCCTGCCATCGTCAGTGGCTCCTGGATACCCTGCATGCAGCAGCAGGTTCAGACTCCCCCAAAATGAGTGTTTACATACAATGAGGAGCATTGTGGGAGCACTATTTCCTTAGGCACTCTGGGGGCAATGTAACATGAGGGGCCTGCTTGCTTGTTGGGGTTTCTGTCCTGCCTGGTACCCCACAGCCGGCAAGTCCCAAAGAAAATCACACAGATATCCATAAGTTATAAAACTGATTGGCCCATTAGCTCAGGCTTCTTATTAACTCTTGTAACTTATATATTACCTTTCATAGTGGAGCAGATCATATCCTGCTTCTTCAGTGGTCTGGGCAGGAGTGCAGGAAGAGCTCCCTGCTTCCCAGAATACTCCTGTTCTCATCTCCCCACCTCTCCTTCCTGTCTGGTTGACCGGCCTATACTTCCTGCCTGGCCAATCAGCATTTATTTAAAACATGATTGTCAGAATACAGACAATTCTCCCGCACCAGGGCAAAGCATTATTTATGTCTGTTTACTACAGGTTCAGGCCTTCTCTGGGAATTTTTTTGTAGCTCAGGTCTAGTAATGATGAGAGTCTGCTGATGATACATTCGTCTTCTCCATGAATTTCTGTGTTCCCTGTTCTTGGTAAGGACTACTAATGTCTCCCTATTCACGTTTGGTAGGAACATGGACCTTAAACTAATGCTTAAGAGGGAATCCAGTCAGAAGGAGCACGTGCTCAGAGTCAAATCTGCAACTCCTTGACTTCTCCAAGTCTCAATTCTTTATATAAGAAAGCAGAAACAACCACCACAAGTGACTGTCTTTTTTAAAGAAAGATATGAAAATTATGCAGTGTATAAGACATTAAGATGTAGATAAACCTCCTTTCCCCTTCACTTGCTGTTAGCCTCGTGACTTTGTAGAGGTCACATGACTCCTCCTGGTCTTAGTTCTTCACCTGTAAGACCAGAGAGCTGGCTTAGTCTCTAAGAGTCTTCTCAGAATTGGATTCAGATTTTGTTATGAAACTTACAGCAGCTGAGTAAGTGAAGTCTTTCTGGTTAGTGATTAGTTTGCCCCAGGAAGAGTCTATCACACTGGTCTTAGTTTAGAAGTATACAGAACAAAAGCTTGATTTAATTTATAATTTTAATATATAACCATCAATTGTATTCACTTCTAATCACTTATTGCAAAGGATGTGTGTCACTTCTTTTCCCTTATTTAGGTACTACCTGGGAAGCCTGGAGGCCAAGGTGACCCATCTTGAAACGCTAGGCCTAATTCACAAAGCCACAAAAGGACTAATCAAGAGCATTGAAAATGGCGGCGTAGATTCTGTGATGGAATGGGAAGTAGACGAAGTGCTGAACTGGACGAACACACTCAACTTTGATGAGTAAGTTACAGCCACTCACAGGGGGATGAAGTCCTGTATTTTTCTTTCTAGAATTTCCTGTTTCCAGGTTGAACCTTGGGTTATGAACATAACCTTTAAAAATATAATTTGTCTAAAACAGAAAAGGAAAAACTGATTTTGAGAAAATATAGCAAGGCAGAAGAGTAGATTACAGCAGCTACGTCTAATTTACTGTTTTACTTTGGGATTCAGTATTATATTTATATAAAGCTTTAATTGCATTAATTATGTAAATTAAATAAATTAAAGATTTATATATAAATATTTAAATATAAATATAACTTATATATAAAGCTTTAATTTAATTGCATTAATTATGTAAAGAAATAGCTTCAATCTATATGGTCTACTCTTTTTAGATATTAAAAAACTGTACCAGTAACTTAAATGGCCATTGAAAGGTATTTTTAGGATTTTGTGTGGTGGGAATTTCAGTTCACTACAGTCATCAGGTAAACGCCAGCCGAAAGCGCAGTGGGGACTTGACACGACCAGCCCAGCGTGGCTAGTAACGAGCGCTGGCAGGAGTGCTGAGAGCGGAGCCTTGATACACGGCTGGCAGGAATGTGCGGTGGTCCCGCCGCTCTGGGAGACGGCTGGTGATTGCTCAAGTGTTGCCATGTAACCCAGCAATACCACTCCAGAGGCTGCACAAAGGAAAAGGAAAATGTACATCCATGCAAAGACTAGCCAAACATTCACAGAAACATTTTACAGCGAGGAAAAACTTAGAAGTAATCCAAATGTCCATCAGGTGAGGGTAAGGCGAGTAAAGCGCAGTTTGTTCGCACAATGTAGGGTTGCTCAGCAGCAGAGCAGAGAAGTTCTGGTACGTGCCATGATGCCCATGGAATTGTCGCGTGATAGCAGCTTAATTACAAGTGATATATGCAGAATAAGTACGTTTAGAGACGACATATATTAGCAGTGGTTGATTACCTGAGGCTGTGGACCAGGGATTACAGGGAGGTTACAACTAAGGAACGTTGAGTGTCTCCTGGCTGTAATGACAATGTTTGAAAATGGACTGTGGGGAAAATGCACAACTCTGAATATACTAACCGTCTCCGAACCATGCGTGGACTGTAGAGCCAACAAGTCGTACCTCAGCATCGCCGTTAAAATGTTCCATGCATATTCAGCTGCAACAAGAACTGTGGATATTGCATGGGCAAAGAGAAAAATTATAAAGATGGTAAAGAAATGGGAGACATTAGAAAGAGGGAGTTAAAAGGGGACAGGAAGAACTGAGGTGTCAGCCATTGACAGAACGTGAGGAAGAGACCAGAGGAAGTAGGTGATAAAAGGGAAACTTCCCATTATTCAGAGACGTCCTTGTCATCATGTCTGAGGAGATGCTGGCCTAGACAAGCCCGAGCTGCCAGTCATCTCTCTGTTAGACTCTGTGGGATGAACACACCTTCTTTTGACATGGTGAGAGAAGTGAAGAGCCACATTTTTCGCCTAAATGTTTCCAAATTATGTACTTCTTTCCGTTCACTCCAGTTAAGTATATAAAAAGCAAAGTGTTTCGCTGTACCCCGACAAGAACTCAGGCGAGGTGATTGCTGGGAGTGTACAGGCAGCGCTTCTGCCCGCAGACACACACGGTGTCTGATGCAGTCAGGCTCTGCGGCGGCCTGGTCCTAGGCAGCAGTAAACAGCAACCTCCCTAGGCTTTTATGGCATCCGGTCCCCATTACTGTTCTCTTCAGTTATAATGGGTGATGTGGGAGTGATTTCTTATTAATAAAGAAACTGCCTAGGCCCATTTGATAGGCCAACCCTTAGGTAGGCGGAGTAAACAGAACAGAATGCTGGGAGAAAGAAGCTGAGTGAGGAGTCGCCATGATTCTCCCACTCCAGACAGACGCAGGTTAAGATCTTTCCTGGTAAGCCACCTCGTGGGCTACATAGATTATTATAAATTTACTGACACATCCTGTGGGAAAAATTCAGAATCTGGCATTTCTTCCTACAGGAAAATTGGTAAGTTAGTAATTTCTTGGAAAGACCTCTAAAAAATCTGAATAAATACAGGTGAATTTGTTTTAAAAGAGCCTCATTATTTTGAGACAAGGTCTTACTCAACTGTCCTGGAACTCGGAGATCTGCCTACCTGTCTCTGGAGTGCTGGAGTTAAAGGTGTATGCCACCATGGCCAGCGGTTCCATTTGAACTTCTTGTAACTCATCTTGGAGACTGCCTTATAATCACATGTGACCCACTAGGAGGTGGTAAAGTCATGAAAATCAGACACTGAGGCTAGTGAAGATGTGACTATTAGGCATTGTTAACTAGCATTATTTAGTAATAAGTCAATTTAATGCCCATATAATATGTTACAGATATATTGCTACCTGGAAAGAAACTGCTACAAGCAACTCTTCAGCTAAGTTAAAAGGTAGGTGATTGGTTTTTTGTGTATGAGAATCTTGCCTCCATGTAAGCGTACCCCATGCATGAAGTGCCTGTGGAGGCTAAAAGAGGACACCGGATCCCCTGAAACTGGAATTACAGTTGTGTGCCAACACACGGATGCTGGGAACTGAACATGGGTCCTCTGGAAGAACAGTCAGTACTCTTAACCACTAAACCATCTCTCCAGTCCAAAGTAGGTGGTTTTTAGCAATACTTTATGGAAAAACCTATATGGGTCCAAATGATCTGTACATATTCATCATTATCTGAAGAACGTGTATATGCACACATGGATATAAATGTCAGGTCATGATCGTCATGTCTGTCTTTATACGCTGGGCTCTCATTTGAAAATAGGTTTTCTATTTTATTTAAGGCAGGGTAAAAGTTTTGAAAGTTGTATAGCTCATGGTCTCAGTAATGACTTCCAGTGGGCAAGCTAGATTTGGCAAAATGAATGCCTCCAAATGTTGGCAATGTTTAAGTTCCATTCCACTCTTGTCCTTCAGTAACGGCACACTGAATCCTACCACTATGCCACAGAAGTACAATGAGTCTGACGTCTTAGGGGTTCTACGCTGTGATAAAACACCGGGACCGAAAACAACTTGGGGAGGAAAAGGCTTAGTTCATCTACACCCACGTTACACTCAGTCACCCAAGAGGGCAGGGCAGGAGCTGATGCAGAGGCCATGAAGTGCTGCTTACTGTGCTCTCCGTGGCTTTCTCAGTTTGCTTTCTTCTACCACCCAGGACCACCTGCCCAGGGATGGCAATGCCCACAAGAGGTAGGCCCCCCATCCCCCATCACTTGTCAAAGCCATAGCTCAGGCTTGCTTACAGGCCAGTCTTTTAAAGAGGCATTTCTCAGTTAGGAGTCTTTCTACCCAGGTCTGTGTTTGTGTCAAGTTGACCCAACCAACCAGCACAACCATCAAAGACTATGATTTACCAGTGACCAGAATGTAACTCTGCTACCTTGTATGAGAAGCAGCCAGGCAGAGCAGTTAAGAGTGTGGAGTCTGGGTTTGAGTTCCTGTTCTGCTGTTGTTATAACACAGAGAAGAAGCGTAGACTAGGGCTTGACACTTAGCAGAGCTTAGGACGCTGCCCAACACATATCACCCCGTCGATATGAGCTATCGTTTTCATTCGTTGTTCACTTACTCCCAGCTCACTGCTGCCACTCAAATCCAGCACGTGATTGCCCATCATCCCTTCTGCGATGGTTCCCATGCTGATAATGCCCAGGGCCATTCTACACACAACAGATAGTGTGAACTCTTAGCAACTACTGTGGAGAATGAATTTAACTTGATCTTTCAAACAAACATATGAAACAGGTTCTATTATCTGCATTTTCTGAGGGAGGAGAGACGATATGACTTGCTCAAAGCCAGTCTGTGCTAGGATTTGAACTAAAGCAGGTTAAGACTTCACAGCTGAAACACTGTCATAGTCTGCTGCCTCAAATACACGCTTTCCACATATAAACCATGGCCTCTGGCTGTACCTACACGAACATGTCCCGCATTTCACTTCTACTCTTCGTTTTCAGACCCATGCCTGTTCCTCAAACACACCAAGCAGTTTTTACATTGGGGATTAATGGAATCAGTGCTGATCTGTTAGACTGTCTTATACGGTGTAATCTGTATAGTCCAGCAACGGCTCCCTCGGGACAGTCTGAGAATCCCGCGGCTGCTCATTCCATGGGGGCTGGGTGCAACATCAGCACTGGAAGCTGGATGGGTCCCTGGAGAGCTGCTGACCTTAAGGACACATCAGAAACCTGAAGAAGCTGATTCTGCTCTCAGAGAAAGAATGCAGCAACAGCATAGACGAACTTGCCATTATAATGAAAGCAAGCAGGCAAAGCAAGCCTTTCCTTTCCACCTTCTCTTATTTTGGGCTGCCACCAAAAGGTGCCACCCATATTGTGGGTGGGCCTTCGTACTTCAATTAACCCAGTAAAGCAAATTCCTCATGGGATAGCTGATTCCAGACAGAGTAAAGTTGACAACCAAGTCGAACCATTACAATGGCCTTCTACAGAACAATTTTGGTAACTGTCTTTATAATAAAGGGCAAGGAGATTAAAGCATTGCTATAGAAATCACAAGAAGTACACACTTAAGTGATTTACTGATAAAGAATATACATGACAGATACAAAAAAGGAAACAATTTCTAAATAATTGTTTATAATAATAAGTTCTAAAAGGTTATGGTAAAAATATGCTCCTTCCAATTATCATATTGATAAGGGTAAGGGAAAGCTACCTTAAATACTGTGGAAAGATGGTGGCACCCGGAGAATATGTATGCTACCTTTTAAGAAGCTAGAGAAAGCCAGACACTTGAGGTAGGCAGGCATATCTCTAGTTCAAGGCCAGCCTGATCAACATATTAAGTTCCCAGGATAGCCAGGGTGACATAATACAAAGACCTGTCTCAGAAACAAAACAAAGCAAAGAGACAGGGTGTGCATGTGTGTACACAGGGGCTGGATGGGGCAGGTATCCAGAGCAGATTCATAAACAGACAAGATAGTTCATTTGGGAGTGAAGAAACGGCTCTAGCTAATTACAAAGCACTCATTCCAAACACAATGGACCATCTCATTTAGTTATCACAAATCCAGGCAGGTTCTGGGAATGGCTTAGTGGAGAAGACCACTTGACTGTGCAAGTTTAAAGACCCTGGCACAAGAAAGGCCAGGCACAGCCTGTGGGTGCCTGTAACCATAGCATGAGGGAGTGGACACACGTGGATCCGAGAGGCTCCATGTTCAGTGAGATTTTAGGGCAGCGTGAGGATACCTCACAACATCCTCTGACTCCCATGGGGGTATATACACCATGCAGCAGGTGCTACCACAATCTTAAATTTTACAGATGAAGACTTGGACTTACAGAACATCAACGACTGCCCCAAATTACAGAGGTATTTTTGGGTAGGTCACACCTAGAACTTGGGTCATACAGAGACCTGTGTAGAGAGGAACAGTGGTTAAAATAGAATGAGTAGAGATGGGGGCATTGAGAATTTCTGTTAAACAGCAATAAGGACATGTGTTCAAAGTGTGACGGGAAGGACTTACAGACAGGACACTGTTGTAACCATCTGTCATTTCTTTTCAGATGTGAGGCTTCAACAAATCCAGAAAAACCTGTATAACTATGATGAGTCAGAGGCACCAACGGAAGGGCCATATGAGGATAATTACTATGAAAATACTTACGTAAGGCCACAGTTCACTAGCTTAACACCCAATTCCATGTTTGGAATGAAACCATAAAGGACTTCCTTTTCTGAGCAATGGCCCTTCAAGCCCATTTTTCAGTTAAAGCCAGGAGACTGGATATTTCGACTGTAATGACTTATGTATATGTTTGCTCCTATTAAGGAGGACTTCAGAAATACTACACTGGACAGTGTATAGTTCTTCCTGGTATTCTGGTAAACTGTAGTTGTCTGAAATCACACTTAAAATAAAGTATATTTAGGTTGTTTAAAAAAAAAAACCTCCAAATGCAATTTGCTTTTAGCACAGTTGCTCAGGGCAGAGCTTATTCACTGTACAAATGGCCCTCACTTATTTTTTTCCTGAACTGTCCACTTAAGTATTTTTTAAATGATGCACAGGTAACAATTTACACATTTCAAGGGGGGAAGTGTATTTCACAACGCATATACAACGTGTACCCGTCAAATCTGGGTGGTCAGGGTTCCATCTCCTTTAGTTTGGTGCCTTTGGATGGAAGCAGTGAATGTAGGAAGCATGGATTTCTTTGATATGTTGGTTTCCTTTAGATAAACACCAGAAGTACCACTGCTGGATCACACAGTAGTTTTGCTTTGAATTTTTTGGAGTAGCCTCAGGGACAGACATATCCAAATACAGTTAACAGTGATTTAAATACCTCATCAATAAATCATCCTCTTCTAGAAAAAGAAATGTGGTTTATATGTACAGCTGAGTACTATTTAGCCATAAAAAGAGTAAAATCATGTCACCTATCATCTGGGAGAAAATGGATCTGGAGAGTATCATGTTAAATAAAATAAAAGTCAGACATAGCAAAACCAACAGGCACTCTTGTGTCACACGGAAATAAAAGGGAGGAGGAAACCTCCCCAAGAGAGGAGAATGAAGATCGGACATGATCAGTAAATTTACACACATGCACACACACAGAATCAATATGCCTTAGGTTCTGTGCCTCTGTAGTAGGGTAGCTATAAGAAACAATATTCTGTATATTTCCAAAAGCCTGAGAGAAAGGGCTGTAAGGACTTACCATAAAGAAACTATACACCCGGGGCTGGAGAATTGGCTTAGTGGTTGAAAGCACCAACTGCTTTTCCCAAAGACCAAGGTTTGATTTTCAGCACTGACATGTGACTCACAACTATCTAATTTCAGTTCTAGCCAATCTACTGCCATCTTCCAGCATGTGAGTGGTACACAGACATAAACGCAGGCAAAAACCCATCCATACACCTAAAAACAAACAACGGAAGCCCTCTTGAGGAGAAACAACCTGATGGCATATGTTTTCAATCTCAAGAAATCATACATTGTGAGAATTAAAAGGTGAAAAAAAAAAAAAGCCCCAAACAAAAGGACACCATTTCTGGTTTTATACCAGAAAACTAAGGACAGAGTCCTAAAAAGATGTCCACATACCCATGTATGTTATGATAGCATTCTATTGTTGGGGTAAAATGCCTGAGGTTCACAATTTATCAGACTCCTTCACTTCAGGTTCTATGGTGAGACAGTATCACGCTAGGGAGCAAGTTGTCTTGCAAAGCTAATCATTTCTAAGGCAGGGAGCAGCAACACAAAGAGGCACCAGGATTCCACTTTATGAGTTCAAAGGTCATAACCCGCCTCTCCCCTACCTGCACTGGCCTACCTCCTAAAGATCCCACCAACTCTCAGGTGCTGAAAGTGTATGGCTGACTTAATCTTAGGAAACCTAACAGAGTGAACACCAAAGTGACACGCTCACTTTCGGAAAGTGGTCATTTTCAGCAAGTACAGTAACTGTTAACCCAACCCCAAAGCTTCGCAGCAGTCCAGGGATTTCTTTAACAGGAAAAGGGACACAGACGCCTCACTAAAAACCCTTCAGGAAACAGAAAATGGGGAAACACTGACACTTGAGCGCTGGCCATGAGCCATAGGACTGTTCAAACATGACGGCTTCTATCTTCCATTATCGCTGCCCAAGCAGAGGCTGTGGCCGAAAGAGTAGAGGAAGATAAAGTAACAAAACAGTATTAGATCTGGGAGGGAAAAAAAAATAATTATTCATAGCAGATATGAGCACCTAAAACACCAGTTCTCAACCTGTGGGATGTGACCCCTGTGGCGGGGATTGAATGACCCTTTCGTAAGGGTCACCTGAGACCACTGAGAGCTACAGATTTACCTTACAGTTCAATACTGTAGCAAAATGACAGTTGTGAAGTAGCAATGAAAACAATTCTATGGCTGAGAACTGTATTAGGAAGGTTGAGAACCACTGGGGCTGAAAGAACCAACGTAAGTTTCTACAAAGAATAGGTAACATTTCCATGGAGAGTAAGCACCTTAAATTCCAAATAATAAGAGACAAGAGATACCGTATAAAAACCACAATGGTGCCGAGGAAGAAATGAGGTAACAGTATGAGGATCTCCACAACAGAAACGCTAAGACTTGGGTAGTGGTGAAGGGAAGTCCTTACAGAAAAGACTGAACTACCTGTGAATGATGACAGTGGACGATCAGCAAACAGAGGGGAAGGAGCGCTGTACTAATAAGTGTACACTCTTACTCCTGCTGTATACAAAACCACGCACCACGTCAGAGCAAAGTAGGGGGCTTTTATTCCGAGGAGTAATTCCATTATATGAGATTCTAACTAAGTCTGAACCCAGTCTTTCTGGACACTCTGACTACACTGTACACAAAATTCATTTTTCCAGAAGCTGCACAGAGGAACATGAAACTCTCAAGAAGAATGAATTTTAAAATAATATGATAAAATGAAACATCACATTTAGGATATCAGGATCTTCATTTGTCATATCCTGGTGCAACTTAGTTTTTCAGATTTGAGAAATGTCAACTAGATCATTTTCTAAGGCACAGCCAAGAACATGAACGGGGAGCCCTCCTACCTGGATTCTGAACCGAGTGCTGACTTCTGTGCTCACTGCTGTCTCCCTAGGAACTAGCCCCGTGACGGGCACATATCAAATATTTCATAAAATGGACATACACTTACTTGTACAGTTAACATAAACTTGTAAAATTCTTTATTAAAATTTTTTGTAACATTCAGGTAACAATGTAACAGATTACATTTAATAACACTAAACAAATCTATATAAAATATATAATTTCATTAAGGTGCAACTAAAACACTTGAAATGACACTTTTCTCTATTCCATACTGGCCTTCTACTTTAAAAGGTGGTTATTATAAACCTTAAGGTGCCCAAAGTTCTTCCTTTTTGCTTTTGTTCCTTTTACCATATTTAAATTTGTGACAGATTTCTAGGTGCACAATCTTTTCCCCATTTTAAGTGAACACTATGACGACCTTACATTTGGGGCCTGATTTGGGACCACTCTGAGGGTGCACAGGGTTGGAAGAGACTGTTGCCTCCCTCACTCTAGACACACCAGCTGTCTAACTTCCTTTTCTAGCAGCTTCTCTATTTGCTTTTCACTGACTTATACCTGACCAGTGAACGCCAGATTCTTTTTACTAAAAGCTCTTCAACTGAAGAGACTGCTTATATGATACTTGTGTGCAATGTCTTCTGGCCTCAGACAAGTAACCTTTTCCAACTTTTACTTTCTCTGGATATAAAATGGGATACCTGATGTCATCAGTTAACAAGATAATGACTAATCAGCAGCATGAAAAATTTCCAACTGACACTTTAAAATTATTTCTTCATAAAATAGAAGGTATACCAATGTTTTGAATGCCGGCTACCTAAAAAAAATTTGGAATACAATTTGCCCATCAAAAATATATGTTTTAAAGAGTTGTTGTAAAACATAAACCCAGCCTTATACGCACATTTTCTTCTCTCAGGAAAAGGGCACTTAGTGTATAGCTAAGGCATTCAGAACGAAAGTCTGACTTATTTATTGCTCGTATGTGTGATGCTTGTATTTTGAATCTTTGAGTTGTACAGATACGGTACCTTCAACATTTCTGTTTCTGAGGGCTCTCGACTCTGGTTTCCTACTTTTACACATGAAAAACTAAGAAGGTTTTGGAAAATTCAAGGGCTATATATCTGCTGATTATCTAATGAATTGATGGTATGCAAAATCATGCTATAAGGTTTTAATCATCGTGGCTCAACTTACAATCAATGAAATTTATTGTGAGGTAATAAATATCAATGTTGTTGCCATTTTTCCTGACAGGTAAAAGGCATAGATTTTTCTGTGTTTTATACCAGTAACTTTCTCTAATTATAGTATGCTACAAACAGTATTTTTCTATTATTAGCCTAACCGTAGCGTTATTTATATAAGTTCATCATGAAAAGAATTTACACATCAGCAGCAGCTGGGCAATCATCCGCCCGCTGAGATCCACAGTTTGATAGGACTGGACTGGGAGAGCTACTCATCCATTAACCTTCTTGTTGGCTCTCGCCCAAAGATTTCAACTGTGTACTTAGTATATAGGTCTGTTGCCCAGTTTTGCTTTCTGGGATCAAAAGATTTACTAAAATGTAGCTTAGTTTGCTAATTTTATAGGTTTCTAAAGTGATGAAAGGCTTAAGGATATACTTAATATAAACCTACGAATAATTATTTCCAAAAGCAAAACAGGAACATGGCTTTTCCCAGGTGACTCAGAGATGCCGCGGTCTTTTCCTAGCAGATATGGCGGCATTATGACTTGTAACAAGTATCTTTACCTGTCGCTCAAACAAGGCTGGAATGCAGAAGTACTCTGTCTACATGCTATAATTTTATCTATTAATATTTTCCTACTTCCTTTTTCTATAGGTGTATATATTGTATATTAAAAGGGATCTGATAAAACAATTTAGTAATTTTATGTGTATAGGTGAAGCACTTGTCATGGATTTAAACACTGAATACAGTAAAAAAAATTTGTTTTCAAAGCATAAAAAAAGAAAACCATCCAATATTACAAGTTTTTGTTGTAGGAACCAAACATGCTGCTGATAGACATGTCAGGTACTTGACATAAAGGAAATACCTGATTTTTAATACCTGTAAATCTCACCGCATTGGCTCCTGGTAACTGCCCATCTTACTCAAGTTTGTCAAAAATATTTTCTAACTTAATCTTTTTATATTTCAATTAGCTGCTTCTAGGTTTACCTGAAAACCTAATATAAACTTTTCAAAGTCATCGATAAAATATGTTTGTGGCATATAATTCAAGGGTGAAGAACAGATCAATTATTATTCCAACCTCTTCAGTGATTTAACTGCAGAAACATTACAAATTCATTTAACTAGCCATTATTAGCTAATATCATTCTCTATCTATGAGGAGGTCAACACTTTCTTAAAGACCTTCTAAGTTCAACACATCCTCTTGACTACTACAGTAAGTAGATACCAAATATTTATAATATCCAAATTCTGACAAAAGACACAAAGCAGGAAAGTTAAAATGCAAAATAATTTTCATAATAGTTTGCAGAAACCAAGAGTTTGGCTTTGTGTATGTGTGTATATATATACACAATAATGCAAACATCCATATGTGTATCGATGTATATATACATGTGTGTGAGTATGTGTGTGTGTGTGTATGGACTAAAGAATCTTAGCAGCAAGTGAGAGACGTTAGATGCACCTCCCTTCACCCTGCCACCTTGATGAGACACATGCAGGCTTAGCTTTCACTGAAAGGGGTATCAGTACAACACTCTGCCTATTTGCACAGAGATGATAGAGTAGGTCTGTCATGGCCTGGGAGACTCTTCTGCTCTCAGAAATCTACACTATTCCTGAGACCTAGAGCCTGGAGCCGAGGAATGTCTGTGAAGCCCCTGGGGATGAGACGTGAGCAAACTCTCTTGAAGAATCACTCAGCCTAGCCCACGCAGGAGTCACACACACACACATGTGTGAGAAGGGGGCTGAAAATGAGCTCACCTTTCAAGATCACAAACTAGGCCACCAAACTCAAGAATCAACAATACAAACACCCAGCTCTTCCTCTCCAGACCTCATCACTTGGGAACACTGAGTGATCCTGCACCTGAATCAGAACATTTCTTCTGCTTTGGTTTTAGGGACAGGGATTCTCTGTGTAGCTCTGACGGTCCCGCCACGCCTGGCTTGAAAGCAGACCATTTCTTAAGTGCAGGTTTATTCAGTGTCCCCTCCTAAAAATGCCGAGGACCAGAGCTGCCTCTGGTTTTGGATATTTTCAGACTGTAAAGCATTTGTGATGACTGTAAGCTAAGACTAGCTATGCACCTAATCTGAACCTCGGAAATGTGCTCAATATGTCAGAAAGCTTTGGATACTGGAACATCTCATGTTTTGGACTTTGAAACTAAGTGTGTTCTGTGTTCAACCTTTACTACTTTGTTTTCAACACGATTTACTCCATTCCCCGCCACCCCTTTAATCTGCAATTCTGGTTTTGAACTTGGGGCCTCAGACAGTTTGGGCACTTGTTCTATACTGAGCTACACTCCAGTCCAACATTTATTTTAATGTGAGTTTCCCATGATATAGTGACAGTTATAATTTTAACATCTACCCGTTCTACAGCATTACTAAGTACTTTGGAATTCGCACGCACACGCTCACAGTGACGGTCTGGGAACCTGCTTTAACTAAAGACTGCTTAGAGCAAGAGTTACAAACTCATCCTAACACACACCAAAGCAAAACTCACTCTGCTGCTCCCACTGGCTTCAGGTCACTGTGCACCTCAGTGATCCCACTGAAAACAATACAAGCATGATCTTAAGAGTCAACATTCATCCTAACATACAAGAGCAGAAATATTAATTTTTGGCTGGTTATGTATCAAGGAGAAAACTGGTTCAAAAGCAGTTATTAACTAATTCCCATCCAAATAGGGCGGCTGAGATGTAATTTCTGAAGTCTTGAGTTTAGAGTAATTCCTGAGCTGAAGGTCACACCCAAGCTTTCCATCCTGGGAAGAGTCGGCTGAGATTTTTGGGATCCATGGCCTGCTGGATAAGCAAGTTCACCTGTCCACCCACACTGAGCACAGTGCCTTCTTCCACGCCTTTCAGTTTCTCCTGCAGCCTCATCAAGACACGTTCAGCTACTTTGTTGAAACTCTGGTCAATATCACTAAGGATAAAAAACATGAAGAAATCAATGAGGCACAACAGTTAAGGGCTTGGGAATAACAAAATCTAAGTAACTAACAATAGGTCCCTCCTCCTAAAAATCTCCCACCTAAGACTTCGTTTGCATTCTTGATCTTCCGCATTGGGGGTAGAATGGAGGTCAGTCTCATCTTCTGGCCTCTGCTGCAAATACAAAGCTTTTAAAGGATTCATAGTCCAGTCAAAGAGAGGATCGTACAAAAGGACCTAGACAGAAAAAACAAATGATATGCATGTTGATTACATAGTTAACAACAATAGCAACCACATAAAATAACACTAGTCTCGAGCAGCTGGTGGAGGGAGCAGACTAAGAGATGAGTTACGTATTTGTGCAGAGGAGTTATTTTAAATATAAGCTCCAAGGTTCTCATCCCACCCCGAGTTCACTCTTCCCCTAGGGTCAGGTGTCAGGCTGGATGACACTGTCCTAGCTGGAGGAGATTGTCACTGTGGTTTTTACTCCCTTCTCTCCCCAGGTCTATTTCACCTCACTCTTAAGCCATGTTCCCTAATGGAGTTTTAGCTCCATCAAAACTAACATTTTGACCACCATCCTACTACCCACTCCAGTGGCTCTTTTTCTATTAATTAGATCCCAAGCTGAGTGAACCTAATAAAAGGATGTAAAGTATTCAACAGCAAACTGCCCTGCTGTGTGTACACACAGACATTTCTTGTTTCTTAGTCAGACTTAGGCAGTCTTAGTAGTAAGTAGAATACTTGGTTACAGAGGCCAGGCCAGCATCACAGGACCACAATCTTTCTGATAGTCACCTTCACTGGGTTTCCCCAGCATCCACATGCCAGGACTGTAAAATGTCTTCAGTGTATTTTAAGTGTAGGACATGTACTAGATCAGCAGTATCAAAAGCTTTTCATTTTGTACTGCTGCTCTGAGTGTCCTCCAGAACCACTGATAAACCACGGAGGGACTGACTTTAAAAGGAGTGACCTCAGGATTGGGAGTCAAAACACTATTGGGAAGCACTGCCCTAGAGCAGGAGACAGCAGTGATGAAAGAGAAACTGTTCCTTAATATTAGGAAAACCACGGCAAATGACTCTCAGAAATTTGGACTGATTTACCAGGGGCAACAATAGAACTTTGTGTTACTGTGAAGGGTGGGTTTGTTCTAAAGTGATACAGGTATTGTAAGTGGGAACAGAAATCATTTCTCAGATGCAATACTCTCACTCAGACCAGCATGGCAAACTGCTAATTGAATCTTCTAAAGGACACAGCTCCACCCTTACTATGAATCTCAATAGTGCCAGTGAAATACAAATGACTCTCAACCCTGCCTGCACAGGAGGGATTTACAAAACACACACGCTCCTACTTCTTCGTCCCTAAAAATCTGGTTCAAACTCAGTTAACATTACTCTTTAGAAGCAGAATAGGTGATACCTGTGTGCAGTCGGGCCTGTACTCAACTTCCTTTATTTCTCTCTGTAGGAAATAGCTAAGTTCTTGTCTCACACATCCTTACCAGCTTTGTAATGACTGCCAGATGCACACAATTCTCACTTGGTAGAATTAATGTCATAAGCACTGGAAGTATGACTTTTTTCCCTCTCTGCCCTGGGTCTACATGAGATGATAAACCTGATTTAAACACATGTTCGCAGGACACAGCTCCATTCAGATGAACTGTCTCAAAGCTACATAGCAAACAAGAACTGCAAGAGCCTCAACAGCAAACCTCATTCTTCAGTTATATCACTAACAATGTTGGTATTCTGATTTGCAACTAAATTAGCTCTGAAATTTCAAGGGAAAATGACATATATTATTGACTTCATGGAAACCAATCTCAAAACAATCTCATATGGGATACATACAGCTACACTGGTATGTATATGTACACACATGTGTGGGTGTGATGGGACCAGAGGTTGTCAGGTGTTTTCTTCAATCATTTTTCTATTCATTTTTTTTTGGAGACAGTGCCTATCACCAAATCGGTAAACTCACCAATTTGGCTATACTAGCTGTCCATGAGTCCCAAATATCTCCCCCCATCCCCGCTTCCTCAGTGCTAGGATTATAAACATGCACTACTATGCTAGGTTTTTATATGGCTTCTAGGGATACCGACTCAGGCCCTCATGCTTGTGTGGCAAGCACAACAGCAACAGGCCGAAGTGGGATGTCTAGGATGTCAAAGTGCTCATTTATTTATTAGAAATTGGAGATTACTTAAAAATGCTATAATATCCCAAGACACGTTTCTAACCCCAAACATTGTGATGTAAGAAAATGTCCACTGTGTCCCTTTCTGCTGCTGCCCAGCACCAGTCTACATGAAATGAACAATGCTCTTCAAATGAGTGACTTCCTAACAAGGCAGGCTGACCAGTAAAGGAATCCAGATGTCTTACTTCTACAATGGTTAGCAGAGTTTCCTGAGAACTGCGCATAACTTCCATGGTTTTCTCACAGCATCTGCAAGGTGAAACACATTACAAACATGAATTCTATAGCACACCAATATTTCAGTCATCTTTGCCTATATGCACTTATGCATGCATACTTAGATGATCCTTGTTAGCAATTCCCAAAATTTTATTTCAAAGAGCAGACCAGTTGGCAAAGGCAGCATTTAAGAGATGTTCCAGAACTTAATATAAATACAAATACGTGGTGTGTATTTTATAAGCTCAGCACTTATTTAAAAAAAAAACACTACTGCTATGAAATACTTTGTCTTGATTACTGAGGCAAGTATTAATTTACTTTTACAATCTGAGATTATAGACCTTTACTGAGAAAACTATAAAAAAAATCTTTGGCTTTGAACTATACTGGAACATGGTTCTTTCCAGACAGAACTATCTTGAGCCCAATTTGGAGATCTCTATGAGGTCCCTCCCCTTGGAGCTCAAGGACCCCCACTGAAGAGGCAGAGGAAGAACTATAGGAGCCAGAGGGGTTGAGGACCAACAGAATCAACAAACAAGGGACTCACAGGAGCTCAGAGACTGAAGCGGCAATCAAGGAGTCTACGTGGGTCTGAGATAGGTCTTCTGCATATATATTATGGCTGTTAGCTTGGTGTTTCTGACTCTTTTGCCTGCTCTTGGAACCGCTTCCTTTCTACTGGGTTGCCTCGCCCAGCCCTAATATGAGGGTTTGTGGCCAGTCTTATCGCGTCTTGTTATGCCATGTTTGGTTGGTATCCTTGATCTTTTATGAAAGGAAATGGAGGGAGAGTGGATCTGGGAGACAGGGGAGGTGGGGTGTGTCTGAGAGGAGTAGAGGGAGGGGGAACTGAAGTCAGGATGTATTGTATAAGAATAAAAATAAAAACAAAAAACTACTATCTCTTTAATACCCCCAACAATGAGCACCAACAAAACAGTAAAAACAGAGCACGTCAGCTCAGGTTGAGTAACAGTCAAAGTGGGCCTCTTCCAGAGGAGGTCAGATGTGACAACATGTGCCGTGCTGAAGTAAGCCCCGGGTGGCTGGAAAGAACGATTACTGCCCATACCAATGGTCATTTCCTTAGTACTAAGTACCGGGATGTCATTCTACCACTGAATCCCATCATCATATAAATTTATTAGCTGAATAATAAACTTGATAGCAAAAATTGTCTGCCTTCCTCCCTTACCTTCTGAAGACACCTTCCACACCAGTGATGCCCATGCCATCCACGATGTCTCTGCTGAGTCTAAAAGGAACTGTTTCTGGAGTGGGAAGGATTTTTCCCTGCTCAAAGGCCACTCCTAAAATCAAAGATGTGAAGCAAGAAAGTGTGACTGGCTGACACACCGTCTCCTGAAGTACATGCTAACTCTGTAAAGGCAGCAAATAACCTGTCACTCACCTGCTATCAGTACTAGAGGATTACTCTATTTTTGCTTTCCCTGTCTAGTACCCCTCCATCATCTTTGAGAACCACTTCAAATGCAAAAGAACAGCTTACTGGCAAAGGAATGCACATTAAAGGATGATTTAAACAGTGGATAACTGGCATGCTTGAAATGTAGAAGACTCGTGTAGTAAATGTTTTGAGATATAAACTCACATGCTTATTTTGAGGTAAAAATACAGATTCACATGCAATTCTAAGAAATAATGCACAAGGGCCTCCCTACATACCTCTACCAGTCTTTCTCACTACAGGAAAAAACCATGATACAGCATCATAGCCAGGATATGGACACTAGTACAGCCAAGGCACATAACAGTCCATCACTAAGAGGTCCTTCATACAGCCCCTTCATAGCCACACCTACTTTCCTCACTTGGCTTGTCAATCCCTACATCTATCCCCAATCATCTAACAACCACTAACTTGCTTATTTATATAATTTTGCCATATCAAATGGACTATATAAATGAAGTCACACAGAATGCAGCTTTTGGGATGGGATTTCCTCACTAGGAGGACACTCTAATTCTCTTCACCTCTCTGTTGTAGTTAACCCCGGGCTTTATTATGGCCTTCATGGGATATTTTCCTCCTGTGGCTCAGAAGCTGACTCCTTGCAAGGCTGAAGAAATGGCTCAGCAGCTAAGATACCTCTTCCTCATGGTTTCTGAGACCTATTTTTATCTTTTTGTTTTGAGATGGGATCTCATTTCATAGCTCAGACTGGTCAAAAACTCCCTATATAACCTAAGCTGTCCTTGAACTCAGCAATCCTCCTGCCACAGCCTTTTAAGTGCTAGGATTATAGTAACCAAGTCCACTCTGGTTTAGCATTCCCAAAGCCTCCATCTCCAGTATGAGATCAGAATCTCCGCCAGCCCAGGGACTTCAGTCTTCTCTACTGCTGAGAGTCTGACTTGCCATTACATCCAAACGCTTTACTTCCCAGAAATCTCACTGTTTTAAAATAATGTGTAAAACACATAATTTTTCTTATTTTCATTTATTCATTCATTATTTTGTTTGTTTTTTACGAAGCCTGCTGTATTCCTTTGTTAGATGCTTCAGCTGTCTGGAAATCCCTCTCTCAGTCTGCACAACTAACGTTAGTGGTAAAACCTAGAACACAACCATCTTCAACTCTAATCTCCTGGTCACTACAACTCTAGTCCAAACCTTCATCATTTCATATCGACACTATTATTTTCTCTCTTAACTTCCTGGTCCAAATTGCTTAGAAAGTTACCTAAAATTCAAACATGATTGGCTCTTGGTTAAATATTTCCCAACATTTAGCAGATGAAAAGTCAAAACTCTTTAGCCTATCGAGCTTGTTAATCTCCTCCCTCCCTCCCTCCCTCCCTCCCT
>NW_026068050.1:3455505-3482924 GCF_014885135.2 Alexandromys fortis | reverse complement strand
TTGTCTCTCCCTCCCTCTCTCTCTCTCTCTCTCTCTCTCTCTCTCTCTCTCTCTCTCTCTAACTACTTAATTTCAGGCAGAGTTCCCTCTAGCGATATTTAGGACAGCTCTCTCAATTATTACCCTGTCCCCATTTTTAGATTTCCACATTCTCGATCACTCTTCCTTCTTTTCTTGAGCTGCCACCTCTTACAGTAAGTTTTACTTATTATTGTAGGTGAAGATGGCTGCTCCTCTCACCACAAGTGCTTATGCTGAAGAAAAAAACTTAAAGTTGTATACTTTCTCATAGGCAAATAGTCCTTGATGACTAAACATTAATGAAAGATACAAATCTTTTACTACTCACCTAAATCTATATGCACGAGTTCTGCTGACTGCTCATTTATCAAGATATTCTGTACATGCCTATCACCAAGTCCAAGGATGTAACCAACTAGGGAAAAAACAAAACAACCATTGAAATTTCTAACACATATTCAACCATAATACCACTGATTCTAAACAATTTTTAAGTAGTTCAGACTTTAAAGCTATTTAAAGAAAATTATACATTGTAATTAGCATGTAGAGTTTAAGTCAAATCTAGCCAGATACTTTAGTGTACATTACATTTAAAAAATAGATATACTGCTATAAATGTTTTCTCTTTATTAGAAAGCACTGATTTTTTCTGAAATTAGTGTGGAAAAATTAGTGGAAAGCTGGAGACCCTGATTTACCTCAGCCAGTGCAATACACTCAAATTTTTATTAAGTGTTCTTAAGAGAGATACAGTGATTGGCAACTTCAACAACATTCAACAGTGAAGCTTTCCTCTCTGCCTGATAAACTACGCTGACCAGAAATGGATCACTACTTGATTTCACAGGTGCTTTTGCAGGCATAACCGTATTTTGATTTTTAAGACAGAGAATGATATGCCTTAAAATACCTTTAGCCCGCTGAGCTACCATGCAGTACTACAGAAAAATCATTGGGTAGAAAACAGGATGTCTCGTGCCTGGCCAGCCTTACTGTTAACTGAGCTTGATTTCTTGTTCATAACTCACACCACTTTAACCCAATTAGTGATTTTCAAGGCAGAAGAGGTTCCACAAATACTGGGGATCTTGCCTAAACCTACATGTCCTGTCACTCTAAGTACAGTACAAAAGTGGCACAAGAAACTGTTTTCAGTTGCAAATTAACATGAGACAGTTTCTACATTGTTATTTTTGTAGGGAGAGGGCCCACTTGTTCTTCCCGGCCACCCAGTTTCTACATTGTTACGGTTTTCATACTTTAGGATTTTGTTAACTAATTTATCTAACAACTTTATTCCATTCTCATAAAAAATTAAAAAGTCAAAACATACGTTGAATAGCAAGTATTTAAATACATATCACAATTTCTGTTCTGAGATTTTACTAAACAATGAACCATTGAGTGGAAATCTATTACAGAGATTCTGTACAGAACAATAATAAAAGAAAGCCAAAGGGTGCTATGAGAGGTTTTACATTCCAAAGAAAATCTCAAAGAACTTATATTAAAGGGAGTGAAAATAAACTATATCCACTATATTAAAAACAAAATTGGTTTTAGTTTCCTACCTCAGAATGGAATTCTTGTCTATAAAGATGGTTGCAAGCTAACAAATTAGCATGAACAAACACAATGATCAAATCGTGAGGACAGTTTGAGCAACAACTACCATTACCACTATCATCCTCTGGTAAGTCAGAATATAGTTATGTGCTCAATATGTAAGTTATACAGGATTACCAATAGAAGACGTGGCCACACTACGCGTATATGCCAATCGTTTCTCAAACCAAACAGCTGGGTCCAAGAATTTTTCCAGGCAGAAGTAACGAAAAACTGGTTCAAAGTTTTGGCAAATAGTCATGAAGGTATCGTATTTCTCTTCAAAAGACTTCTTCTGGACATCCTTTAAACAGAACATTTATAACATATTCTCAGTGTTATGTTCACATCATTCAGCTAATATCCACAATGTTTCTATGTGAAATAGCTAACAAATTATAGGGACAATAAGAAGAAAAAACGAGACATTCTACCCATAAGAGGTTAGCAACTTGGTCAGGAAAGTTTTATTCAAGTGATGATCCCATTAGGATCCTATCCCTTGACTGATTAAATTCTAATTTGAAGGGTCTTATACTATAGATGGAGTGACACAGACATGCTGGAGGCAGCTCCCAGTCATCTTAGGTGGTGTCACCACATGCGTTGTGACAGGATGGAGACATCAGGCTTCTGTCCTGAAACCTCTCTCTGGAATATGCTCCTGAGGCAAAGTATCCACTTCAGCGGGCTCAGTGCCCATCCACTAGACGACGACATCCTAACCTGGTCCAGGCGCCTCCAGTTAACTTGAGTGATGTGCCACTCCATTTCCCACACAACATCCTCACTTGAATCCTTCCAAAGCCAAACACAGCTGCTCACCTCACCATCCAGAAAACTGTGAAGAGCACACCCTTCTGTACACTGTTTTTGCTGCTGTTGTTTACTTTTTACTAAAATTTATGTATTGAGTATATTCTCCCACCCAATACCCTTCCGCTGTGAATCCTTTGTATCCCTAAACAATTTCACTTCTGATTTCCTTCATTTTACATATACATATATAACTGTCTAAAATTTAGGAGCCTCGAATTTGAAAAATCATACATCTGTCTGAGCCTGGCTTAATTAACTTAGTATTATTATCTCCAGTTGTATCCATTTTCCTGCAAACAACATAACTTCATTCTTTAAGTCTTAAAATTTTTCCATTTTCTTTATCCACTCCTGTTTCTGGACACCTAGACTGGATCTAGAATTTAGATACTGTGAACACCTGGGAGTCCTTCAGGTACACAGAAACAGTATAGCTGGGTCATAGGGTAGATATATTTTTACGTCTTTGAAAAACCTCCACATTAATTCCATATGGCTGCTCTAGTTTATATCACCAGCAATATGTAAGGGCATCTGTGCTAGCATTTTTGTTTTATTACTTAAATTTATTTTTATATATTTAACTTTATAGTATGGATATTTTACCTGCATGCATGTATGTGCACCATACTGGTGCCTGTTGGATACCCTGGAAGGGGTTGAGGATGTGTGTGCTGATAACTGAACCCAGGTCCTCTGAGATAGTAGCAGCTGCTCTTAACCTTGAAACCATCTCTCCAGCTCCATATTATTCTATTTTCATTTACTGTGTGCATATGTGGTGGGTGGTAGGGGTGTAGATGCATATACTACAATGCACGTGTCAGTTAGGGGACAGCCTGTGCAAGTTGGTGCTCTCCTTCCACCATGTGGGTCCTGGGGTCTGAACTCAGGTGGTCAGGCTTAGCAGCAGGAACCTCTTTATTTGCTGAGCCATCTCTCCAGGCTCCCTGTCCTTAATGACTGCCAATCTGACTTGAGTAGGAGAGCATCTCCATGTGGTTGTGATTTGCTTTTCTCCAATAGCTCGTGAAGCAGAACACTTATTCACATGTTTATTTAAATTTAGATTTCACCTTTCATGAACTGTTCATTTCATCAGTCCATTTACTGATTTGGTCATTTGTTTTCTTGTTTCTTTTCTTGTGTTCTTTGTTTATTTAGATACTAACCTGTCAAATGGAAGCTGTCTTTTCATTTGATTAGCTCATTCCTTTGCTGTACAGATTTGTTTTAATATCATGTGATACCATTTGCCGACTGCTGACCTCATTTCTGAGTGACTAAAATCCTACTCAGAAAGACCCTGCTTGGAGCAGTATTTCCCCACTTCTTTCTTTAACAGTGTAACAGCACTTCTAATCAATCAAATTTTATCAGTTTTGCCTCCTTAATATATCTCTTATCTACCCATTATTATACATATGTACCATTAATTAGTCTTAATTAGTTAAAATATATCCCTAATCTGTTTTCTCAAAATGACAACATACATTAGTGTCAGAATCCTCTTTCTACAATGTAAATCTGTAGCTGGGCATGGTGGCATGTATTTTTACTCCCACCACTCAGAAGGTAGAGACAGACAGATCTCTGAAGGTTTGAGGCCAGCCTGGTCTACATTGAAACCTACAGGATAGCCAGGTCTAGAGGGACTCTACCTTAGCTACCCACCCTTTTACCCTCCCGCTAAAGGAAATCTGATATCCTATTCCTCACAAGGGTCTGTTTCGAGAATCTAACTCTCCACTCCTCCCCACCAGGCACAAGAAGGACCTCCTCCTCTAAGCCTATCCTTTACCACTAGTGCCTACACAAACTTACATCAAATGTTGATCACATATTTAAAATAATAAACTTTGAGGGGCCAGTGCGGTGGCTCAGCAGGTAATGGAGCTTGTCATGCAAGCCTGGCAACCTGAGTTTAATCTCTGGTTCCCACAGACAGGCACAAACAGAACTGTCAATACAGAGTTGTCCTGTGACCTTCAAATTTGTACCATGACATGAGCGTCACATACACACATACAGGGACACAAACACACATACACACAGGCACACACACACACACACACAGTTTAAAACAAGCTAACAACAAAAACCATGTGACAGAAATCAAAATGAATTTTCTGGAAAACAAACAAAAATACAAAAACGAAAAACAAATGATTTACCTTGGATAGATAAGTCTTAAAGCTCTGCTATGTGGCAGGTCACTGATCATGGGCAAATTACAGTCCCTAATCTCACTTTGGTAGGGATAAGAATAACTGTCAAATTTGTGAAGTCTTAGCTTAGTACCTGGTTGACAAGAGGCATTTATTCAATAAGTGCTGCTAAAACAGCAAGTAAAAGCCAAACCAGACAGCCAATGGCATGGAAATTATTTCAGAAACTTGTTTCATGTAAAAATGGCATTTTGTTTGTTTTATTAAGAATCACCTTATCACAAACTGGAAACAAACTAGTACAAACTGGACAATGTTTATATTTTTAAGATGACAGAGCTGGCACTTCATATTGTGTAAAGACCTCCCTATGTCACTTCCGCATTCATCTTGGTGAGTTTACATCTCGTAAACTAAATACTAGCTTCAACAATTATCTCATGAAGTTATATATTGTATTTTTGCAATATTTGGTAGCTTTATATATTTTTATAAACTACTAAATAACCTTTCAACTCACCATCATTTTCTTTTGGCACTGAGAGGCACTGAAATCATTTGGCCTGTATCTTTTATGAGCACCTTCATCATTGTTGATGAGATATTCACCGATAGGGATGGTTCCTGTGCACCACTCAAGAACACCGCTTCGCTGGGAGAGGGGAACCACCTGAGGTGAAATCAAATACACAGATTACAGAAAGACATCAAAGACCCGTGGATGGCCATTCATCATCAGTAGTGCAAAGTATCTCCCAGAATTTATTAACATCTTGGGAGGAAAGCAAGAAATAACAAGGCACAGAAATGAAGACCTTTCTAGCTTCTGCTTAGACTTAAGAGAAGCTACCCATCCCTCAGTACCCACAACTCTCCGAGATATCATCCGTATTAGTGACACTCATTATCTGTGATTGGTCCATAACTAATTTGTTCATTTAGTAGAGAATGCTCCAATTATGCTTTGTTTCTGAAACAGGGTAGTTATGTAGCCCAGGACCCTTGAACTTGCAATGCTCCTGCCTCAGCCTCTGGAGTAGCTGGAATTATAGGTATGCACCACTGCACCCACTACTTCCCTTACACTTTTGTTACCCAGGACACTTAGGACATTTCACCTAGGAAAATAATTACTTGTGACTGTGGCCTCAATTTAACATACTTTCATTATTTAATTATACTGTATTTTTTTATAGTCTTATTTATTTTAAGAAGAGAAAAATATACTTCTAAACAAAAATGAAAACTTTTACTGAGATAGTTGTTTTTAAAATCATGGTATTTTATAAACATACAAATGTAAAATTAATAAGAAACAAATAGGAAAATTACAATAGCCTATACCAGGAAGGATGACAAAGGGCCATGACACTCTAGGGTTGAGGATATGAGTCACTTTTGCAGGAAAAGACCTGGGACCGGTTGAGGTGCTTGCTGAGGGTGGAGAAATTACAGAATAAGTAGTAGAGGAAGGTAGCTATAAATATCAGCTAGGGTCACATGATCAGATGCAGAAACAAGAATTGTAATTGACACTTTAAGAAGATGTGTGGCATGAATTCTAATCGGTCTTAATAATAAAAACCTGGAGTCAGGGCTGGAGAGATGGCTCAGTGGTTAAGAGTGTTGCCTGAGTTCAATTCCCAGCAACCACATGGTGGCTCACAGCCATCTGTAAAGAGGTCTGGCGCCCTCTTCTGGTCTTCGGGCATGCACACAGAATATTGTATACATAATAAATAAATAAATATTTAAAAAAAAAAAAAAATAAGAAACAAATACTATTTTATACATTAAACCACTTTACCAAATCTAAGAGTTTGTCAAATTTGCAGGGAAGAAGTGAAGCTTATTTTGTGCCTCTTGCTGTGTTCACGCCTCCTCCCACCATCACAATGCTTGCTACTGCTTTTCCACATTCATGCATTTTTGGTGTTTTATTTTCAAAGCTATTTATGTACAAATACCTGCCAACATTATTTCACAAATTAATTAATTATTACTGGGGGCATGCGTGCCAGAAGACAAGAGAGCTGCAAACTTAAAAAAAAAAATATGTGTGTCAGCTTATACAATGTGGTTTTTCTCACTTGATATTCTCATGTTTGGCTTTGTTAATATACTTAACTATCATTAAGTTCATAACTTTATGGTAACACACACACACACACACACACACACCTGTCCAATTTATCCAGCTTGCATTTCAACATTTATATTGGTTGGTATTGTTTTCTTATTTCCTGAAGGAGACATGTAGGTCCTTGTGCTCACAGATGAGAACTAGAAAAATCTTCGTCTCTTCCAAGGGAGAGCTGTATAACCTGTTTTCTGCTCAGAAGACTGGGAGCAGAGACAGATAACAGCCTGGTGAACTCTGTGCTATCTGTATGGCCAGGACATACCAGCTCTCTAAACCCTTACCCTGAGCTTATCTTGGCTAATTTATAGCATTATCCTCCCCTAGACCCCCATCATGAGCAATGACGACCTTGAGTCTGCTCTCAGTTAATATATGGAACCTATCTTTATGTCACTTGTACTTTATAGGAGTTTTGATGTAGTCATGTCTTAACCTTTATTGTGCACATGGGACTGAGTTAATTATCACTGGGAAATTTTTTTACCAACTTGTGCTGTGCTTAAATATGCCTAAAGTAAACTACTGAGTGTCAGACTCTGGAAGTTTGACCAACACCAGCTACTGAGTTGTGCTGAAGCTGACTTCTTGCCTCTGCTGGCCATAGCGTTGGTGGAGACCCCCACAATTTTCCCTGAAATACTGCTGCAGTGATAGACCACGGGTAAAAATATAACAGGGTTACAGGGAATGTACTATCTTTAACTTAATGAAGTAACTATCCAAGTTGACTGTTGCAATTTATAGACTTACCAAGAAAGTTGTTACTGAGTTTTTCCAACACATTTGTCTGATTTTTTACATTTTGCCACTTTCATGCTAACTGTAGCACACTGTGGGTTTTAGTCTGTATTTTTCAGATGACTAACAGAATATCATATGATAAATTTATAGGCCATACAACTTTTTACTTATGAATTCTGTTCTTTTCTATCTTTTTCTAATGACAACCTTTAAATTCCCTGTAAGAGGTATTGATATAGTCTACATGTAAATTTCTTATTATAATATTAAAATTCACTTTCTTTATGGATCCCCTGTTTTTATGGTATCTTTAATTCTAAATATTTTTTTCTTTTACTATATTTAGATATGTAGAAATACTTTGTTTTGTGTCCTGAGGAACCCTTTAGTTCCAGCTTAGGTCGTCATGCTTGCAAGGGAAGCACTTTACTCACTGAAACATCTCCCCAGGCCCATATATTAAATTTCCGTAAAATAAAATACAGTGTCTGAGCTTTACTATGCCTGAAAGCAGTACCTTTAGCTGAGTCAGGAAGAAAGGGTTACTTTGAAAATGAAGACGGTTAACTAAAGAGTTCTACTTTACATTTATTGTGTTTGAGATGCAAATAACCTCACAGGAAGTAGTCCTTCCAAATGGTTACTAGCTAGGTGACAATCTATCTTTAGAGATCAAATGAAGGACAAACAGGGAGTCATTGAAAGCAGGTTAGATTTCCAAAAAGCAGAGGGACACAATCCATATGTAAATTTTTCTAGCAACTTGACTGGCTTCAAAAGCCCAAGCACACTAGGACATCAGCCCCAAACACACTCTGAGTCTGAGTTACAGGAGACCTAGTCTCAAACACATATACTGATGGGGTAGGGGTGGAGAGAGAAAGGGAAGCGGAGAGAGAAATTAAGAGCACTTGTTCTTGCAGAGAACCTGGGTTCAGTTTCCAGTGCCTATATGGCAGCTCATCTGACCTCGGAGGACACCACACACAATGTGGTGCACAGACACGTATGTGAGGAAAACACTCATATACATAAAATAAATCTAAAAATAAAAAGCTTTCACGGAACCGTAACTTTTGTTTTAAGCACTACTTGAGAATTAGTCTTTAAAACATCTGTTGGACTGGGAATGTAACTGAGTTGGTAGCATCTACACTGGGCTTTTAGAAATGTATACCTGAAAATATTTTAAGGCTTATTCAGTTTTACTGATTTCCTCCACCCCCATCTACACCCCACCCCAGTGCTGGAGATAGAACCCTGAGCAATATATGTGCTAGGCAAGCATTCAACACTACTTACAAAATGCCTTATTGAAATTTTACTATCAAAAATTATTTTGAAATAAGCTGATATTTTTCAATGCCATTCCACTTAAGATATACCTCAGCTTTCCTTTACATTTCATGCTTTCCTAATTTTTTTTAACCCATTCCTGTATTTCTTTTGTTAATGCCACTGCTAGGCAGTTACTCTTATTTTCCTTCTTGCGCAGGAACTATGTTAATTTTATCTGAATTGTTCCAATTTTAGTATATGTGCTGCTGAAGTGAGTTTAATGTTACTCTTTAACTTGTGAAGGGAACATTTTTCCACTGTATTTTCAAACAAGTATTAATGTTTAGGTTAGCTCCTGATAAAATACTTAAATTTCTAGAGAAAATAGTTATAGAATCTACCCTTCTGAAAATAAAAGAGAGAGATAGTTAGACTGTCTGGAAAGAACTGGTTCTCGACTACAAGATGAATTAAATGCTTTTTAGTTTGTTCATATCTTCCTGGGAAAAGGAAAAGGCAGCAGCAGTAAAGTCTTGTTACAGCAGTGACAGAGGACGGAGAGGGGGGTGAGACCTGGGAACAAAGCCAGAGAAGGACACACCTATGGAATTTTATCTCTTATGTTTATTAATTAATTAAAATAGTTGGTTCTTATATTAACTAATTAAGAGTTAATTAAGGAGCCAAAGATAGCTAATAGAATAACATGATTTGAAGATTTCTACTGTGAAGGAAATGGAAATGGGTCTAACTCCACCGACTGTCCTCTAGCAAAATCTACCAAATTATAGTTGCATGTGTCCAATCACCTATTAATCCAAATTTTGGAAATCTTTCCAATAGACTGACCTGGGTATGAATGAAACCATGACCTAATAAACGGTATACATACAAACAACAGCAAACTCCCTATAGTTCATTACAATAAAGGCAGACAGAATATTTAAGTTGACTACAGGAAATATCTAATGGCAAATAACTTTAAATGATAATGAAAATTGTATTGTCCAACCAGAGAGTGGCAATCAATGGCCTCTAAAGAAAATAACAGCATCAATCTATTTCTGTACAGCATGCAAGCAAAGAATGGCTTTACAGATTTAAAATGCAAGGGACCTAAGTGGCTCTCAAAGTCTAAAATATTCAGTATTTGTTAATTTACAGAAAACACTTGATCATCCTTGGTACAAATAGTACACTTTACTTGATGAAACACCAGAATAGAAGCCAGTAAGTTACCTTGTATGTGCAGATAGTCAGTTTCCTCTTTCTAGTCTCAGTGTTTCTCTGCAGTAGTGTATTGCACATCTGGAAAACCTGCTGCATGACAGCATCTTGCCTGAGGTCATCACGGCCCTTCAGAACAACCAGACATAAACAGGTACTATAAGTACACAGTCATCTAAGAACAGCAGTACAAGGCCCTCAGAAATCAATCTGAGGTATGCTCCGTTTCAGAGTCTCTTGAATAATTAATAGCTACTGTGATTCTTTCATTTAGAAAAAACTATGAAACTGGGAAGCAAACTAATACAAAAGACTAAGTTTCTCCTGCTTCATTATTAACTGAACTCCCTCACCTGAAGGCACAAACAAAACAACCAGATAAAGTAATATCTCATCTCTTTTCTATCTTCAGCAGGACCTCAAAAGCACCTCCGCAAGCAGAACAAAGCAAGGAATGCTGTCACTTTCCAGTACAGTAGCAGATGGCACAGTACCAGGCCCAGTATATTAAGCAAGGGCCTTAAATCTGTTCTAATTACCACCAAAAGCTTTTATCAGAAAATAGCTCATGGTGTGTATATACTTTGGTAACATTCTTTCTCCTGAATCAACGATAGTATGCTAAACCCAGTAGTGCTGACCTACAATTTCAAGTTCTCCAGAAGTTGAATTGAGATGGTCCCAAAGTCAAGCCCAGCCCAGTCATCTTAACAAGATCTATTTCAAATAACACCTAAAAAAGAGCTGCGATGTAACTCACAAGCAGAGAATTGTTGAGCATGAGCAAGGCCCTGGTTTTAATCCACAATATCAGGAAAGACTTTCTCTGATAGTCCTTCAAGAAAGACACACAATAAAAAAGCAGTCTGGTTCTAGCAAACTGTATGTCTACTTCACAGATGTTTCCTACCTGTCATTATTCAGGATAAAGCTAGAGTCACATAGCCAGCAAATGAGGGAAGAAGACAACATCTACTCAAATTGTTCTTGACTTTGATGTCATTAACACGCAAAGGACTATACCAGAAACAGGAAATCTCACCTTGACAAGCTGTCTCCTTTCCTTGCCGTCAGAACCCACACAATCTATTATTTTTGGTAAATTTAAACCTCCTGCTAAACGAAATTCTGTTTTAAATGATTTTATAGTCACCAGATTTTCATACTCTCCCGTGGGATCAACCTAAAAAATGACACATAATTAGTATAGGAGAGATAAACACTGAACACTGAAGAAAAACAAATCATAAATAATGAGCGAAAAAACAGATAAGAACATACTGCTGGTTAATAACTGGATCTTTAACTTACTTTGTTTAAAGTCAGAATAAATGACATTGGTAGGTTTTTATTTCATTTGCTTATTTACTTTTTGTGTGAGTCTACATTTGTGTGTGCCACCATGATGGTCCCAGGGTTGAGCTTTGTTTACAGGCTTGGCAACAAATGTCTTTACATGGTGAGCCATCCTGCCAACCCAGATTTTTAAAATTTAGTTTACTTTCTTAAACATCTTTTAATAAAACTTCAGCATTTCAAGTCAATTAGAATAGGGTTGCTGAAAAATTACTGAAAAATTAGAACTCAGTTGTTATGTACATCT
Organism: Alexandromys fortis; assembly: GCF_014885135.2. Taxonomy (NCBI): domain Eukaryota; kingdom Metazoa; phylum Chordata; class Mammalia; order Rodentia; family Cricetidae; genus Alexandromys; species Alexandromys fortis. The sequence continues at coordinate 3,471,316 of NW_026068050.1, read as the reverse complement.
ATTAAATCATCTAAGAAATTATTTAATTCACAAAAACATCAGGTTAATTTTGAAAAGTGAAAATATTCAGTTAAACAACAGAGCCTCAATCAGTTAACAAATATAATTCAGTAGCAGGTCAGATTCAGTAACAAAGATACTAATTTTAATATATAAACTCACAACATCAGTTTGTAAAATAGTAACCTTAACTGTTACATGCATCCTGTCTACATGGTACTTCTAGTAATAAAAGACCACTGTGAATAGCTAAATTTAGTATGTACACACAGCAATTTAAAAGTACTGTCGTATTGTAATACTGTTGTTCTATTAAATAATACATCACAACCAATATTTCCACTGTATAAAGAATTATTAAAAAACAAAATAACTGGTAAAGTGCTTCCTTACCACGAGCACCATGTTCCCCTACCCCCATGCAAGCATGTACATACTTGAAAAAAGTGGAGCAAAATAAAGTGAAACAAATTGAATGGGCCATGGGCCTACAGTCCCATTGTACATTCCCAGGTACTAAGGAAACTGAGACAAGGAGGGCTGTGAAGTTTCAGGCTTGCCTAAATTACAGAGCAGGTTCTAGGTCAACTCAGTGAGACCCTGTCTCAAAATTAAAAGTATAAAAAAGCTTAGTATAAAAAGGTTTAGTCCTTAGTGCTAAAGTAATAGTAAAACAATGGGAATTCTCAGAAGCTTGTGACCATTTTAAGGCTTAGGGAAAGGAAATCTAACACAGACAATATCTAGGTGGAAACACATGAAACTGCAATGACTAGCCATTTGGACTACATAAAAAGGTCTACAGATAATTTAATCTACTAATGGGTAATTTAGTCTTATTAAAAATCAAGATTTAATGGTAAATTACCTTAATTTCCATAGTGGGAACAACAACATCTTCTAAATTCTTCAGTTTAGTGATTGGCTGGTTTGCTGGAATATTGATGCCTTCTATATTTAAAAATAAAGAGTTTAGTGACAACAGTAAACTGAGGAGTATCACTGAAGGTCAAGCTGTAACAATAGCAGCAACAACACTTTCAGACATACTTCTCTGGTTCCTCCACTGAGAGGCATCCAAGTTTGCCAAAATAATGTATGCATCACAGAGTGCCTCCATGTCCTTCACCATCTTACACCTCTCACTTCTGATGGTATGGATTATCCTGGTTGCAGCCTCTGTTCGATCCTATCATCATCAACAAGGAACAAAGAAAGACAGAACGAGATCCACTGAACTAAGCTTCTTGGAGCTACAAAAAGAGAATTTATATCTAGACAATGGAAGGACTATAATTCCTCAGATATAAACAAAACACCCATACAGTGAATGACATACACACATAAAATCCAAGGTTAAGACTTGTGTACTTTTCAAAAAATCTGTTTTTCTGAATCTAGAGAGATGGTCTGATGGTTAAAGAGCGCCCGCTGCTCTTTCAGAGGACCCAAGTTCAGTTTCCAGCATGCACATGGCAATTCTAGGTCTAGGGAATTAAAAAGCCTCTTGGACAGGCGGTGGTGGCACACGCCTTTAATCCCAGCACTTGGGAGGTAGAGGCAGGCGGATCTCTGTGAGTTCGAGACCAGCCTGGTCTACAAGAGCTAGTTCCAGGACAGGCTCCAAAACCACAGAGAAACTCGATCTCGAAAAACAAAAAAACAAACAAACAAACAAAAAAAAACCTCTTGGCTTCTGTGAGCACAAGATACATACATGCAAACACATGTATTAAAAATAAATCTATTTTAAAATCTGGATTTTCTTTGTCTATTACTACAAGAAAACAAAACTAAGCCAGTATTTATGCTCTGGAAAATGTTCAGGGATTGTTAACAAATTTTGAATGGCATCATCATAATAAAGTATTTAGAATCTACTACCAGCAACACACATTCCTAAAATCTGAGAATTAAGAAAGGAACATTCTGAGAAAAAACAACCACGACAACACAAAGGGCACTTATATTTAATCCGAATACCTCATCAAGCTGAGAGCTTTCTTTTGGTGCATTTTTGGTTATTCTACTCCTTCTTGCTGCCTCTGGTTTGCTCAAAATTTCATCTTTGTTTGCATTTGCTAAAGCCAATATAATGAACAGAGTATGATGGGGGTGATCCATTGAAATCCTAGAGATCAGCTATCAGAAAATTAACAACTATTAGTTTTACCCAATAGAAAAAAATTAAATATACATTTTAAATTTTGCTTTTTATAAATTCAAATTATGTCACTACTGTGCAGTAAGTAGTACATGTCTATGTGAAAGAGAACTAGGGAGGAACATGAGAAATAAAAGAGACAAATTTATCTGTAATAAAAGAAAACAATTTAATGTTCTAATGGTGTAGGAGGTTCTTCTGTTTGTGTGTTGCTTTAATTGGTTGAATAAAGAGTCTGCCTTGGCCTTTTAATAGGGCAACCCTTAAGTGGGCAGAGTAGACAGAACAGAATGCTGGGAAGAAGGGAAGTGTGGCAGACGCCATGAAGCTCTGCCCCAAGATGGATGTAGGTTAGAATCTTTCCCGGTAAGCCACGACCTCATGGTGCTACATAGATTATTAGAAATGGGTTAGATCAAAATGTGAGAGTTAGCCAGTAAGAGACTAGAGCTAATGGGCCAGGCAGTGTTTTAATTAATACAATTTCTATGTGGTTATTTCGGGGATTAAGCTAGCCGGGTGGCAGGACACAGCCCGCTCCTCTTACTACATTCTGATTTCTCACTTTCCTTTATATTTTATTCAGTAATATAAAAGAAAGGTAATTATTACACTTTGACTTCAAGTCTACTTACATTATTGAGGACTTCATGAAATCCTAGGCCTCCCATCATTTTGGTTCCCATTCTAGCAGCCAATTGATACATAAGGGGCAAAAATTTATATGATGAAATCTTCATTCCATCTCTCTGTCATTAAAAAAAAAGCAAGATTAAGACATGTGTAATATAACCTCATATCTAAGCCAAAATGATGATAGTAAAATAATGTTCCCCTACTAGCACAACCTAGTGGCTATCAAAACTTCACTAACTACACAATTTCCCTTGTCTCTTGGCCTGTCTCAAAGTCTTTCTAACAAAGCCTAGGAAGCCTTGATTCAGTGATAATAAAATACTTTAAGTTTTTAATAAATTTTAATAAATTAAGTTGCATCCAGAGCTGGAATGCTAACCACTGCATACATTCTAGTAACTCCGAGGAACACAAATGTGGACCCAAGTCCTACTATGCTCTCCATTCCCAAGAAGTCAGTGTATAACCAAAATGCAAGTTCTTTTTCCTATATGCCAGAAATAATGAAGTTAAATACACACAGTAGTACAGACTGGCTCTACTTAACCCTGAGTTTTATTATTCTTTTCATTCCAGAGAAACATTTTGCCTTCAAACTGAATGACAATATTTTATAACCATATCTTAAGATTTTTTTCAATAAAAACTTAGAAAGTATTCTTGCATATATTATAAAAGTTCTTTATTTGTAAAAGCACTCTATTGGGGAAAAAAAATCCCTTAAACGTATTTTAAAAAAAAAGAAAAAGGAAAATTCTTGCTTAGGATCATACTACCTTTAATAGTTTTTCTATTCCCCCATCTAGCATTCCCTTCGAGGCACTCCCATATGATATCTGCAAGGATAAATCTCTCACCCCTACACAAACCTGCATCATTTAGAGCTTATACTTATTCTCGGAGCACCAAACCTACTGCTAGGGAACACAGGGATGTACAAAACCAGATACTGAAGGGGCTTATGCCTTAGTTTTTAAAGCAGATGCTCAAATCTGACTTTGAAGTTGAGTAAGACTTGCCTTCATCATGCCATTGACTTCAGCAACTCCAGAATTTTCAAGCCAGAGGGAGCAAAGCCGGAATACCCACACATCATGCTCTTCTCCACACAGCAAGCAGCTGATGTAGTTCTCAACTGCCTTACACAGGAAGCGCTTCCGGTCTTCTCTCAGTGCACGGAGAGCACACTCATCTAGCTCCAGCTCTCTCTGAACCTTTACTGTGTATCTTGCATTTGATAAATTCGTACATAAAAGTCACAAAACTTTACATAACTATAAAATCATACATGTCATACAACATAAATGAAAAACAAGGTGTTTATTCCCAAGGAAAAAAATTCTAAGGATAGTGAAAGGAACTAAATGTCACGACTGCAACCTATAAAAGTATTCCATACACCCAAGAACAGAGTGGATTCTATAGTTAATTCTCTGCTTATTCCAAACATACAAAACCCAATGCAGACTTAAAGGAACTTGACAATGCCAAAGCAGGCAAGGCTTCTGTACTTAATTTCAGTACCTAGGAAAACCAAACAACTAACATTCACGTACTCTGCCAAGAGCTAAACCAAGATATCAGTTCTTCAGAGAAGAGCATCTGTCAGTGTACTGAAGACTGATTGAAGCTGTAACTACTGAGAAAGTCTGTAAAAACAGCCAATTTATGTGTTCAAAACTGTAATTTAGATGACAAGTTCGAGTCACATTTCTCATGAAAATTCTCCTTTAGATGAACACAATACCACCGCTTGTAGACATATTACCTGTTAGTCTGAATTTTATGTTCCCTTAGAAGGCCCACTTCTTCTTTGGCTCTTTTTAAGAGAGCTTGCTTGTTTTCAAATTCTGATGAGTTCATGTAGTTTTCAATTCTCTGGTACTGAGTATCGGAGAAACGTGCTAATGAGAGAAATGCCTTCATCTGTTCATTTCTGAGCTCACTGCTTTCGCCATCATAACTTCCAGCAACTTTCACTGCCTTCAACAACATACAATCTGCTTAGTTCATATTTACAAGTGTTAAACAAAACTAAAGAATTACTCAAACCAAGGTAAATCACTTATGTATACGTAAATGGCAAACTTGATGACCTGGAACCCTTATCAGCTAAGAGATGCAATGAACTGTGTGAAATGAAGAGCTCTTTAGTATCAGTGACAATTACATTTCACTTTTCATATTAAACTGACTGAGTGAAATAACTATTTCCCAAATTAGTGACAAGGGTAAAAAGGGAGAAATAGTAAGTTCAACGAGGACTAGAAGGGCAATCCTATACCTTGCCCAGTCTGATTGGGAGGGGAGGGGGAAGGGGCTTGGTCTTATCTCAACGTGGTATCCAGACTTTGGTGACTCCCCATGGGAGGCTTTATCCCTTCTGAAGAGGGGATGGTGGGGGTCGGGGGAGCGGGAGGTGGGAGAAGGGTAGAGAGAGGAAACTGGGGTTGGAATGTAAAATTTAAAAAAAAATTAATTAAAAAAAAAAAACCTAACCCTTATTTTGGGTAGCTGAACCACATACAAATAACAATGACAGCTTGTGGGTTATCTAATAGGATAGTTTGCAAGATAAAATAAATTCTTCAAAGAGTAGTTAGGGGTGGTTCTAAAGAGTAGATGAAAGACACACATGTATTTAAAGTTGTTCCCTCTTTTGTAGCATTCTGTTTCATTCTGCTCTAAGGATTACAGATCCCCAGCAGGAACTGAGGCGTGAAACTACACTTGCATTTGCTTAGGATCAAGTGTACTTATGCTAAACCTCAATCTTCAGAGTTGCACCAACAACCTACCTTTTCTAGGTAGGTCTGCATGATGACTGCAGGATTTTCCAAGCAGGTTTCCGCCAGCCAGTTGCCACAAACCCTCAGACACTCAGCATATATGACTTTTAGACCTGCATCATTCTGTATTAAGACGTAAAAATCTTAAAATGTCATTCCTTTTCAAAATTACAAAAAATGTCCTCCATATAGGTAGAAAAAGCACTCAGAAATATTTTTCTTAATGTTTTTACCATATAGCTATTAAAATAAGTAAAGTATGCAAGTTCATGAAATAACCACTCTGATATATCATCTTCATCAACAGAACAACTCACATTTACTTAAGAATGCCAGAAACCTTGCAACAGATTTGTGTATATTAACTTATGATATTCTTTCTTTCTTTCCTTTTTTTTTTGAGACAGGGTTTCTCTGTAGCTTTGGAACCTGTCCTAGAACTAGTTCTTATAGACCAGGCTGGTCTCGAACTCACAGAGATTCGCCTGCTTCTGCCTTCTGAGTTCTGGAATTTTAAGGCGTGTGCTACCACTGCCCAGCTTAACTTATGATTGTCACAGGAATCCTATGAACTAACTAGGTATATCATTATTACTTACTTGACAATGCAAAAACTGAATATACAAATAGCCCATACTTTAGGGCCTGTACCCTATGGAATATTTAAGCAAGTTGTACTGGCACCCAGTATTTTGTTATAATAAATAATTCATGGCCCTACAAAACCCTGAACTGTCTACTGAATATGATATTTTCAGAGCACTTAGAATGACAAATTGTTCTAACTTGTTTTCTACTTTTCTTCTCTCAGACGTTTCTAATTCCATTTTTGTTCTTGCTACTTCAAAGTTATAATATGTATTTCCATTTATTTCCTCTATATCATTCTTGACTTCTATAGAAATCTGAAAGACTTTGCACTGGGATCAATTAAATGAATATACTACAACACGGATAGATTCGCTTTAAATAAGAAAAAGTTTCCTAGTTTCATATCTGACATTAATTTTCAAAATACTTTTTCATAATATCTTGTTCATGGGTCAGTAATTTCAAAACCTTAATCATATTCTGAAGCACAGAAATGCTTTTCAATAACATGAAAACACTAAACCAGCCAACTAAACCAAGCACATACCTTTTTAAAGCTGCAGTCCAACTTCTTGATCATTTGTTTGAGAATATTCAGGGCAAGACCCTGCTCCTTTTTTGCCCAGAACACTTGTGCTTCTTCCAAATGCCACTCAGAGACTCCACAAATAGCTGAATTATATTGTTTAATTTTAAATATTGCTCTTTCAGGGAGCTGCAATGAAAATAGCATAAGGAGATAAATACTTTTACCACTAAGATTAAAAACCAAAGAAGCAATTACCATTCACCAAGAACTTCACTTTTGGTCAGGGACTATCTTTATGAGCTCCCTGCTTACTTACCAACCTGCAGACCAGAGAATTTCCCTGACACACAGCTCATGCATGTATAAGTATGTGAAACCATTGTTTTGTTACCTTTATCTTACAAGAAGTTGGGTATCTTCATTTTATAACCAGGAATTGGGGCAGAGTTCAGGTTTTTGTCTAATTCCAATATAGAAGTTTTGTTTTGGTTTTCCCCTTAATATTGGAGTTTAATTCCACATACTAGTCAAATAAGCATGATTCCACACAACTATAGTCCTATCCCTTTTTTTCAATGTGCATTTAAGACAGGTCCCACTAGGTTATTCAAGCTGACCTTGCACTCATTCCCTTGCCCAGGTAGGTTCTGAACTTGTGATATTCTTACCTCACCCCCTACAATAGCAGGATTATAACAGGTCTGGCTCAACATGAAATCTTAAGTAATTTTATACACAGTAGTGATTTCTAGTTTTCAATGACATTTCTTCTTTACATTATTATACCTTCTGGTATCTTTTCTTTTCTTTTTTTTTTTTTTTTTTTACCTGGGTGTTCTTGAAGGTTCGGGCCAGAACAGAGAATTCTACAAGGTGTTTGGTGAGAATGTCCTTACAGCACCCTCCATGGGAGTTCTCCATTTCCTTTTGCGCCAGGATCTCCAGAATGACTGTGCGTAGAGCCATAAGAGGCTCCTGAAAACTAAAGTCACTGTCCTTCAGAAGCTGGGAGTGTTTCTGCCACTTCAAATACACTTCAGAGAGATCTCTATCTGTGACTGACCTGGAAATCAAGTCACATAACTTATGTGAGTAAAAGAAATTAAAAGGAAAGGGCCCTCAGGTTCTGAAACTTAAAACACTGTATAGGAACTTTCATAGTAGCAAGATTAGAAGTTAGAAATAGCCTTAAATATTTAGACCTGTAACTATGTAGTCAGAGGTCAATAGAAAGGTTATAGATAATGGGTACTTAAAAAAGATTTTCTAAAAAGGCAGCCTTTCTAAACAGATTTTGTTTTGAAATGGGAATGCTGTAATCAGACATATAAAGAATCAGACTCCTCTAGTCCTCCATGCAGCAAAGGAGGACACATCCTCAAGGAAATCAACTAACTCCATTAATTACCTATAAATATCAAAGAATCAGTTCACAGAAGAAACAGCTGGCATTTAAAAAGATTCCATCCGCTTACATCATTAAAGCAAAAGAAAATGCAGAATATACAGTTCATTAATATGAATACATTGCCTTTCACAGGCATAAAGTAAGAAATACGATCTTATCTTTCAAGACTTGTGTTGACAGGGAGACTAAGAAAACGATGAAGCAAATGTGAGGAATCATTCTAGTTGCCTGACAGAGAAGGAAACAGTAATGCACGTAATAATGCATGTACATAAAAACCAAACTGCTACTTCCTTCACAAATGACCCCAGAGTAACAGACCTAAACATTTTAATCATAGACCTAAAACATTTTAAGCATAGGAACCTCTACATACTCTTAAAATTAATGAAGATTCTGCCAGGCGATGGTGGTGCACGCCTTTAATCCCAGCACTCGGGAGGCAGAGGCAGGCGGATCTCTGTGAGTTCGAGACCAGCCCGGTCTACAGAGCTAGTTCCAGGACAGGCTCCAAAAAAGCCACAGAGAAGCCCTGTCTCGAAAAACCAAAAAAGAAAAAAAAAAAAAATTAATGAAGATTCTGAAGAGCTTTCAATTTCAATTCTTAAGTTATACCTGTTAGCATTACATTTCTCATCTTAGAAAAATCTAAATTGTATTTATTACATATACTAATAAATTTAAATGATAACACAGTGTGTCAGATGGTGAGTATGCTGAGGTCACTTCCTGGTTCACAGATGACATCTATCAAGTTTATTTTATAATAATTCTCTCCTTTTTGTCCTGTTGTCTGCCATCAACATAATGCTTCATCCAGGCCAGCATGGAAGTAGCTAATAATGGGTTGAAATCTTTGAAAACCATGATCCAAAATAAACCTTTCCTCACGTAACTAAACAAATAAACATGCCCATCCATCATATGTTACTACAGTAACACAATGTACTTCAGGCTTATCCAAACCTATGAACCACACACCTTGAGAAAATCTCCCCAATGTTTTCCAGTTCTCCAAGTGCCTGCAATCTACTAAGTGTGGGATACAGCGAGTACACAGATTCAAGGCTGCCCTTACACAACTCTTCAACTTCTTTCAATCTAGGGGTAAAAGAGAGAAGAGTCTGAAATTCACAAGTTTTAATGTACAGAAATTCTATTCATATTTAGCATATGCTTGCTGTTGATCTAACACACACAAACAGTGATGATGACACAGCAATGTGACCAACACTAGTTTTAGGATCACCCAGTTCTAAACTGAAAGCCCAGTTCTGCCATGTCTGTCTACCCGTGAATCTGCTACTCAATTCTGCCACCGCCATTGTTTTTCACCTTTGAAGTTACTTTAAAGAATGTGTGTAGAAAGAGCCTGACAAAGTGTCTAGATTTTATATATTTATTTATTCTTAATGCATTTATTTTACATACTGACCATTTTCTACTCCCTCCTCTCCTCTTAGTCTGTCCCCCTACCCTCCTTTTGCTCCCATCCCCCTCAATCCATTTTTCCTCCATCCCTGTTCAGGAAAGGGTAGATCTCCTATAGATATCAACAAAACATGTCATATAAGGTTGCAGTAAGACTAAGCACCTCCCCATGTATTAAGGCTGGGAAAAGTATGAGGAGCAGGATCCTAAAAGCCAATAAAAGAATCAGAGATCACCCCTGTTCCCATAGTTAGGAGACTCACAAGAGGACCGAGTCACACAACTGCATTATATATGTCAGTCCAATGCACGCTCCCTGGTTTTTGATTCAGACTCTATGTATTCCTAATATAATCACTTTAAGGGTAAAAAATATTATTTGCCATATATTTGGATTTATAATATCAGTGGTTAGTGCTAAAACATTTATTTTAACTTGTTATAGCTAACTGTTACATCATGTGTCATCTCATGTGTGACTCAAAGCAACCCAGAAGTACTATTGCTCATCATCTTATGAAGCAGAGATGCAACGGTAAGAGAGTGCAGCCATGTAACTAGAGAGGACAAAGATTGAAAACTTTTAGGAATCTTGTACAGGAAGAGAACACTATCACGATCTTCCTGAGGGCTCAGAGTGAAGAAGGGACAGAGAGTTCTGGGGGAAGAAAAGCCTTTCTTGAGAGAGAGCAAAGAATGGCAAGGAAACAACCAATCACAGCCACCACATTTTCATCCCTTCATCGACGCAAATACTCACATCAGAACTACTCACATTGTGAGGACAACCGTCACGGCATTAAATGTAAAAATAATCTTGGCTTTTTATGATACCTGGCATATCTGAGACTTTCATAAAATGTGGAGAATTCTCTGTTTCTTAGAGACTGCAGAGCATTATACAATGATTCATGGTAACTGGCTCCTTCTAGTTCTTGGCTGCGGCATTAAAAAACAAATTTAAAAACAGAAAATCCTAACATATGGATGATTAAATGACTAACTGAAAGAATAAAATTGAAAACTAAAATTATTCCTCAGTCTAACAAACAGTATTCTCATAGGAGAAGACCCCTTTAAAATTTCTACTTGTGAGCCAGGTGGTGATGGCACACACCTTTAATCCCAGCACTTGGGAGACAGAGGCAGGCAGATCTCTGTGACTATGAGGCCAGCCTGGTCTACAGAGTTTAAGGATGAGCTCCAAAGCTACACAGAGAAGCCAAGTCTCGAAAAACCAAAAAAGAAACAAATAGATAAATAATAAAATAAAAATTTTTATCTTCAAAAATGCTTGAGGCAGGGAACAGAATTTATCTTGTGGAAAGAAGAGAATTTTTTTTTTTTTTGAGACAGGGTTTCTTTGTGTAGCCTTGGCTATCCTAGAACTAACTCTGTAGACCAGGCTGGCCTTGAACTCACAGAGATCCACATCCACCTGCCTCTGCCTCCTAAGTATTGGGATTCTAAGTACTGGGATTAAAGGCATGTGCTACCACAACCCGGCCTGAAGAATAAAATTTAAGCTTTGCTGTTTTAATTACTTATTGCTACCTTATTTAGGTATAGTATTTAGGTACATGTGTAGCCCATCATAGCAGTAAAATATAAAAAGAACACCTTAATATTCATAAATAAAAAAATCAAAGATTACATTTTAGAGTCAGACAAAAATGTAACTAGGGAAAGGCTAATGCTTAGAGAGTCCATTTATTCTTACGTGGCAGAACTGCAGAGGTCCCACTGCATATTCCTCCATGCTGCTTGATAATGAAGTTCCTGCAGTTCAGCACCCCTCTCTCTGTTTTCATGATCTAATCCTTTTAGATAGATGGAAAGAACATGGGAGAGCCCCAAATTCTGCAAAGCCTAAAAGGAAGTTATTACAAAATAAATAATCAAATACCTCAACATAAACTACAGCAGTGGTTCTCAATCTTCCTATGCTGCGATCCTTTAAGAATAGTTCCTCAGGTTGTGGTGACCCCAACCATAAAATCATTTTCATTGCTCCTTGACAACTATACTTTTATTTTGCTACTGTTATGAATCATAATATAAACATCTGATATGCAGGATATCTGATATGTAGCCCCCTATGAAAGGGCTGTGTGCGGCCTGCAGATTGAGAATCACTGAACGGGAGGGCAGCAAACAAAAATTAACGTAAAAAGTTGTACTCAACACTATCACCTAAAATTCTAAAATATCGCTTATCGTATTTCCTCAGAGGATGCTAATGTTTTAGTGGAAAACACCTCAACATATTTATTAATCAGTGATAGAAATAACAGTTTCTGGGACCATCTCTACTGCACACTAGAGATGCCATGTTAAGTACTAAGTATCTCCCCATGTACTGCGTATACACTCAAGAAATGTCTTCTGCTGTTGTCTAATAAAGCTTCATCAACAAAACTACACTGTCCTGTCCAGTTTCCCCGTGTATCCCTGAGGCTTTAGCCTAATGTCTGAAAGCAGTAACTCCAGTCCTATCTCCAGAGTTTACCCGACTGTGTAAAGTTTACTGATATGCTGAAATAATGTTAGCAGTTGTCCTGATGATGGCTTTACAGAGCAGATACAGAAAAAAAGTGTACCTGAATTATTCCTGACTGGCGGGTTGAGGAGGAGATTGCGGTCTCAAGGTCATATGTTACTAAGGCTTTTCCCCACATTGCTTCATGTTCGTAAGTCCGTATTCTATAGGAAAAGATGATAAAAACATCTTTTGTTTTTGTATGCATGTAACTACTTCAAAAAGAACAATTACTATCTAAAAAGTGCAATTCACCTAGTAAGGGGCTGTAACATTTTCCCTCCACCACAGCCATACAGGCTGTCTGGCTCTCCTATGCTTCTGTAGATCTCTAAGAGAAGATCCTGAAAACAGAAATACCAAAGATAGAGAATTGAAAAAAGAAAAATAATCAGTTCATGAATTTATAAGCTTCAAATTTTATCATTATCAATTCATAATTCACAACATATAAATGTATTGTAAAAGTAAAATACAGTGATATTTAAAAACATACAAAATATTTGAATCAATAGCACTGTAAATTCATCCCAGACGATAAAATGATTATAGTCTAAATTAGAAGGAATGATAACAGACTGGAGAGATGGCTCAGCAGTTAAGAGCACTTACTGCTCTTGCAGAGGACCCAGGTTTGATTTTCAGCACTCCCATGGTGGCTGACAATCATCTGTAGTTTCAGTACTATGGATCCAAAGCATTTTTCTAGCCTCGGCAGGCACCAGGCATGCACATGGTGCACTTATATACATGCAAACAAAATACTCATATGCATAAAATAATAAATCTAAAAAAGTGACATTCACAATTTTATGAATTAGATAAAACATGTATACCAAACATACTAGGGTTTTTTTCAATCATATTCAGCAATAATTACGATTCAAAACAATCTAGTCAGCAGATGAAATTGTAAATGGGAAAATAAAATTCTGCAAAGCCAAACTACTGAAACTGGTAAAAACAAAGGTCAGACATTTTCTTTAAAAGGAATAATAGTTTAAGTGCATAAAGCAGCAATTTAATTACTTAAACACCTATGTGAAATTTACATAGGAAATACTAGTGCTGTTTAACTTCAATGAAATCAAACAAACAACAACAACAACAACAAAAAAAACAAGCTACATTTCATAGAAAAATGAGTAAGCAATTTACTTGCCTTGGTATTTTTGCTATGGGAAGTATTTCCTAAATACAAATCCACCAATACTGGTATAATTCTACATAAAATTCTTATTCAAATATTCTGTTCATAGACATGAAAAAAAAAACCTTAAAAGTTGAAACACTTAGTCCCTAACAGTGCTTATATAAAAAGAAACTCATAAAAAATCAGCACAGAAAGGTGAAACTATTTAGTATTAAGAGAAAAAGGAACACTAATATAGTGGATCACGTGGTAAGCACAAGACAGGGCTGGGGATGCATCAGGAGATGCTCAGTCACCAATGTGCTTGCCACGAAAGCATAAAGACCTAAGTTCAGATCCCCAGTACACATAAAAAGCTCAGAGCAGCTGCAACCATCTGTGATCCTACCACTTGGGAGGCAGGCAAGTAGATCCCTAGAGTTCATTGATCAGCCTAGCAAAATCAGTGAGCTCTAGGTTTAAGAGGACACCTTGTCTCAAAAAAATAAGATACTGATTAAAGACACCTGACTTCAACATCTGGCCTGCTTACGTGAACACACACACACATAAGATGACTGATTGTGAAGTTAAAAGTTAAGGAGAAAGAAATAAAAGGTTATAAGCAAACTTAGCAATTTCTAGTTCATGGAAAACATCAGGCAAGTGACATTTTAATGGAATGAAGAAATGGAGAAAGCAAATACAGACAGCATCACAAAGTTCATCCGTGAAAGGAAAAAAGACAGTGTGACACCTAAAGAGGACGCAGAGAAAAGAACCTCCCCCTATCTCCAAGAACAGGAATGTTTGAAACAGTAAAGGTCTAAAGTGAACACAGCATATCAAAGTTTCTGAGAAAGAACAGATAAATAACCTAAGATAAAGGGAAAGTGTTATTCTATTTTAATAAGAGAAATGGTTATGACAAGAGCATATGTGGGGAGATTTAAGTCTGATTGTGGAAATGTTGTAGGACTTCTACCTATGTGATGGTTTGAATAAGAATGCCCCCGTAGGCTCATGCTTGAATACTTGGTCCCCAGTTAGAAAAACGTGAGAAGGATTAGGCCATGCAGCCTATGGAGGAAGTGTGTCATGGGGGGAAGGTTGTCATGCCTTTGCTCTGCCATTATGGACTATAACCCTCTAAAACCATAAGCCCCAAATTAAATGCTGTCTTCTAAGTTGCCTTCATGGTTTCTTACCACAGCAATAGAAAAGTAACAGAGACATCAACTATTCTCTCCAAAAAGCAGAAGGCAAGCTGAAGACAACTAGAAAAAAACGTGAACTTCAGAGGTTTAATCAAAGCAGAGAGGAATGAGCTGGCTAAGGAGATTCAGGAGTGCCAAACAGTGCTACTAAGTACGTTGAGACAGTACTTAGAAACTTACAAATGAAGCTGCTGCTCTGTGACATATGTATACATGCAAAAAAGTTAGCAACTTAGAAATGCTATAAATAAAATAGAAGAAAACACAACGGCAAAAACTGTGTGGTATAAATTTACACCATGAGACAGGTGATTTCACTTCAGACTTTTAAGAGGTGCAAAGTCAGACAGGGTCAGTTATTTATGCAGCATTACATAACAAGTGGCTGGTCAAGACTGGAAATTATTTCTCTACTCAGACCATATATACACACACACATATATATATACACATATATACACATACATACATACAATGCTCAGTTCAGTAAGTAGCTTCAGTTTTAAAATCAATAATATCACTATAAAAAAACAACACAACATATCACATATAAACCATTACAGAATTTCTAATATTTACCTGTAAGCTTATTCCTGTTTCTTCTTTACTTTTTTCACTCAAACTAGAAATAGTTGTACCTTGACTCCCTTCTTCAAATGTTGGACTTCTGTTTATTGTAAGAACAGCTCTTTTAATGAGAATATACTAAGAGGTTATGAATATATTTATCCTACTCTTTAACAGAAAGAAACTAATTATGGTTGCAAAAAGAACGGTAATCCATTTATACACAGAATATCACTTAGACCTGGAATTGAAAAGAAATTTGAGAAATTATATATAAAAACAAATTGTATAAATGACAAAGCTATATGCCAAACATGCTTATTTATATAGAAACAGGCCTGTTTAAAATACAGCAGAAGTTTCCCAATTTGATTCTAAATATTCTCTCAGTAGTCTTACCTAAAGTTCAACGTGATAATTGCAGATATACATAGTAAGACCACAAGACACATTTAACCTCCAGTAAACTGAGAAAAGTTAAGAAATTTGATGAGCCGGGCGATGGTGGCGCACGCCTTTAATCCCAGCACTCGGGAGGCAGAGACAGGCGGATCTCTGTGAGTTCGAGACCAGCCTGGTCTACAGAGCTAGTTCCAGGACAGGCTCCAAAGCTACAGAGAAACCCTGTCTCGAAAAACCAAAAAAAAAAAAGAAATTTGATGAAAGTAAGTTGGCGTCACTGAAACCTAAGATTATAAAAGTAATAAATAATGAGAGTAGAACTCAGATTTATCCACTCTAATGCCTTACTTTTAAAATTAAGCATTTAAATATATGGGTGTATAGTTTGGTGACTCATTTTAATATC
>NW_026068050.1:3389308-3455285 GCF_014885135.2 Alexandromys fortis | reverse complement strand
TGTCAAGATAGGGTTTCTCTGTGTAACCACTCTCATTGTTCTGGAACTAGCTCTTATAGACCACGCTGGCCTCGAGCTCTTGGAGATCCGTCTGCCTTTGCCTCCCAAGTGCTGGGATCAAAGGCGTGCACCACCATCGCCCAGCTCAACTACTTTTGCTAACTATACAAACTGGTACAATCACTTTAAGAAACAATTCGGCACTACCTTACTAAGTTGGAAAGCGATATCTTGATTGAGGAAGCCACTGTGGGGTTAGCAAGAAACCTGGCTCTAAAAAAATTCCCAGAAATCCACAAGGATGACCCCAGCTAAGAGCCTAAGCAACAGAGGAGAGGGGCCCCGAACTGGCCTTGCCCTGTAGTCAGACTGATGATTATCTTAAATATCACCACAGAACCTTCATCCAACAGCAGATGGAAACAAAGGCAGAGAACCACATCGGAGTACTGGACTGAGCTCCCAAGGTCCAGGTGAAGAGTGAGAATATGAGCAAGGAGGTCAAGACCATGAAGGGTTCATCCACTGAAACAGTTTACCTGAGTTAATGGGAGCTCACCAACTCCAGCTGGACTGGGAAGGAACAAGCATAGGACCAAACTAGTCCCTTTGAATGTGGTTGACAGTTGTATGGTGGGGGAAGACTGAGGGGTCATTGGCAGTGGCACTGGGATTTATCTCTACTGCGTGTACTGGCTTTTGGGGATCTTATTCTCTTTGGATGTATACCTTTCTCAGCCTAGATGTAGTAGGGAAGGCCTTGAACCTTCCACAAAGTAAAATGCCTTGCCCTCTCTTAGGACTAGAGGGGGGGTGGGGTGGGAGAGTGTGTGAAGGTATTGGGAGGAGAGGAGGGAGTGGGAATTTGGATTGGTATTTTTTTTTAAATCTAATAAATAAAAAAAAATTCTGGCTAAAGTGTCTTTTAAATGGAGAAATGGGGAAAATTATCTTTACTACATAATTTCATTGAAACAATATTAATACAAATTTAAAAACCAAAATGTCAAAATCCATTACCTTTTCTCTTGTTCATCCATGCTTTTCTTATCTGAATAGATCTCTGCGTAGAGCAATGCTGTGAAGTGAGCAGCACAAGACTGAGCCACCTTTGCAACCTCCAGGTAATTCAAATCCAGCCAGAAAGCATCATCAAAAGCTGTTCCTGAAGAAGGCCTGAAGAGGAAGTAAACACGATGCCATGTCACTGCTAACACAAGAAGCACAATGGTACAGAACAGAGCTGAAAGCCACAATTCTCTAGTGTATGGTATAAATGTATAAACCATTCTGAGACAGCCCGGCTAAAGTCCAGTTCTCAATGGTCTTGACTCATAAACCTCTCAGAGAATCTGCAGAAAACTACCAATTATCACGCCATACAAATCTGGGCTCTGCACCCACACTTTACATCATCAGTTGCAAAGGACAGCTTCATAACCACTTTCAGTATGAAAACAGGGTTTCTTCTCAGACAGGAAAAATAAACTGTGATGGGCTAATTCTAACTGACTACTTGATGGAATTTAGGAAGACCGTGGATACAAACTTCTGGGCATGTCTTTTCACAGATTTCTAGACTAAGTTAACTGATGTGAGAAGACCCACCCTGAATATGGGTAGCACCATTTCATGAGCTCAGATCCTGTGCTAAAAAGCTGAGCTCCAGCATCAATGACTCTCTGCTTCCTAAAAATGAAGAAAAAGCTATCACCTGCCTCCTGTTGTTGCCACCATACCTTCCCCCAACACAGCCAAACATACACCTCAAACTAAAAGCCACAATCAACCCTTCCTTCCTTTCCTTAAGCTACTCTCATTGGGTATTTTGTCACAGTGATGGGAAAGTAATACACATGTCTTTTCTGTTGTAATGAACACTACAGCTTCCACGACGAGACTAATTTTTCCTTTTTTCTTTTAAATTTTTTTATTTGAGGGGGAAAGGTTGCAAGGGCAGAGGGTGGCTACGAAGGAATGGAGAAACAAATGGGTTGGAGATGCATGATGTGAAAAAACACAAAGAATAAAAAGAAAGTTAAAAAATAACAATAGAAACAAAGACACTATATTGCAAAGTAACTTACCTAAATTCTGTCATATCACAAAAATTCTAGAGATTTTCATGGTAAGTATGGCACACAGCAACAAAAGCTTTACCTTATAACACAGATGATAAAGGAGACATCTGACTCTCGGTACTCTAAGAACTATTTAATGAGCAGCAGCAGCAGTACTGAGAACAATCTGGGAAAACGATATACTTCTTTCTCACATTCATTAGAGCATGACTTAGCCACAGCAGTATGCCTGCTGGACAACTGGGACAAGAACCAACAGTTCCCCACACTTGACCTAAGTGTTGTGCTGCATACAGATTACTAAAATATAGAAGTATCCTACCCATTAATTTTAGCAGTCTGAAGCAGTTGCAAATAAAACAATCAAGCTAAAATGTAGCCAGAAGGAAGGTACAGTGCTCAGTTCCCAACCTGAGAAACAACTGTTACCACATTACCTCTTCTGCCTTCTCAAATAGTCGACAACAGCAAGCATTGTTCTTTGTGACTTTTTATCGAAACAGCATCGGAGAAAGTGCTCTGGCTCTAAAAGAAACAGAAATAGCTCTTCTGACTCTCAGAGTGATATAAAAGTACTTTCTTGTCTGTGTCCTTCTCCTTCTACACTGATGGGTGGTTACCCAAAACAAAAATGCTTCTTAATAAATTTAAATCAATTTAATTTAGCGCCATTGATGTGGGAGTGATTTCTTAATAATAAAGAAACTGCCTCGGCCCTCATAGGACAGAAAATTAGGTAGGCGGAGTAGACAGAAGAGAATGCTGGGAAAAAGAAGCTTAGTGAAGGAGTCGCCATGGTTCTCCCGCTCCAGACAGACGCAGGTTAAGATCCTCCCTGGTAAGCCAGCTCGTGGGCTACACAGAATATTAGAAATGGGTTAGAACAATATGTAAGAGCTAACCAATAAGAAACTGGAACTAGCCGGGCCAGGCAGTGTTTGAAAGAATACAGTTTCCGTGTAATTATTTCTGGGCATAAGCTAGCCATGCGGGCGGCTGGGTGCCGGGGACGCAGCCCTGCCGCCGCTACTATTTCAACACGCCATTCCTTTTATTTCAAAAGAAACAATATGTTATAGGATAAACAAGAACTGATGGTGCCAATTGTAATTTGTTTCTGAAGCAGTACCTACTGGCTTGAGATGTCTTATGTGCTGGGTGTTTAGTACATTCGCAATCATGAACAAATCAAGACTGCTTCTGCACACAGAACTCACTGGTTAGCCTGGAGGCTCTTAATATGGTGTGATAAGAGGAGTGACAGAAAGGTTGAGATTGCTGTAGAATTTATGTGAGAGTGACCTCACCTGGACTAAGAAAAGCTTGAAGGAGAAAGTAACATCTGAAGCCAAAATACTGGTCGGTGGGAGAAGGGAAAGTATGGAGTACCAGGAAAAGTCAGCAGAGTCCAATGGGGTGAGTGCAGCTCAGTTGGAAGGAGTGTTGTGCTAGCCTGCACGAAGCCCTGGGCTCGATCTCCAGCACTGTATAAACTGGGTGTCATGGCATGTGCCTCTAATACCAACACTTGAGAGGTAAACACAGGAGAATTAGAAGTTCAAAGTCTTCCACTGCTATATGAGGAGAATTTGAGTTGCTGTCTCAAAAAACTAAATGCTAAAAAATGTGTACCCGAGATGGTTAGTAGTAAGTAGAGTTCAGAAGGTAGTGAGGGCATCTCAACTTTCTGAATCAGAGCTAGAAAGCAGAAAGGATGATGGTGAATGAGCAAACAGACCTGGCAAGACTAGGTACGCAGAGGGTGAGAAGGGTCTCCATGTGGGCAGCAAAGCACCATGAATTTTTATTTACATAACTGAGTTTGAGATTCATGTGATACATTCAAGTAAAGGTGTGAGACTTCCAGACACCAGAAACAGATACAGCATTTAAGATTTACAGGAATCAAGTCTGTTGCCAACACTAAGGTGGCTCTTTTAACTAAGATATGTGCTTCCCTGCTCCCCTATCCAACCTTCCTTTATCCCAATCTTCCTGTTTCCTCAAGTTCCCCCAATCCTCCCCTTCTTACTTTTCTCTCCCTGTCCCTCCTTATCCCCAACCCACCCCACCCCCAAGATCCCAATTTTGTCCCCGGCAATTTTATCTACTTCCCTTAGCCAAGAGGATAACTATATGTTTTTTCTTGGGTTCACCTTCTTCGTTAGCTTCTTTAGGTTCACCAGGTATACACTCCGTGACCTTTATTTATGGCTAGAAACCAATTATGAGTGAATACATCCCATGTTCATCTTTTTGGGTCTGGGTTACCTCGCTCAGGATAGTGTTTTCTATTTCCATCCATTTGCATGCAAAATTCGAGAAGTCATTGTTTTTTACCGCAGCATAATACTCTAATGTGTATATATTCCACACTTTCTTCATCCATTCTTCCATTGAAGGGCATCTAGGTTGTTTCCAGGTTCTGGCTATTACAAATAATGCTGCTATGAACATAGTTGAACAAATGCTTTTGTCATATGATAGGGCATCTCTTGGGTATATTCCCAAGAGTGGTATTGCTGGGTCCAGGGGTAGGTTGATCCCGAATTTCCTGAGAAACCGAAACACTGATTTCCAAAGTGGTTGCACAAGATTGCATTCCCACCAGCAATGGATGAGGGTACCCCTTCCTCCACAGCCTCTCCAGCAAAGGCTATCATCGGTGCTTTTGATTTTAGCCATTCTGACAGGTGTGAGATGATATCTCAAAGTTGTTTTGATTTGCATTTCCCTGATTGCTAATGAGGTTNCTAGACATGGAGGGAGGGGGGAGGACCTTGGACTTTCCACAGGGCAGGGAACCATGACTGCTCTTTGGATAGGAGAGGGAGGGGGAGAGGAGTGGGGGGAGGGGGAGAAGAGAGGGGGGAGGGGGAGAAGAGTGGGGGAGGGGAAGGGAAATGGGAGGCTGGGAGGAGGCGGAAACTTTTTTTTTCTTATTCTCAATAAAAAAAAAAATAAAAAAAAAAAGATTTACAGGAATCTACATTTATTGCCATTTCAATAATAGTTTTATATATGTAAAGTCCAAAATTTCATTTAAGGTAATAAAAATATTAGCTCTCTATTAGCCCTCTCTAAAGACAAAACTAGATAATTTTGCTATTAAGTGATCAGAGTATAAACATAAGTGGTAAAGCTGTTTAAAAGATACTTAAAATAAACTTCAAATTATTACTTATACCTATGGATCACATATTTTTCCCCAATTAAACATAGGTGATATATTGTAGACAGCTAACAAAGTCTCATCAAGAGTTTTTATTTTAGATTTTTTACATTATCTTAAATTATTTTTTAAAATAGACTTTAAAATAGTTATTGTACATGTGGGCACTCAGGCAGGGAGCTCGTATGGAGATCAGAAAAGAGACACTTGAGCAGGTTGGTTTTCTCCTTCCACTATGTGGGTTTCTCAAGAACTCAGGTCATCAGTTTTTGGTGGCAAGGAACCTTACCCATTAAAACCATCACATCAACCCATACTTTAAGATTTTTAATTCAGCAATTTCCCCAAAATTTCATTAAGCATATTCCAGATCATTTTGATGAACAACTTCTAGTCTAATAAGATCAAAGGTGGGGCAGCCATGTCTGTGTTGATATTTGTATGTTCTTTCGGACAAGTTGTTACTTTTGAATTGAACTGAAATCATACATATTAATGAGATGCCATTTGATTTTTTCACTATAAGTATGTATTCTATAATGTTTTAGTGAGGTTAAATCAGGAGTATATCTATCTCCTCAAAAATTTAAGTATTGCTGGTGGGAATGCAAGCTGGTACAACCCCTTTGGATGTCAGTGTGGCGATTTCTCAGAAAATTAGGAAACAACCTTCCTCAAGACCCAGTAATACCACTTTTGGGTATATATCCAAAGGATGCTCAATTGTGCCACAAGGATATGTGCTCAACTATGTTCATAGCAACATTGTTTGGCATAGCCAGAACCTGGAAACAACCTAAATGCCTCTCAACCAAAGAATGAATAAGGAAAATGTGGTACATTTACACAATGGAGTACTAGACAGCAGAAAAAAATAACATCTTGAATTTTGCAGGAAAATAGATGGAGTTAGAAAACATCATTTATAGTGAGGTAACCCAGACACAGAAAGACAATTATCACATGTACTCACTCATAGGTAGTTTTTAAACATAAAGCAAAGAAAGCCAGCCCACAAATCACAATTCCAGAGAACCTAGACAACAATGAGGACCCTAAGAGAGACTTACATAGATCTAATCTACATGGGAAGTAGAAAGTGGATAAAGACAAGATCTCCTGAGTAAATTGGGAGCATAGGAACCTTGGGGGAGGGCTGAAGGGGAGAGGGGAGCAGAGAAAAATGTAGAGCTCAATAAATATCAATAAAAATATTTATGACAAAAATAAATATCAAATAAAAAATTAAGTATAATAAAAACATAGTAACTATTCTTCAGTGTGTTTTAGGAAGATTTTTTTAAAAATGTGTAGGTATATGCACATGAAGACAAGTGCCCATGGAAGAAAGAGGTGTCAGGTCCCCATGGAGCTGGAGTTACAGGTGAGCTACCCAATGTGGTGTTGAGAATCAAACTCAGGTTATGTACTTTCCAACAAACCAAAAGGTTTTTATATGCAATCATTATTATTATCAACTGTCACCCTACTTTGTAGCAGAATATCAGATCTTATGTACATATGAATCCAAATGTAGATATCTTAGATTATATGATTATGAGCAATTTAATTTTTTTCTTTTTGAATAATTTATTTTTCAAAAAACTTATAGAACCTTTATTGTCTACAAAAATACGCCTGATTTGGTGATAAAAAGTTTTTAAAAAGTAGTTGGCCAGAGGTCTAAAAATATAAAAATTCCATCATACCTACCTCTACCATGGTACCAAACATGTGGATAAGTTTACGTTTTTATCTAAAATGGGAGCTCTGTTGTTACAAACATTACAAGCACAATGCCAGACATACAGAATGCACAGTAAGCTGCCCTGTTATTTACTGAACCATCTTTCTCTAAGGCTGAGAAGTTTACAGTATAAACATTAACAACTGAACAGCATACCTGAATCCGAACTTGCAGGAGTTGCTGATCGGCTTGCCTGTGAGAAGTGTTTAAAACAGCTAGTGAAAAATCCTCGGACATGTGTAGACAGCAGAGTCCGCCAAGATTCATGTGTATCTTGGAGTAAGACATCATGGATCAAGTATGGCAGCACAGTCTGGCAGAAGTCAGGTTTCACCTAGAACACAGTACACACCCACACAACTGCTTAGAGTAACACAATTCACTTAAAATGTTTACCCCATTACTGGCATATGAAAAATTTAAAAATACTACGTTGGTCTACCATGAACTCAAGATAGTACTAAACACCAACCACCATCACCAAAATTGTATATCAAGTAGTTTTTAAAGAAAATAAAAAAAAAAAACCAGTAATGCCAAGTATGGTATCTCAGGGCTTGAGATATGGTGATAGGAGGAACAGGAGTTTAAAGTCATCACTGGTTACACACGGAGACCCTATCTCAAAACGAAACAATAACCAACCAAGAAAACACCAGCAGTGCCCCCTGCTCCTAATGCACTAGAGGCACATATTCTCCCAGTGAGCCACAGTCTTTGTCCTCAAACATCCTTAGCTCTTTGAATTGCTGAAATCAACTGTACCAGACCTTCCAATGTAAAACTCTACTGCTACCTAACTTTCTTCACTCAGAAAGCATGCTGAAGAATGCCAATCGACAGCAAACAGGAGCTGACTTTCATTAATACAAAAAATTTATAATCACCATTGTTTTACATGTCATTACTAATTTATTCTAGTACTATGTAGAATTTAACTAGTACGTTGTCATCTCAAAACTAAAGTGTGGCAAAGCAGTAGTGGCACATGTCCGTAATCCCAGCACTCAGGAGGCAGAGGCAGGCAGATCTCAGTGAGTTTGAGGCCACCTGGTCTACAAAGCGAGTTCCAGGACAGTCAGAACAGTTACACAGAGAAACCCTGTCTCAAAAAAAACCAAAACCAACCAAACAAAAAAACTAAAGTCTGCCCTGTAGTTCCGGCTAACCAAAGATACCTACTTCAATGGATTTACAGCAACTAAATGTGGATTACACTGCAGGCAGATGATATAGTCATCACTTAGTATTCTTTTCAAATATGCAAATCACGATCAAATACACAGAAATTAAATAGAATGGGAAAAGCAAAGAAGAACAAAACCACAGGCTCTAAATCAGATTAATTAATCCTCTTACCTCACACATTGGCTTTAATAACTGAAGAATTTCACTTTTTATGCCTCCACTGTCCAAAAAGGCACATGTCAGAGTCTTTATCCAAATGTCATGACTTTCACTTTGAGGAACCCACAGATTCATATCATCCAAGCCTTCTAAGGTATCTTTTTTAACAAACTGGGGTATTTCTAAAAACTAGAAGCAGAAAATCATTTCCCTGTCAAATAAATATCCATGCAGTCAAATCTGTTTCCAATAAAACTAAGTACACTTAGACTACACCTAGGGCCGCCATATAGGTCAGCACTTGCCATCAACCCTCACTGACCTAAGTCTGATCCCCAGAACCTACATGGTGTGAGGAGGGAACTGACTCTGGCACATGTCTACACGTATAAACACACAAAAGAGAAAATAAATGCTTAATAAAAGGAGTAAATCTGAATACAATTATTTGCCTTTTAAAAGTTAAACAGATTAGACTAGGAATGGTGGTTCAGGCTGCAGTCTTAACTATTCAGGAGCTGAAGTAGGAGGATTTTAAGTTCAAAGCCTGCTTGGTATCGTAGTGAAATCCTGTCTTAAAATAAAAGTAAAATAGAGTTGGGATATAGGTCAAGTACAAGGCCCTAAGATCCAATCCCTGCTCCAAAAATAAAAGAGAGGGAAGGGGGAGCACATATGTGAGATGGGGGGCTTAAACTAGGGAGTGAAACAGTAACAATATTACTGGTGCGGGAGTGAGAAACAGGAGTTCTACTGTTAGCTCTGTCACTCGCTGGTAGTGTACTATACAATTCACACTCTGCCTCATCTGGCTCATCTACAACACTGGCTCAAATCTACCATAAAAAATGATTTCAAAATGAGATTTTTACATGTTAAAAAGACTTTACACTAAGCTATATTAGTAACTTCATTAACAGTTCTTACTAATTTTGCTAAGAATCAAACTATGATACATTAAAATTACTACTTTAATGATGGGTACTTCCATTGAACTTAAGCAGGAAAAAGGCAATTGCATATTGCTATCACTTTCTGAAAAGAGGAATGCTTAGTAACAAGAGATGCAAAAGCTCTTAACATTATTGCAGACTGCGTTCAGCAGAATTGTTATGACATCAACATACAAGGAGGATGCATACAGTCCTCTTATATTTATCCCAGTTGTGCTAAGCAGTAAATGCTTGTTGGCTGATCACAATATCTAAAATCATCCAGGATTGATGGTGCATGGGATCAAATGGTTTGCTATACCTGAAAACAATTTCCCTCAGCACCAAATCACCACTTCTCTAGGTTATCTATTTCAATGTTTCTATCCTGCCCTAGTGAAAAATAACAAGTTCCTTAAATTAAAAAAATGTACAGTATGAATTTTTCTACCGAACAGTATATTAGTACATAACTATTTTAAGCAATTTGATATCTAGAGTACAAAACAAATGTAATCATTTTACAAATAATAGATATTCAACAAACACTTGTTATTTAAGGGACCTTTTTCCTTGATGTTCTAAAAGGCTGTAGGTAGATCAGCATGGGATCTTCAGAAGTCTTATAAGCCTCCCAGAAACTGTGTCCAGTCTTTGTAGCCAAAATGTTTTTCAAACAGGTAGCAGCAGCTGATCGAACTTTGACACTGAAAAACATCACAATTAATTTATCAATTTGGAATGTTATGCAAATTCAACTGGAAAATTTTAAAACTAAAATTTAAAGTATTAGAAACTTCCTATCTATAAAACTCTGTAACACTGAAGAAAAAAGCCAAAGATTTTTTAAAATATTCCCTCAGTAAACATGAGTTACTGATCACTTTAGCAGCAATTCTCTTCATTCTATACAATAATGACTATGTTACAATGATCATAATTTAAAGAATTCTTAAGGGGAATTACTTAGAAAACCATAGAATCATAAATATGATGAATTCACCTAAGGAAACATATTGACAGTATTTTCTCTAGTAATACAAATTATTTTAAGGTGAGGTACAATGATATCTAACTCCAAATGATAAAATTATTGCAAATATATATTTTGAAGGTACATACTCATTCTGACAAAGCAGTTAGTTGAAAATCATTAGCACTTAAAATTTCTAGAAAAAAAGTAAAATTTCTTCTTTTAAAACAAAAACACCCCAGGAGATAGAGGGCTACAACAGTCCTGAAAATATGGCAACTGACAAGACAACAACAACAAAAAAAGCTAGCAGGCCCTGAAATTAGAATAATGACAAGTTAACAAAGAAGATTTAATTCTGTTCAGGTATGCTTTGCTAATTACCCAGAAGATGACCTATAAACCTGGATTCATTCTTCCACATCTAATTCCTCATTAAATCCAACTGACTCTGTTAAAAACATATCCTGCTTCCATCCATGCCCCTCATGTTCAATATTGGTCTCCTAACTCCCTAAGTCATATGATAATTCTTCTCCTCTGTACTATAGCAATAATTTCACAACCAATTCCTGTTTAGTCACTGTACTGATTTTTTTCTTTTCTTTTCTTTTCTTTTTTTTTTTTTTGGACAACTTGACACACCTAGAGTTATCTGAGGTGATGCCTCCATCAGACTGGCCTGTGGAGAAGTCTGGGGACATTTTCCTAATTAATGGTTAGGACCCAGGCCACTGAGGACAGTGCTACACCTGGACAGGTGATCCTAACAGATATAAGAAATGTAGCTGACCTAGAGAGCAAACTGGTATGTAGCATTCATTTATTCATGGGCTCTGCTCTAGTTCCTGTCTTCTTCTTCCTTTTTTTTTTCTTTCTTTTTTTTGTGGCTTTTTTTGAGACGGGGGTTCCTCTCTGTGTAGCCTAAGCTGTGTTGGAACTAGCTCTGGTCATCTCTTAAAGGTATATATGTTTGTTGGCTTTATTCTTCTGCCTATCCTCTTATAATCTACCATGTTTCCATTACCGATTTAATGGACCTTTACTTTTTTTGTTATCGTTGTTTTTGTTATATTAAACTGGCCGGCATGGATTCTTTCCTAACATTTTATTATATAAATTTTCATATATACAGTAAAGGTGAAAAAAAATTACAGGGAATATCTGTATGCTTACTGTGTAAATTTTTGCATTGACATTTTTCTTCCATTAACATTTTACTGCTATCCTTTTTTAAAATCATGTTCCCTAACTTTCCTACCATTGTTAATCCTCTGAACTGAGCCTCCCACAATGGTAATGATGGGGTGGACAAATAAACCAGTTAAGTCGATGACTAAATAATGAGAGAGCTGGGAATATGGCTCAGTGATGCCTCGATGTAAGGCCCTGGATTTAGTCTCGATTATTGCAAACAATTAATAATAACAGTACAATAAATAATAAGCTAATAAATAATGAAAGGAAAGTAATCCGACAATCAACAAGCTAAAATAGTGACTGTATCTTAAAATTTTGTTTTGAACAAGGAATAAAATAGTAATAGAAAATTCTATTATTTCAAAATTTTGGTGGTTAGAAAGCTTTTGCTCCATGGATTATTCTAAAAGATTCAAAACAAAGATTTGCTTGGAGGAACATAGCACCCTGGTTTTAAAAATCACAAAATACATTACTTTTTACATCCCTGTATTTAAATTTGTAAGGGTGAAGGTGCATGACACCATGCTTGTAGCAGTCAGAAGACAACTTCCAGGACAAGGCTCTCTCCCTTTACCATGACTTCTGGGGATCAAACTCAGGTTGTCAAGTTTGATGGCAGGTGCATTTTACCTGTTGAGCCATCCCACCAGCCTACACTCATGATTTACATTGTCTGTGTGGAACCACCTGGCAGTTTACTTCTTTATCCTTTGTCTAACTTAGTCTCACTGGATTTAAAACAGACTTTACTCTTCATCACCATCAAGTATCAGGAACAGAGGGTATTTAATCACACAAATTAATAAAAAACATACAAGAGTTTTTTAATGTAAGAACTTGAAAGTCGAGAGTAAAGAAATGTCTTAGTGGTTAAGAACACTCATTGCTCTTGCAGAGGACCTGGGTTAGATGCCCAGCATCCACATGGTGTTTCACAATCAATCACCCAACTCCAGTCCAGGGTATCCAATACCCTCTTCTGAGTTCCCTGGGCATCAGGCATGCATGTACATACACACACGCAGGCCAAACATTCATGCACATAAAGGAAATATAAAAAACTTTTTAAAGAGAGAGAAACAGAAAGAAAGGAAAGGAGGGAGGGAGGAGGGAAGAAGGAACCAAGGAAGAACTTGCAAGGCAAAATGGTAAGTGAAGCATTAGCATAATCTTCCTGAGAGCCAGATTTGGTTTCGGTTTCTGTAATTGAATGCAAGGTGTGTAAGTACTCACCTATCTTCTACCAGTGTATTGTTCAGGGCAGTTAGCATTATCAAAGTCCACTGAAGTTCTTTATCTTCGGGCAACCCAAGGGTTTTGGTAAACGATGTGTCTTTATTATGCTGTACAGCTATAGTAGAGAAATCCAGAGGACCTATTTCTCCCAAACACCTTCCAACAGCCTCTACATATAAAAACTTAATTTTAGTACAGCCATAAGTAGAAGGGTATACAACACTTCCAATTTAAAAAGTATTAACACCATTTTGTCATGCTTCAAAGATTTCAGTGTCTTCCAGCATTAAAACACATCAATGTTGTAATATATTTTTTTTCTCAGAGGTGATAGAAAATAAGTTAACAATTATAGTAACAGAATATTAAAAGCACAAGTATTAACATGGCTGACACCATATAAAGTGTCAATCTTAAAACATTAAAAAAAGGAAATCCCGGGTATCACACATATATTATTCATAAATCCTAAACATCTAATTCAGTGAAAATGCCATCTATAATTACAGGCATTGTTTCCTTTCCACACTTTGCAGTTCTTTTCCTTGCTTGACACTCTGGTTAGAACTTCAATGTAGTGCCGAATACAAGCAGTAAAGTTAAAAAAACTTTTCTAATTCCTGATGTTAGAGGAAAGGTTTCAGTCTATTACCACTAAATGAGGCACAAAACAGGATTCTTCTTGTGTGTCACACAAGAAAGCTACATTGGGCTCCTGGAGCAAAGCAGCTTTATGTCCAGAAGCAGGACAATGAACAAGGATGTTAATTCTGGGGGCAGGGGAGACTCAAGGGTTCCCTAAGGTTCAATTTCTGGATCTGGGTGGCAGATGCACAGGTATTCTTTGATTGTATACTTTAAACTAGGTACATTTGGTCTGTATTCATGTCTACATGTAAGATACATTTCAATAAAAACCAAACTAAAAGCAAGTATGCTAGATAATAGGCTCCAGTGGGAACCGAGAAAGTGCACCAACAGCTCTCATACTCCCCAGTCTCAGTAAGGCACCACTGCCATGCCAGCTTCCAGCCAATGTTAATCATGTGACTTTCCATTCTAAAACCACCAAATCTAAATACCTATACTCAAGGAAAAATCTAAATGGTATTTTAAAAGATGTGAATTTAACCATCCTTCAGAAGCGCTGTTCCTATTTGCTATGTACAAAATAAACCAGTATATAAATACCAGTAAGCCATATTTATAAAATATCTCAGAAGTTTACTAAGCAGAGATTTATGATATTCCTACATCTTTATAAGGTGTTTTAAAATTAACATTTATACACTATTAATGATTATTGCTAACTTTATCTTATAAGCACATCTAAGGAATATGAAAGGTGGGTATCTAGAGTTTACCTGCAGAAACATAACTTAGCAAACCACCCTTATTTCTCCAGTAAATCAAACAAGCTTACACTTACTCTGACCATACTAAAGAAGACCATTCACTTAATCATTACCTAAAACTTCTCTTTCACCAGTCTGGTTCACTGCCATCTTGGATAGCTGCAACAAGCTGACAACCAGCTTTACCACAATGCCATCCTGTGGGTTATCTAGAAATAGTTTAGAGAAAAGTGCTCCAATTTCCATAAGGATAATATATATTTTTTTCAACACATATCTTAAATCATAAATGGATTTTAAAAAAACAGATAGAATTCTGAAATATTGCCACATGAAAATGATTAGCAAAATTTACCAAGCAGACAGAGAAAGAGCTTGAACAAGCTAAACAGCAAAGTTAATACCTTACCAAAGTCACAAATGACGAGAAAAATAAGAACCATTAAACACAAAAGCTAGCAGGGACCTTGCTTAGTCTGTTACCACACAGTATTCAGAACTTAGCACACACCATACAGTGGCCTCTCTGCAATGATGTGAACATAAATGACAATGGAGCAATCTGACCAAGAATATACAAAAGAATATCTGAAGAAGAAACAGGAAGAAAAAAATTCATGATGTTAAAATTAATACCCGGAAGCAGCTGTAGAGCTGGCTCATCTGTTAAGAGCAACTGCTGCTCTTGCAGAGGATCCAGGTTCAGTTACATATATGATCCGGGTTCAGCACATATATGACAGCTTACAACCATGTTTTAACTCAAGTTCCAGAAGAATCCAATACCTTCTTCTGGTCTCCATAGGCACTGAAGTTATGTGGTGCACACATATACATGCAAGCAAAACACCCGTTCACATAAAAATAAATAGTACCCTGAGATGCTCTCATAAGATCTAGTGTCTCATCTTTATGCTGCTCCAGTTGTCTTCGAAGATCCTTCAATCCTTCAAGCCTGGTCAGTGGAAGTGGATTGTAAGCACTCACAGAAAGAAAATGGTTAATTTCCTAAAAGACAAAATCAACTTAGTATTAGTTGAGTATGTACTGGCTAAGTGTGAAAAATAAAACCAAAAAAGAAAAAATAATAAGCAGTGTCTATAGACACTGAAATACAAAACAATACATTCCTTCCATTTTAGTTCTGACAATGTTTTAAAGTAGATAAGAGTCTCTTATCTACATTAGATGTCAAAACAACAGACTCTAAGACTACCACAGCAAGCAGTTCAATTTTTATTTATTTACTAGTATAACTTGAATTTTATATCTGAATGCATTAAATGTTTACAGATTTATAGTCTAATATGATGATTTTAAATTATAACATTTAAAAGAATAGACATAACTAAAATTTATAAAAGATTAACATGCTAAATATCATCACTAATATAAACATTATTAATCCTTAAAGAAAAGGGCAACAATTTTCAAATACTAATGAACCATAGGACCATACTGTATGAAAATTAATAATATTTTGTATCATATTCTTTGAATATTCAAATTCATCTTAGTCAGAGCTTTGATATCCAGACATTAAATGCAATACAAGAAGATGCATAAAGATCTGTTTTGAGGGGCTGAAGAGAACATCCGGGGGTTAAAAGACATGGTTGCTCTTTCAGGGGACCTGTGTTCAGTTACCAGAACACATGTCAGGTGGCTCAGGATTATCTATAACTTCGGAAGCAGGGGAATCTGAAAACTTCTTCTGACTTCCTTGAGTACATGTACATATAAGGTATACACACAGACATACAAATTTAGAATATATTTAGAATATATATATATTTTTTAAAAATATTTAGATTTTATTTAAGAAGGTAAGTCTCATGAATTACTTTTACTACAACATAAAGTTTTCTGTCTTTATCAACAGAGCATTAAAGGTTTAAAAAAATACTACTGCCTATATTGTGTAATACAAAGTTATAAACAAAACTTTTATTACCTCTAAGAGTGAAAAGGGTCCTCCACTATATTTGATTTTCTGCTGAGTAAGCCGCAAATTCTTAAAAACAACATGGTCAGGAAAAGGATCCAAAAGTTTAATCGTGACAAAGAGGTTTTCATTGTCCTTGTTATCTATCACCAAGTACTTCAACAGGTCCAATACCTAAATAATAACCAAAGGGGGAGGCATTAATTATATTCAGAGAGTTAAAGCCCATTAATTGTATTCAGAGAGTTAAACAAACAAACCTCTGCTAACCTAGAAATTAATGGTATGTGTGGTACCCAGCTATTGGTGTGCATAGCTTCAAAAACTAAAATACGTACAGTGCTACACACAGCGGGCACAACAATTAACAGGGTTAACTGAACATTTTACATGGGATCTCACAATGCATAACTGTGGGAACTGCTAGTTTTATTTTGGACTACTACATTTCAGTGCAATAGACAAAACTAACAGATTTATTAGATTAAAATTACCAATGGTTAGGTAACTGATTTCAAAGATTAATTTACTAATAATGTCTTCCCCACCATTTATCAAAAGAGCATTTGCATTAAAACTACACCAGGCAAACTAACGGCATTTAATTCCTAAGAGTTCATTTATCTCAAATAGCCCTCTGTAGATCAACTGGTAAATTACCTGTTCTTGAACCTCCGGATAATCCACAAGTGGTATAAGTGTGCCAACAATGACATGAAGATGGTTCTCTAGGGCATCCTTACAGTGAGTTACAGCTGTATGGCAAACTCGACTTAACAGATTACAACAAAGGGAAAAGCTATGCTTTGATACATCTGTGAAATGAGAAGGCCTAACAAGAAAAAAATTAACAAAAAATAACAAGGTCTAAGAAACTACTCTGAAATAATACTCAAATCATTTTTAGTCAATGTCTAAAATTCTGACATGGCTTGACAAAGTCACTTTTATATCTAATACTTCAATGGTTACAATTCAGAAAAAAAAAAAGCATGTCAGAAAGATACACAATATGCAATCCTATTAGAACTACCAGAAAACAAGAAAACTGCAAGACTCATTCAAGTAAGAGATCCAGGAATCACTGCAAGCCAGCAAGCACTGAAGGACAGTCCTAGCAGTTATTTTTGTAAACAAAAATCTTTACTCTTTCTCTCATGTGTACCCTATCCCCAGTACTTTTGACAGTGCTCCTGATAATCAAATAACCGCTGAAAACCCAAAAGAAGGAAAAGAAAGCCAGGCTGCACTGAATACTTACAGCAAGAAAACCATAAGATAAGAGCTGGTGTTCAGTAAAAATAAAATAAGACAAGAAGGAAGGGAGGGAGGAAAGGAAGGTAGGAGGAAAGAGAAAAGAAGAAAATGAATAAAGGACAAACAAGGCCGGGATGATGGCTCAGCGGATGAGTGCTTATCCTGAAAGCATGAGGGTCTGAGTTCTAATTCTGAGCATCTACATAACGAGCAGGCATGGTTGTTCATATCCATACTATAGGACTGTGGGCAAGGAGCTTGCTGGCCAGCCAGACGTGCTAAAATGGCCTGGTTCTCACTGAGTGAGAGATGCTGTCTAAAGCTAGAGGAAGACATGGTATGTCCCACTCTAGTCTCCATATGCATACCCAGACAACCAACATGCATGGAGCAGCATTCAGAGTCAAACCTTAGGGAAAATCTGATTTCAACACTTAAACTCATTATGTACTGAAGCGGTCAGATTTTATTAACAAAACTGCAAACCCTATAAATAAATAAAGCATGAAGTAGAAGTATCCAGAGGAAGAAAATCGAATTTCCTGAAGAACTTCAGATACTGGAGTTACTAAAGAAAGAATTCAAAATAATTTTAAAATTTAATTAAAAGTTGAGAATAGAATGAAGGTTACCAAAGAACAGAGAGTGGAGATATGGAAGGATGGGGAAGAGATCTGTGGGCACTAAGTCACAGCTCGGGAATGAGACATTCCGGTGTGTTACAGAAGAGGATAACTGCAGATAACTGTATAGATCAAAAAGCTACAAGAAAGGATTTTGAATGCTTTCATCATAACAAAAGAATGAATGTTTTTAAATTTCCATTCTTTGAAGATATAGAAAAAATGACAAATCTCTGGAGCTGTTAAAAAGAAAAAGGACAAGGACAAATGAACTTATGAGAGACTATTCAGAGAATATATGCCTGCAGCTCTTGCTATTTGAAAGGTCAAGGAAAGAGAAATTGCTGAACCTAGGTGTTTGTTTGAAGGCAATTCAGCAAAGCCCTAACACTTTAAAACAATTGATAGTCAATAATAAGAAAAGAAAAACTAACTTAAATAGCTAATTTGAACAAGTCAATAACAAGTAATGAGACTAAATAAAAAGTCATGCAACAACAAAGTCCAGGACCAGATGACATCACTAAATTGAAACTAGTTTTTCTCAATTAT
The DNA here is from genome assembly GCF_014885135.2 of Alexandromys fortis. Taxonomy (NCBI): domain Eukaryota; kingdom Metazoa; phylum Chordata; class Mammalia; order Rodentia; family Cricetidae; genus Alexandromys; species Alexandromys fortis. The sequence continues at coordinate 3,436,862 of NW_026068050.1, read as the reverse complement.
TCAAAAATTAAAGACAATTTCTACTAATTCATTCCACTAGACCAGAATTATCCTGACACCCAAACCACAGAAGTACATAACAACAACAACAAAACAACAACAACAACAACAAAAAAAAAAACCCTGCAGGCCAATATTCCTGATAAGCATAGATAAAAAAAAAACCTCCCATAAAGTACTAGCAAATCAAATTCAACATCACACGGCAAAGACTGTACAAGATTAGGTGGGGTGCAACCCAGATATGTCAGGATGTTCAACATATACAAATCAACAAAAGTGCTAAACCATACATCAACAGAATTAAGAGTAAAATCTATGACTATCTTTAACTGCCAAAAAAGGAATTTGAATAAATTTAACATCCCTTCATGTGGGGGAAAAATCTGAACTAAACAGATATTTTAGGAATATACCTCATAAAATAAGAAGTCCAGAGTTAACATAATGGACAGAGAAAAAGCTGAATAGTTTCTCTATCATTTTTAAAAGGACAAGAGCTTCTCTTTCACTTCTATTTCAAGACAGTGATAGAACACATAGGAAAGAAAAGTAAATTGTGTCCAAACTAACAGAGAAAACTCAAATCATCACTATTTGCAGGTAAACTTAACATTTCCACAAAGAAACCCACTAAAACTACTAAATGTATTCAGTAAAGTGCAGGTTATAAATTCAACATAAAACAATCAGTAGGATTTCTTCACAATGATACTGAATGAAATGGAAAAGGGTAGGGGATCTCATTTATAACAACCACAAAAAATTTTAACCTGAACAGAAACAATCTCTACAAAACAAAAACAAAAAATTTATTATATATTAATGAAAGAAGGTAAAAAGGAAGAAATCCTTTAATCATTATTAAAATGCTCACTCTACCTACACAAAGCAAAATGCAATAATATAATCCCTAAAGATACCAATGACTCCTTAGAGAACTAAAAATAAGTAAATAAAATTTCCAAGATTCAAACAGAATACACACACAAATCTCAAACAGTCAAAGCAATTTCGAGTAAAAAGAACAAAGCAAACGTATTAGACTACTTTTGATGACAATGACATAGGCAAAAATAGAATGAGATTACCATGAAAATGTACACAGAGACCAATGAAAGAGCACAGTGTTCACCTACAATCCCAGGATGCAGGAAACAGAGAGGTATCCTCAGAGCAAGCTGGCTAGACAGACCAGCCACACTGGTGTGCTTTGGTTCCACTAAGTGATCATGACACAACGAAGCAGGTGAAAAACAATTAAGAAAGATGCCTGATGTCAACTTCAACTCTACTTGCACTCACGTCCAACATGCACACGCTTGCACACATGAAAGACCAGCACACAAAAAATACTGCTAATGCATCAGTCCAATCTATTACTTACCTTTTATTGATATAGTGAATCAATGTGTAAATAACATCTCGAAGAACAAAGGCCCAAGCACCTCCCAAGCTGCTTTTTATATCTTTCAGTAATAAACTAACAAACAATTGATATATTTTAAGAATTCTGTGCTTTTTATAGACATTATTTGTCTCATTTGCTTGTTCACAAATGGCCAGAAGAATTTTCTGATAGGAATCCTACAAAATAGATATACATATAGAAAAAATTTTTTTAAATCAAATATATTCAGCTACAACCAATATAGTTTAGTTTACTAAATGACCATTTAGATATGGGCTTGACAGCACATGCAAAATATCATATTAAAATTGTTAAGAGTATTTCACTGTTTAAAAAGTTGCTATATGCGTTTTTAGAAAGTAAACTGAAACTTAATAGATTATTATGAAACAGTAAACATATTCCCTGAGATAATTAATAAGGCAGGGTCATGAAATCCTGGCCTGATACATTTAATTAACAATAACTAACATACTAAAATACAACTTGTAAATCAAGTGTTTTCCTTTTTTAAATTAGTCAAGTAAGTTTTCATGCTTATTATTCCCCAGATATATTTAGATTTTCTAGCTAAAAAGGACTTTTCTTATCAATTATTATACTAATAATGTAACATGTACTTACAGGAATTTTAGAAAGAATTTCTAAAATGCTTTTAAACTTGGTTTTATGACAGTTGCTGATGTAGGCAAATGTTGCTTTAATAACATGTGATGGAAAATATGGTGGATTAGGAGCAGGATCCAAATCTCTAAAGAGGAAAAAATGTAGGTATTTTATTTTATTTATTTATTTTTTAAAGTGTAGGTATTTTAAAAACAAAATTAGAAGAGTGAACTTCTAAAATGGAGCTTTAAATAACTCCCAAGTTACAAAACTAGCTTCTTACTGAAACAATATATTTTAAAATCACAAACAGTAAAACAAAGTTCATACATGAATCAGACTTAACTTCAGATGGATTTGTTTAAAACAATTGGTTTATTTAACCTTTTATGATGTTAATGGCAGCCCCGGAATCAAGCCTTAGCAAAACTTCCCTTCAGGTCTGATTTACAACTCTATATTAGAGTATTGCAAGACCAATAGTATCTTAAACCAGGTGACACATTAGATTAGTAACATTATTTAGAATGCAATTATAAACTCTAACTTCTTTCCCAGCATTAATACTAATTTATATGCTTAGCACAGTAAGCTTTTGTAAAAATTGAGTATTTTCAGCTGGGCACAATGGTGCAACCTTTAATCCCAGCACTGGGAGGCAGAGGCAGGCAGATCCTTGAGCTTGAGGCCAGTGTGTTCTACAGAGAGAGTTTTAGGACAGCCATCACTGTCCCTTTCTAACAAAAACAAAACACAAACAACATATTTTGGGGACTGGAGAGATGGCTCAGCAGCTAAGAGCACTGACTGCTTTTCCAGAGGACCCAGGTTCAATTCCTAACACCTACTTGGTGGCTTACAGCTACAACTCCGAGAGGTGTGGGGTGTAGGGGGTGTACTAATGCCCCCTTTACAGCCTCTATGGGCATAACATGCACGTGATGTATTGATATTCATGCAGGCAAAACATCCATATGCAAAAAAATAGTATTTTAATTTATTTTTAAAATTGAGAATTTCCAAGTAGCTTACAATCAAGCCAAAAAAGTCACTCTAATATTCATATACAACCAACTGATTTCACATCTGAGTTAAACTGGACAGCTAAAGAGCACCACAAAGAAAGGAGGCCGAGAAAACGGCAAGACAGGGCTAAGGGAATCAGTAATAAAACACATCAAGAAAAAGTCACAAAAGGAATTATGTAACTCAATGCTTAAATACCAAGGGAAGAGTGAAAAGACTGTGTTTCCCCAAAAAGGCAGCTAGAAAAAGAAAGTATAGCAGGAAGGCTGCAGTGAAGGAGACAGGTGACTCTTACATTACATATGCGACCTTTCTATGGAACAGGCTTACCCTGAAAAGTCAGCAAGGTCAGTGCTTTGACTGGCATCAGAATCAGCTGTTTCATGGAATGTCATCAGTAACTCCACCACAATCTCTGGTAAATTACTAATGAATACTTGATCAATCTGTAAGGACAGAAAATTAAAATATATTAAACATTTTTATATCTGTGATTTTTACAACAGCACTAAGGGTCTGTATTAATTCCTTACTTCATAACTATAAAAAAAGATAACCAAGCCCAAGTTCTGCAAAGAAAACCTCTATATTTTCTTCTACACAGCCAATCCATAGACCAAGATGAGGATAAGGAAATCACAGCAAACCAACTCTCCTTACTTCAACCCTTGTATCATACAGAATCATTTTAACAGAATTTGGATTTCACATTAAATTTCTAAAACTGGAAGTTCTCAAGCTAGCAAAGTTCCATAACTTACACTGTTCCTCGATTTGCATTTTACTTTTTATTCATCTGCTAACTCTTTAATAATCTTAACTATTAAGAAACCTTTGTGAGCCCAAGATGCCCTGTACTCTTCTTCCGTATCTGGTGACAGTATCACTTTTCATCAACAGCTGCTAAAATAATGACTGTGAAAAAAGTAAATTTCTCACCAATCTGCTTCTGCTACAGGCAGGTTCACGAAGGGCAGAAATTCTCTAGGAATGCCAGCAAGCATTTAAGATCCCTGGCTCTGGGGTTACATGTCTGAGCTGCCAGCCAAGGCAAGCTGTTACATGGATGTAGGGCTATGAACTCAGGTAGCCATATTTACACAGCAAACACATTACCAAGTCATCACCCCAAGTCTGATAACCTTAGACTTTAAAGCTTACATCTTTTATCAGTAAGGGGATAAGAGCAGATAAAAAGTGAAGCCATACCTGTTTTCCTAGTAGGTCTTCACCTTTAAGTATATCATAGACTTTGGTAGCAGTCTCTCTCTTCTGTATTACGCTGCTGTCTCCTGTGCCCTCACAGGCAAAGTAAGGAAGAATGTGTACAAGAATCTTTGGAAAGCAGTCTATCAACAGACTTTTCCAGCATTTCTGAATCTGATTAGCAATGGACTTCACCTCATCAAATTCACTTCTAATCACCAAATGTGGAATCAAAACCTTGTAACAAGATCTGAAAATGTGTAAGTTTAAAATTTAGGTTACAAATGTTTTCAAAGTAAAATTTTACATTAAAATAACAAAATATGCTGGTCAGTGATGTCGCATGCCTTTAATCCCAGCACTCAAGAGGCAGAGACAGGCGGATCTCTGTGAGTTCGAGGCTAGCCTAGTCTACAGATTGAGTTCCAGAACAGGCTCCAAACCTACACAGAGAAATCCTGTCCCAAGAAATGAATAATAAACAAACAAACTTATTTTTACATTTTAAATTATTTATTTATTTAAAATTTTACATATGCAGGTGTTCTGCCTGGTGCCTATGGAGGCTAGAAGAGGGCATTGGATCCCTTGGAACAAAAAGGGCAATGGATCCCTTGGAAAAGAAGTTACAGAAAATTGCGAGCTACCATATGGGTGCTGGGAATTGAACCTGGGTCCTCTAGAAGAGAAGTCAGCGCTCTTAACTGCTGAGCCATTGCTCCAGCCCCTAGATCATTAAATACTCGTATCCTCATTTTATAAATGGAGAAATTAAAGATAAGAAAAATATAAATAACAACACACACAAAAAAAGTACAACTTCTATTCTCCCTCGCTTTTTCTGAGATGATAGCACTCCACAGCCCAGGTTAGCCTGGACTATACTTATATACACACCATGTTGACCTGTAAATTGTGGCAATCCTCCTGCCTCTACCTCTCGAGTTCAGGAACTATAGACACACGGTATACACCACTATATCCAGCTAAAGAACTTTTTATTTTTTACCCATAATCAACTTGATGCTTGATTATGGCAATGGTAATGGTAATATCAATCAATACTTAATGTAAGGCCAATGGTAATACAATTTATAAATTCAAAGAACAAATATGAAAGTTATCGCAAATTTTAATGGATGATAAAAACAATCAAATGTACATCTATCAAAAAACATTTTTTTAAAAAAAAATACAGGATCCTCTGTAGTACAGGCTGGCTTTGAACTCCTTATGTAGCTGAAAATGACCTTGAACTACTGAGCTTCCTTCATCTATCTACCTTCTGAGTGTTCAGATTATAAGTATGTACCACTATGCCTGGTTTATGTAGCCAGTGTTGAATCTAGGACTTTGAGCATGCTAGGCAAGCACTATACCAACTGAGCTACATCTCAGCAGTTTTTGATAAGCTTTGAAAATTTATAGAAATAATGATTAAATGATTCACTATCAAGCAATAGGAAAGAAAAGGAAATAATTACCCCACTAGTAGTTTACCTTTGATTATTTTCAAAAGTAAATTGAGATACATAAGATATTATGTACAATTCAAGATAAATAAGATAGCATATAAACATATCTTATATGTGTAAATCGAGGCACATAAGATATTACTACAGCTTACTCAAGGACACACAACTGATTACTAATATTGCTACCAACAAATCCTAAGTTTTTGAACTAAAAGCATACATACATCCTTTGATACAATCTCCCTACCTGTAGATATGGATGTGAGAGGTGGGAGGAGGGTTGTCAAACACTACTGCAAACAATATATATATATAAACCTACCTATAGAAATCCTCAATACTTGTGTAATTTAATAAAATAAAAGGAAAGGAAGATAAGTTGTATTCAGTATCTTGAATGTTCAGCCATTCCGAAACCAGATAATCTAGATGAGAAGTCATAAAGTCTTCTAAACTTCTGCACCCAAAAGATTCGGAGACTTTCTCTAAAACCTGCACAAAAGGAAAATGTGATGTTTAAGGAAATGAAACAATCATTATCTCAGCTTGCTAGTATTTAAACTGTATTTGTAGCAGTCACTTAATATTTTTCTACCTTGACTTCTTTATCAATGACACAGGGGTAGTAATAAATGAGAAAATGGAAAATGTTGCTTACTATACATTTGCTAAAGCAGCATCCAGAGCACATAGAAAACCCAGAATAGACATTAAATAAATAATAGCATAATTTTATATAGCTGACTATATCTCAAAGAAAAGTCTAAGGGAAATTTAAATATTTTCATCCTTACATTTAAATTTCTAAAAATCCAAAACCATGTCACTCACTTTAATAACAAAAGTAAAAGGTTAATTCATTTAAGACCAGTTCCCTAGACAATGACCTACAATAAAGCTTCATGGAAGCCATGCTGGTACAAAGTTAACTGCCCATCAGTCCATATTTACCACATTAAACCTGCAACAAGAACTTGTAGAGGGTCTCAAATATGAGCTTGGAGTGGAAGAACAGGGAGAGCTACCACGGTCTACAAATGGGATGTTATGCTTGCAATGACTGAGCCCAGGCCTCTTTTCAAAATCTAACCTAAAGCCACATTGTCCTCAACTTATTAAATTCCAGTTTGCTGCTCCACAATCTGAGGCATAAGCAAGCAAAAATCTCCAAGTGTTTCCATCAATAAACAGTATTCTAGAGGAACTGGTCTGTGTGGACACAACCACTAAATTTTGCTAGTTCTCAATGAGTGTTTTATAAAACTAAGAAGAAACACTGAAAACAAATATACCGCTTAAAGAATTAATAAATTTGGCTGGGGAAAAGACAATAGTTTGGTAGTACAGTGCTTACTTACTAAGTACAAGGCTCTGGATCCAAGCGCCAGCAGTGGAAAAAATGCACCCCCTACACATGTATGTGCACACACAATCAAATTTGTTTCTAATATTCCCAGTCCAAAAAAGAAATTGTTTCTAAGCATCAAATGCCATATAAAAACAATGTGAAAATATTCATCATACCTTTTTCACCAGATGAGGTTCTAATCCATTTTCCTTCACAGATTTGCATAAGGCAAAAAGAGCCTGTTTTTCGCACACAGGGCTACAGTGCAAGACCACAGCTATCACCACCAGTAAAACAGATTTTCTATTGTGAATCTCATCCAGAAGATCAGGGTTCTGAGTATCACATGACTTAAGAAAATTATAAGAATGACATAAATAATGAAATTGATAAATCAAGCAAACAAGCTAAAGTATTCTCTAATCTCTAAGTAACCTGCAAACTTTTAAATCTTATAGTAATGAGCTAAAAGGAAAGACATGAGAAACAAGCTTTTCTATAGTTAAGAAAAGCTGCCACTTCCTAAGATCTAAGGGAAACAATTACCAACGAAAAAACATTTTTACATGGTATTAAGTTATCTAAAGAACAAACAGCAAAAGGAGAATGAGAAGTTTTAAGAGTTCTTCCACTACAAGGTGCTACTCCTAAGACTTTTTATGTTTTCTTCTTTAAAAATCACTGTCATCTGTCTATATTAGTAAAGGAAAGCCTTGCGGACAGAACAACATGCTTTCAGCTTAGCCATCAATTACTTTTTTTAAAATTCCCAACAGGCACCCATCTTCAGTTTTTAAATTTATTTTTAATTTTTATGTGTGTGGGTGTTTTGTCCACATGGATGTCTAAGTACAGTGCCTACAGAGATCAGAAAAGGGTGGCTGATACCCTGCAACTGGAGTTACAGATGCCATGTGGGTGCTGGGAATCAAACTCAGGTCCTCTGAGAACAGCCAATATTTTTAATTGAGAGCCTTCTCTCCAGCCCCTATCTGCATTTTCTGGCTAGGTGTACTCACTCTGCAATCCAGGGAGCTCTCAAATTTAACTGTCATTGAATAGTAAGATCATAGGCACACACCGTCATATACAGCATTTTCTGGTGTGTTTTGGATTTTTCTTTTTGGCTTTAAAGATTTCTTAAACTAAAAAGGCCTTTTAATCTCTCTTTTATATTGAAATCCCCATTAAAATTGGATTCGCCTCACAATAATTAGATTAGTTGAAGCAAAAATAATTGCTATTATTGACTTATTCTGACCTATAAATTTCATTCAGGAAAATTTTATCCGGTCCATACACTTGACTTAGACCAGCTTTATAGTGTTAACTACTAAACGCAAACTCTCATCCAAAATGTGCTAAGAACATGTAACACTGACAGACCGCATGTGAGTGCAGAGCACAGACAACTTACTTTAGTTACCACGTCTCTTATTCCTGCCTCTGCTTTCAGGTATGCATTTTTAAAAGCTGTTTGCTGAAACTTCAAAAGCAGTGCTTTCGACCATCCAGAGGAATCTCCATGTCTCATATCCTGGAATAATCTTTAAAAACAAACAAAATCTATTTATTTCAAACCCTACATATCAAAGCATATTCTAGAATACAAATAAACCACTCTAAAGCTCTTCCTTTGAAAGGCTACTTCAGCAGTTCAGACCATCTGCGAAATGTTAAGGTCTTTAATCTATAAGCCAATTTTTCTAGATACAAAAGATTTCAAAGTTCTTTAACTACTGGTCAGATTTGAACATCAAAGCCAAGCTGTCAGAAAGATTGTCAAACATGAATCATAAGAGTCTACAAACTTATTTCTCAATCTTTTCTAATGTTTAATCATCCCCAAAATGAGTAGCTTAATACTTGGATATTAAGTTAACATTATATTTGATGTAGAGGTTATCAATGTCTCTTACATAAGAACCACATATTTTAAGGCAACTGTAATGAATTTTAGTCTTGATATTTCTTAGAAATTTGTTATTTCTGATTCCTTTATTTTGCTAGCCTCTCTTGAAACAGCCCAACATTAAATATCTAAAAAAATCAAAGAAAAAACAAAATATAACAAGTCTACTTATCTTTCTTGAAAACTTAGATTCCCCCCACCACACCGTGATATTACTTCACTGAGTTATTGCACTCAACTTATGATCTTCTATGACCTGATAATTTAAACTTCAGTTCAGTAAGTTGAACTCCCACACATAACCACGAGCAATCTTGACAATGCACTATTTTCTTACTAAAATAAATGAGGAAAAAGGAACAACACCTGGCTCATGGAAACATCACTGTCACAGACTCAAAATTTGGACACATTTGTTCTAACATCATAGAGCAGTGGCTCTCAACCTTCCTAAATGCTACAACCCTTTAATATACTTCCTCAAGTTATGGTGACCCCCAACCATAAAATTATTTCCATTGCTACTTCATAACTATAATTTTTATATTGTTATGAATCGTAATATAAACATCTGTGTTTTTTGATGGTCTTAATGACCCTTGTGAAAGGGTCGCTCTACCATCCCAAAGAGTCACAACCCGCAGGTTGAGACCCACTGCCATAGAGTATGTGCCTGCTTGGATAATTTCTTTATGGCAAGCTTCTTTTATTGGTCATTTAGATCTGAAAAATATGCAATTTTCAGCTTTTTAAAATTTTTATTTTACTATTATTATTATTATTGTCTTTCAAGACAGGGTTTCTCTGTAGCTTTGGAGTCTGTCCTGGAAATAACTCTTGTAGACTAGGCTGGCCTCGAACTCATAGACATCTGCCTGCCTCTGTCTCCCGATTGCTGGGATTAAAGGCATGCGCCACCACTGCTCGGCTCAGCTTTGATGTTTTTAAAGTAGCACAGAATTTCTTTTTCAAATATATTCATTTCACCAATTGTCAATGAAAAGCCACCATAGCCAAATATTATTTTAGGCTAAAAACAGAAATCATATCAGCATCATACAAAATGAAGAGACTACTGACTCACATAAAGCCATTAATAGTCAAATATTCTACACCTTCTGTGTGCTAGCAGATACTTCTCATTCAAACCAATGGCGCATAAGTTCCATAGCACCAAGCCAGTTAACTCTCTACGCCAGTTTTCAATTATAAATTGGAGACAATAATGTTATATAAGTGACAGAACTGTCAGATTAAATAAAAAACACAATTCCCAGGCACATGCATACACTGATTAAGTGGACGTTGCTGTTAACACTGCAGCTAGTGAAGGTGCTGCTGCTATCAGCACTACAAGAGCTTTGTGAAAGCGTAACTCATTACCTGTTGATTGACCCTGCAGCCAACATCCGAACTTGGTGATGATCATCAGCAAGAAACTGTGGAAATACTTCATTTACAGGCAAGTCTTGTCCCCTTACATCAAGGATTGCCCATTTGGAATATGGATCAGCCTATAGTAAAATAGCAATCAAAGTTAAATGCAAAATATTAAGAGAAAAATCACGCATTAGCACACAGAAAGAAAGGTGGCCTCGATCATTCCAACGAAGAACTTTCTAGTAACATGGAGTAACCCACCTCAAGGAGAGCTTGAAGACACTTTACTAATGCCATTCTTACAGAGAATATACATTTCTTCTCCTTTGTTAGGTGCCTGAAATCAGATAAGACTTTCAGTGTAATAATTATTCAAACAAAAGCAAAAACAGAAAAAAAAAATCAATAAATATTAACAATATCATAGATAATTTCAAAAAATTCTACTTTAAATTAATTGTCAAGGCCAGTCTGGTCTACAAATCTAGTTCCAGGACAGCTAGGACTGTTACACAGAGAAACCCTGTCTCGAAAATACAAAAAGAAAAAAAACAACAACCCACAAAACCGCAAATAAATAATTCTCATTATAAGAAACATGCCAGCATGCCAGTATATTTATCTTCCCTAAAATTCAAGCTAAATAAAGAGAAAATCATTCTAATGTACACTTGTTTTATATCTTGGAACTGACATACTTCAGGTAGCCATACTATAGCAAACTGAATATGAACAGAATATCCTTTAGGTTTTTGTCATTATAACATATATTTAGAAATCTATGCTCTATATTGATTTAGAATTCTTTACTATTCTAACAGAATGAGGCATCTAAGTGAAATGTATGTGATCTCCTATAAGTAACAAATATGTTATTGCTGGGCCTGAGTTTGATCCCTGGGACCCACACAGTTGCTCTCTAACCTGACCATGTGCACCATGGCTGTGCTCAGACTTCCCCACACATTAAATAAAGTGTTACAAAGATGTTTACAACTGTTACTGTGAGCCTATGAATAAAATAAACAGTGACAAGGCCAATGGGTTCATTTGGATCACCAACATTTCAGTTGGTTTAGGATTGCTGCACTTTTTATGCACCATCCATGTCAAGTTATGTATGATTCAAAATTGACAGAGCCATATGCTAAACACTTTAGAACACAAAACTTTATAAAAACCAGTGTAGCTTTTCAGTTAGGAACTGGAAGCCAGAGCTGGGCAAAGGGCTCTATAGCTGAAGTATGTACCATGTAAGTGTGAACATGTGAATATCAGAATCTAGATCTCCAGAGCTCATGTAAAGTAAGATGCAGTAGCATCCACATGTAATCTCAGCATGCATACAGCAAGATGAGAAACAGAAAAGGAGGAATGTGTGGGTCTGGCATCCTGGTATGGGCAGCGGTGAACATAGTACCTGCTTTAAACAGGTAGAAAGTGAGGACTGACACCCCAAGTTGTTCTTTGACTGTCATAGACTACAGTGACACACATGTACCCACCCCCATGTAAACAATATTCACTGACATGCACATTAAAGAAATGAAGACAGATTATGTTATACTATTGTTAAATATGCAGAAAGTTACACAAGATACTCAGGAAAAAGAATCACTGAAGTACAGAGTTTACATCTGCATCCCGAGGTGAAGAAAGAGACTTATGCTTACCAAAACGCCCCAATCACTGTCAGGAACTGTCCCCGAGCATTCCTTGTGCCCTCAGTGTCCACACTGCCTTGACTTAGGTTTGTCACTATATGATGGACATGGCTTAAAATTGTTCGACAAACATCTTGGTCGCGACGATGCAGAGAACATGCAAGGCTGTGGTAGAAAAGGTTTTTGTTATAAGCTTACAAGAACATGTCAGTTAGCTTATAATTTAAAGTGAGCATAATGTAACATGGCTTTCATTTCTTACGATAATGGTTTCAGAAGTTCAGCAACATCTTCCATTGGCAATGAATGCTCTCTTCCAGGAAGATCCTTCAGAAGCACTAAGTACTAAAGTAGTTAAAAAAAAGAAAAAGCTAGCTTTACCCATAGATCACTCACTTTTAAGCACATATAAACATCACAGAGCATTTCTAAACACAGCATATATCTTTAAAATCAAAGACTTAATTCAAATTTCAGCACAACAGCTTTAACTTAAATGATTAAGAATCCTGACTGTATGCCATGGAGAACCCACACTCTCGCCTATAAAATGGGGATATATCAATTATTTGGTCAGGTAACAAAGGAGTAGAAACAGTAACTTCTATTGCTGGAATTCAATAAATGATCATCACTGTCACCACTTCAATTAAAAGATAAAGAATCTGAAACTACTATGTCTCTATACTCTCAGAATAATGCTAAAATTCAATGGTGAAAAACTACTAAGTTCTGGGAAGCAAAGATAATCCTGAGAAGTAAAATATCCTAACCTACCTACTTAACCATGGCAACTTTGTAACTGTGTTACTACACACACACACACACACACACACACACACACACACACACACACGGAGCTGTTATAAGTAACATTTATAATGGTAGTTAAAAATAAGCAATCAATTTCTCAGAGGTGCTAAGTAACTTTCTAGTTACAACAAAAAAATCCTAAGAGATATTTCTTATATGTTAATAAAGAATTTGTTAAAACCCTCTTTAATACCTAACTTGGGAGTCATATATAATGTTACTGAGAATGTGGAATGATTTTAAACATCAAAGCTTCAAGACAAGCATATAACCCTTCCCACAAGTCAGGGGTAAAACTTTATACTAGAGTATTTGTGAGGAATGAAACCAAGGGTCCCAACAAAATACAATGAAACCCATTTCAATCAGGGAATGCCTGTTCAGCCTAATCCCATGACAAGGGATTCCATTACACAGTTAGGAATTCACCAGGTATGTCTACTAGTTACCAAACCAAGTCTATAATCTATACAGAAGATACTCAATGGCTCAAGAGCTATTACCAACTGCTTACTGGAAATAAGGTAAGGACATATTCCACATGATAAGAAGAAATTAGTTCCATAGACAGTTACTGAGTAAATAAATTCATTACTTATTTGTGAAAAGGTAGAGTTTTCATTTTTTCTTATAAAGACAAACAAAGGAGCTACTACAAATTTGGGGGGGGGGAGATTAAGCCACAAAGTCATGAATTTAAATTGAAGGCATATATTAGTAGCATTAGTTTGAAAGCACACTCAGATCTCAAATTCCATGTCATGAATTATTTTTACAATCAAGACCTGTTTTACTGACTGCTGATTACACTCATAATCTCCGCACTTGGAAGAAAGACTGTAGCACAGGACAGCCTGGGCTACACAGTGAGAACCTGTCTTAAAGATGTTTCCTGTTCCAGTGTATAATAATACATAATAATTATAAGGAATAATATTCAAAATATATCCAAGTTTCAACGTTTCAGCCTCAACTTCAATTATTTTCATAGCATGCTAAAAGAGAAAAATGAGAGAACCAGGCGTGATAACATATACCTGTTACCCCACTTATTCAATAGGACTGCTTCTGCTCAATCTGGGAAACACATATACACACACATGCAGAATATATTTTATAACTAGTCTCAGATTCATCTTTCAAAAAAACAAGTCTTCAAAGTTACTGTACCACTCTTACATATCCAACTATTACATTTTTGGTAACACCATAAAAAAAAAATCAAAAAGCTTCTTCCACTTTACTCACCATCTGTAGGTGGATGGATTTAGTAAGGTCTAGTGTGCTAGAATCAAGTAGCATTAACAACTTTCTTCTAATATCAGTTGCTCTAAAAGACACTGTATTGCTCTGAGATGCGGTTACACACAAGCACAAGAACCTGAGCATGTCTAAAAGAAGATGATCTTGTTTTGACAGATAATCAGCAGCTAAAAGACTCATGGCACCTAAAAACAAAAGGCACTCATTAACACAGACAGGGCACAGTAGACTGATACTGATATGACCTAAAACATCCTCCTGCTTTCACAGTTGAAATGATATATCATGTAGTTTTTGTTTAAACTATTTGAAATTTTTCTATGAACAATAAAGTAAGAAACTAAAAAATTTGATTTTTAAAATGAGAGTAATTTAAAATGTACAGTACAGAGGGCCAGTGAAGTTGACCCAGCAAGTAAAAGGGTTTACATATAGCCAACAAAACTGAGTTTAAAACCCAGAACGCAGAGCACACAGTGGAAGGAGAGAACTGACTTCTGGAACATTGTCCTTCAACCTCCCTGTGTGACCACATTAACACACGTGAACACAGAAAATAATATCAACAATAATATATATTTTAAGTGCGCAGGCACAGTGGCACACACTTTTAATCTTAGCACTTGGGAGGCAGACTCAGGTGGATTATTTTGAGTTTGTAGACCACCCTGGTCTATATAATGAGTTCTAGGACAGGACTACATAGCAAAACTCTTGTCTCCAGAAAAAAAAAAAATAATGTATAGAAAAAGAACAATCCAAGTAGACAATACCTCAGGGGAATGAAATTATAATTAAAGTTCTTTTCAGTGAGGTCCTTTACAGTGACAAATTCATATAAAGTGGTAAAAGAAACCCCAAGCAGTAAACACTTACTTACCAACAGTACTCTGGTTCTCTCCAGAATCATTTGCATCGCTCACAGTACTAGCAGGGTAACCACTAAACAGACTTGAGGATGATGGACTCTGTGCCTCTATCAGATTTTCATCAGCAGCATCTTTCATGGAATTTACCTCTCCATAATCAAATGGCTTTTTCATACAGGATGCCTTTAGAAAGAAGAAACAAAGATGCGGTTTTCAGCGTCTTTCAGAAACACCCTAATCCATCATATTGTAGGAAGTGAATATATAAACTGTAATCTGTTTAGATAATATGGTAATAACAAGATTTTAGAAATAAATTCTTATATAAAAAATTACCATGGGCCAGCAAGAAGGCTCATGGGATAAAGGTACTTGCTGTCATGCCTGATGACCTTAGTTGAATCCCTGGGATACACATGTTAAGAGAGAATAGACTCCCAGAAATGTTGTGACACACGTGCCCACACACAGCATAAATAAATAAATGTAATACAAGAGTCTAGCAGTCATTCCATATTGTATTTAAACATTCGAGCACCACTCTGAACCCTTACAAACAAAAACTATACTTGGCAACATTTAATAAAACTTTTAAAATTTAACACCAGAAATTGATGAAAGCACAGAATAGGTATCAACTATTAGGACTGTTTTGTTGGACAATAGTAATATCCATCGAAATGAAAATTAAAGGTCATGGAAGCATGTGCCTGTAGTCCCACCTCTTTGGATACCTGAAACAAAGGAATATCATTTGAGCCTAGAGTTCTAGGGGAGCCCGGGCAACACAATTAAGATCTTACCATAACCAACACACACATACACTCCCTAAAATCCGCACATTACTTTGAACAATACAGTTCCTTCCTTGCATCCTTTCAAGTGCACAAATATCAGAAGACAAAACAGAAACGCAGAAGTCTCTGTGGCAGAACTTATGGTTAAAAGGGGAAAATGACCTGAAATGTTAAGTGAGAGCAGGTGAGTATGGAAGACATAAGGATATGGTCCCTAAGCAGATTGCTTACAAGGCTTAGGTAGGATTGTAGTGAGCTGTGTGAAGCCACACCTGATGGAGATGTATAATTAACTCCTATGGCTAAAGTCTGACTTATGTTATTATCACACAATGATTATCAGCTGCTTGCATATGCGTGGACCTATGGGCAATGCCCACCTGGCAATCCGGGATTGGCAGCCCATGCCTACATAAGGGCTGGGAGAGGTTTGCCCGGAGAGAGGGAAAGAGAGAGGGAGAGAGAGAGGGGAGGAGAGAGAGAAAGTGAATAAAGTCCTGGAATAAACTGCAGTGAGAAGAGCTCCAGTGTGTCATGCGTCTTCCTTGCGGGTCGAGGGTGAACGTGACATAGGATGACTGTCAAAAACTCAAGACCAAACTGGGGTATGTAGTCAGTAACAGGCTAGCCAGGGATATCCTAGCAAGATGCACTCTAAAACAGATAGACAGGAAAAAAACCAAAAAAGTAAAAGCAGGTGGATTTTTTAAAAAAATGTATTATTTGACAGTGATATACACACACTATTCCTAAGCTAAGGAATACCATAACTGCCGCATAAAGCACAGCAGTATGTACCGCACAGGTAAGTATAGCAAAAAGAAAAACAATTTGTCATTAAATACAAATAATAAAGTTACAGAGTGGTTTTTTACTCAGTAAGCAATTAAAGTTTTTTCAGGCACTGTTAGTGAGCATATATAACAAAAGCCCAATGTGATAGAAATGAAGTTTAAACACCACAGTAAGAACAAGTTCCCTAGAAGACAAGGTGTTTTCCTCTACTTTGGGAGTTGTTTGATTCTTAATGAATTGGCTAGACATGGCGCACACTTTTAATCCCAGCACTGGGGAGGCAGAGGCAGACCTCTGGGAGTTCAAGACCAACCTGGTCTGCACAGCAAGTTCTAGGCTAGCCAAGCTATATGGTGAGAATATATCTCATACAATAAATTGAATCTATCAGTCAATATAGCAATAACAAGCAACAAAACTACTCTGCCAGATACTGATATTAAGAAAAAATCAAATACATGTCCTCTTAATGCAGTAAGTTTATTAAAGGCTACATTTATTTTTTAAAAAAGTCCAAGATACTATATACGAGGAGATACTATCTATTCATTATAATAAAAATTTGCAATTTAGGGCCAGCAAAATGGGTCAGTGGAAGAGGCTTTTGCATGCAAATCGGTCACTGGATCACAGAAAGTGACAGACAAGAATCCATTCCCAAGAATTGTCCTCTGACTTCCACATACACCATGGTACACAGTGCCGGCTTGCTTGTGCTTGCTCGTCCTCCATCCTTCTCTCTCACACATATATGTATATATAATTTTAATTGCATCTCAGAATCAATGAAATTTATTAGTAAAAAAAGATTCATACTTACTAAACTTTCACAAATATCTGCAATGTCATTCACAAGCTTTGAAGTTAACAATCGTAGGAAAAAGCCAGATACAATCTTGTGTGGATTACGCTGTAATTTAAACAAAGATCCAAGCAATAAAACATAAAACAAATACAGACTGTTGTTTATAGTATTTTCTCTATCATGAATTAAATGTAGATAAAGAGTCCAGAACTGAGGCCAAATTGTACGTTGAGGTACATTATCATCTTTCTTTCTTTTTTCTTAAGAACAAGGACTTATTGAGTCTATTTCAAGAAGGCAATGAACTATAAAGTAACCAGAATAGCAACTACAGTCTAATCTCCTTAAGGAAATAATAAATGAAGTAAATGTCTTTGTGTTGATGCATCATTAACATATCAGCTACTGATACTAAACATAGTAAGCAACTGTCTGTGAGGCTCCCTATTTCACTTCATGCCTTCTACACTTATACAAAAATACAAGAAAGCATATTAGAAAATTGAAACTATATGCTATGAACATTAGGTTGCTTATGTACTAGCTTTCAAAGACAGCTCCAATTGCAACATTCTACATCCGTATGGCTATCCCAACAGGCTTCTGAAAAAATCAAAACAAAGATTACACACAGCTGTACTTTTTCTACCAAATGTTACCTAAGATAATATGGGTAAAAGAAACATTTGTACTAATATCATTTATCTCTATGAGCACTCTACAGACTGAGTACATCCTAAGGTGGTGTTATTCATTTCTGTACCACTTATACCACCTGTTATAGTGTTATGAAAAATTGCAGACTTGTAAACAATGAATCAACTAACGAAAATGTGCTAAACAATAAAAGACTCATCTACGTAGTTTTATATATATATACATATGTATTATATATAATAAGAAAATGAAGTTACAAAATAAGTTTTATAATAAACTAATATTTTTGGAACATTTTTATCATTCAATTTAATTTCAGATCAATATATAAACTTATAAATGAACCAAAACCTCAAAATCACTAAATAATAAGCCATATGAATATATTATACTACCAAAAAGATGATCTTACCTTGGTATGCCTACACAAGCAACTTGTACACAGATGTACCACGTTTCTCAATGAACCAATTCTAGATTCCTCATTTGTCTTATTTTTAAATAGAGAGATACTTTCTCCTGCACACTGCATTAGAGACTATTTAGAATAGAGGAAAAAAGACAAATTTCAGTTCAAATAACAACTTAGTATTGCTATTTTAAAATTTTATTTAAGAATCAAAGCTAAATATAAATATATATAAACTGAGAGTGGCGACTGAGACTTGTGATCCCAGCACTAAGAAAGATCATGAAGCCACCCTGGGCTAAAATCTGAGACCTTATCTCAAAAAAATAAAAATAAAAAATAAAAAAATAAAAATGCACATGGCCATGTAATAAGATTGCAAATGAGGAACACCCAAAAAAGAAAATGACAAATTTAAGTCATGTGTGGCAATACACCTATAATTCCAGTGCTCAGAGGGTACTGGATCTTTTAGTTCCAGGCAGGTTGGACTGTACAATGAGGTTGTCTCAACAAACAAAATAGGAACAAAAACTCACCAGAATTTTACACCCTGCTCCCTTTGCAAATCCCACCACAGATAAGACATACTAGTATCAAGAGATTAAGTAGTTTTTAAGCTTAGAACCTACTCGATTAATATGCCCAATCAAGAATTCTTCACTACTGATTATCTTGGGGAAAAATTTGAGGAGTACAGACAAAATCAATGTGTATAGCCAGGCATGGTGGTGCACATTTTTAATGCCAGAACTTGGGAGACTGAGAAGGAAGAACTCTGTGTTCCAGGACAGTCAGGGACCCTACCTCAAAATAATACTACTACTAACAACAACAACAATCATAAATATCAGTAATGTAATGAAGTTACATTGTGATAAAGATCATTTACCATATTTATTTACTACTGGCTTATAATAACTACACATCTTAAGAAAAACACTATTTTTTTAGACTGTATAAGTGAAAGAGCACCTCTTATCTAAAATATACACAACAAAAAATGTTTCAGAATTTGGAATATTTACATATATATAACAAGATATCTTTGGTATAGATCTCAAATCTAAAAACAAAACTCATTTGTTTCATCAACCCTGTGTTTGTTAGTTTTTTGTCAACTTGACAACAGCTAGAGTCATAAGAGAAGGGGGACCTTAATTGAAAATTAGTCTATAGGCAAGTTTGTGGGAGCATTTTCTTGACTGATCATTGCTGTAGAAGGCCCAGTCTACTGTGGACAATGCCATCCACAGACAGTCCTGGACAGGAAATAAAAGTGAACCAGGGGGATCAAGTCAATATATAGTATTCCTCCATGGCATCTGTTTCAGTTCCCACCTCAAGGTTCCTGCCCTGATTATCTTCAATGTTGGACCATGATCTTGATGTATAAGCCAAACACCATCACCTTCCCCCAGGTTGCTTTTGGCCATGGTCTTTAACCACAGCAACAGAAAACTAAAGACAACATCTCACACACATCCAATGCTAACCTGTGCCTGCATCTTGAGTATGACCTGTCATATGAGGGCAGATGTGGAAATTTTCATCATGGTAGTTGTGCTGGGACTCAAATTTTCTAGTTCTAAAGTGTTTCAGATTTCCCATTTTTTCAGATTAGGAACATTCAACAAACACAAAAATTTATTTTCCCTAATTTTTCCAGGAATTCATTTAAATCCATCTAAAACTTTATCAGTATAAATTTTCCGGGGGCTGAAGAGAGGGCTCAGTGGTTAAGAGCACTGCCTGCTCTTCCAAAGATCCTGAGTTCAATTCCCGGCAACCACATGGTGGCTCACAACCTCTGTAATGAGGTCTGGTGCACTCTTCTGACCTGCAGACATACACACAGACAGAATATTGTATATATAACAAACAAATAAATAAATAAATACTTTAAAAAAAATTTTCCTACCTTGGCCTTCTGGAACAATTCTGATTTATATGCTTCCTCTTCCATTATTATACCCAAATAACAATAGCAGCCAAGAACGCCCACCAAAAGACTTGAACACCGGACAAGTGTTTCTGAACTTGTAATCTTAAATCAGAAATTTAAAAGTATAGTATTAGATATAAATAGTTCTGTGTACTTGGAATTACCTCTGAAAAAGAAGTTCATGCATATATGAAGAAATAAGAACTCAGCAGAGTTAAAACTGGAATGCTCCAGGGTAGCCATTAAAATCAGCTTAAAGATGACTTAGAGTTATGATAACCAATATTCCAAAACAAATAGTCTAATTTACTCCTAAAGACAGGTAGGTGTATCTCCTCCTACTCCTCCCAAAGTAGCAACACACAAGAAGGAAAAAAGAACAGTCCAGCAAGCAAACAAGTGTCTTAGAACATGAGTAGAGAGCTGGTCATGCTGCTCAGGGGAAGATTGCGTGCCTAACAAACACAGGGCCTAGGATTGATGCCCAATACTGAGTGGAAAAAAAAAAAAAAAAAAAAAAAAACAAGACTTTGAACATGATCAAAAACTAGATTCATAGAAAAATTGGTGTGGACCACACGACAACTATTGCTGCTTGACAAAGTTTCAACTTTGTGAATCACAGTTCTCCAGCACCCTTTTTCTTTTACTTTTTCATGATTCTCACTGTGCTGCCATTCTCTTTGGAAATTCTGTGAAGGCTTTGGTGAAGGATGAAAATGTATAAAATGGCAGACTCTACAAAATTCTTTGGAAAAATCCCTGCCACCGTGGAATCATATAGGGCTCTAACTCTGCCTACTCCCACACAAGTTAACACCACCTGCTAGAAAACTTAGATAAGTAACATGTGCTTGATAAACAAGGTATATTTGATAATCAAGATTTATAAATTCCTAAGATCTATTCAAGTTCACAGCAATATTTGTCTAGCTTTGCTTCGCTCACTTTAAGCTGATGTCTTTTCCCCAAAGTCAGGAAATTCGACAACAATCCCCATTTTCTCCAGGGCTTGAAGAAAGTTCCTGTTTACTAAAATGGGAGTCATTCTTATCTCGGGCAAGAGAACTTTTAACCTGTTACCTTGTCAAGGTCAATTCTAGCCCTGGATCCCTGGTCACAAGCTGTGTCCCAGACCAAAGTGGGTACCATCTTACACCTGTCAGAATGGCTAAAATCAAAAACACAATGATAGCCTTTGCTGGAGAGGTTGTGGAGAAAGGGGTACACTCATCCATTGCTGGTGGGAATGCAAACTTGTGCAACCACTCTGGAGAGCAGTGTGGAGGTTTCTCAGGAAATTCGGGATCAACCTACCCATGGACCCAGCAATACCACTCTTGGGAATATACCCAAGAGATGCCTTATCATACAACAAAAGTATATGCTCTACTATGTTCATAGCAGCATTGTTTGTAATAGCCAGAACCTGGAAACAACCTAGATGCCCTTCAATTGAAGAATGGATGAAGAAAGTATGGAATATATACATATTAGAGTACTACTCAGCAGTAAAAAACAAGGACTTCTTGAAGTTTGCAGGCAAATGGATGGAAATAGAAAACACTATCCTGAGTGAGGTTAGCCAGACCCAAAAAGAGGAACATGGGATGTACTCACTCATATTTGGTTTCTAGCCATAAATAAAGGACATTGAGCCTATAATTCGTGTTCTTAGAGAAGCTAAATAAGAAGGAGAACCCAAAGAAAACCATATAGGCATCCTCCTGAATATTAACCTTCATCAGGCGATGAAAGGAGACAGAGACAGGTGTTGCTTTTGTTTATGCTGCATTTGTTTAACTCTGTGAAGCTGTAATTGTTTAAAACACCTGATTGGTCTATTAAAGAGCTGAATAGCCAATAGAGACGCAGAAGAAAGGACAGGTGGGGCTGTCAGACAAAGAGTATAATTAGAAGGAGAAATCTGGGAGGAAGGAGAGGTAGCCAGAGAAGAAGGACGTGGGGCCAGCCATCCAGTTACATAGCAATCAACGAGTAAGAGAATGGAAAAAGTCCAGAGGCAAAAGGTAGACAGGATAATTTAAATTAAGGAAAGCTTGTCAAAAAACAAGCCAATCTAAGGCCAGGAATTTCTAAATAGGAATAAGACTCCATGTGTGATTCATCTGGGAGCTAGGGGGCGGGCCCCCAAAAGAGTAAAGACATTATATACTACTATAACCTCAATTCTATTTTTTAAATAAATCTTACCTCAGATGAATAATTATTTAGAAGCCTTTCTGATAATTCCAGAAGATAATGATCCAACGATTCCTTAAGATTTTGATGGACAGAAAAGCCAACAGTAGATTGAAATTTTTCTACAGCACATTCTTTCGCAGTGGTTAAAAAATCCATCTTGTCAAAAGTTGTCTGCAGAAATAGTTCTTCTATATCTGAAAACGAAGGCTCTTCTTTATCTTGGCAGTGCCGTTCACTTCAAGGGAGAGATTACTGATTAATAACCACCATCAAACACTTTTTCAACTTATTTGCAACATATCACATGTAAAAACATCAAGAAAGGGGCTGGAGAGATGGCTCAGTGGTTAAGAGCATTGCCTGCTCTTCCAAAGGTCCTGAGTTCAATTCCCGGCAACCACATGGTGGCTCACAACCATCTGTTATGAGGTCTGGTGTCCTCTTCTGGCTTGCAGACATACACAGACAGAATATTGTATACATAATAAATAAGTAAATATTAAAAAAATCAAGAAAGTACTTGCAGCATTCAAAGACTGCTCATACAATCAATGAATTATTCTGCCAAATGTTTCTCTTCTATGGGCAAATTAAATTCACACTGAAAAATGTCATTATTCTGTAGCAAACTTTACTCACAAAAATATAGAAGCTACAGTTTAAAAGGCAAATTCAGAGAACTCTTTAGACATTAACCCTAGATAACTGAATGTAACCACCAAAAACATTGCCTTCTTTTTATTGCCAAAATGTATGATTTTTCTTTTATTTAATGCCTTTGAGAGAGAGAGACTGGGTATCTTTACATCACTGAGTTATTTTCAGTCACAATGACAAAATTAAGTCTTTAAATCAATCAACTAAAAACAAGGTTTTAGATATTTCTAATTTAATTGTAATTAGGGTTGATTGATTCTAGTTACACGGCTCAGGATGGTCTTAACTTCTGATTTCAAGATATTCTTGCCTCTGTCTCAGTGTTGGGACCACAGGAGATCATTATATCCAACTCTCACCAAGATTTTTTTGGGGTTTTTGTTTTGTTTTTTGCCTTCCCACCATCCACTTAGCTAGTTAGGTTGAGAGAGAGTTTGTGTGTGTGTGTAGCACATGCATGCCACAGATATATGTGTGAAGCCAGAGTCAGTTCAGTTCTAACTTCTAGCATGTCAGTCCCAGGGACTGCACTCAGGTTGTTAGGTTTGTACTTATTTTTAATAATTTATTTTTGTTTTATGTGTATTGGCGTTTTGCTTGTACATATGTCTGTATGAAGGTGTGTCAGATCTTGGAGTTATAGACAATTTTTAGCTGCCCTGTGGGTGCTGAGAATTGAACCTGGGTCCTCTGGCTGCTCTGCTCTCTGATCTTCAGGCAAATTTTATTTATTAAAACATAAATAAGATACCACTATAATTTTTTTTCTTTAATCAGATCAACTTAGATCATAATTAGTAATAAACTTCCACACAGTCAGAATTATCTATTTAGTTAATACTGTATCTTAAAACATCACATATTTTCTTATATAACATACCATTCTGGCACACTTTGAAAAAACTTCATTGCAGCTCGAGAATTTTTCATAGTGAGACTTACAAGAATTTTCTCCAGTACAAGATGAGGAAAATTACTAAAAAAACAAAAAAAAAAAAAAAAAAAAAAAAAAAAACTTTACTTAAAATATTATAAAAAAATTCTTTATCATCCATTTGTTTAAAGCTACAAATTATGACCCCCTAGAACTCAGATCCCAAACTAAAAATGCTTTCATCTGTTCTAAATCTCTTAGTATTTGAAAGATTTATTAAAGAGGTTGGAACAATACTACTATAGTTTCCAGCACTACTAAAAATAAGCTATATATAATTTTAAAAGTAGGATTTTTAAAAATTCTTCATTTAATATTCTTATTTTTATGTGTATGGGTTTTTTCCCACATCAATGTCTGTGCATGTGTGCCTGGTGCCCACTAGGCCAGCAGGCAGCATAAGTTTCTGGGACTGGAGTTACATACAATCGTGAGCAGGCACATGAGTGCTAAGAATCATACCCTGGTCCTCTGGAAGAACAACCATGTGCTGTTTAATTGCTTGAGTTATTTTTCGAGCACCCCTTCCCCCAATACTATTTCTGAGATAAAAGATTATAAACTAAGTTCTACCCTCTGAGGGAAAGGTAAACCAGGGCCCATAATAGGGCTTAAGTTCTACTTTGTTTTTCTTATCACTCAGTTAATGAATTTCACCAGAAAACACCCATTCTGATCATGGAATAAGAACGAGATAAGGGAATTGCTCAGAAGGTCACAAAGAAATATCCCAGACCAAGTGTGGTCACTTGCCTTTAATTCTAGCACTGAGAAAGCAGAGGAAAGAGAATCCCTACCAGAGGCCAGCTTCGTCTATATACTGAGTTCCAATCCAAACCACCCAGTTACATGGTGAGACCCTGTCTCAAAAAAACAAGCCAAAAAAGAAAAAGAAAAAAAAAAAAAAAGAACAGGTATAATTTATAAGGGAGAAAGACATTCTGATGTCGTACTATGGAATGGGTGATCATAATAATTTACTGTATATTTTCTAAATAAGTCAAGTCATAGTTTTCAATGTGTTCTTAATAAATAAATTATAATTATTTAAAAAGATAGTATGTTTACCCTTATTTAAACATTTTACAATGTATGCAAGTATCAAAATATTAAATAATATACCACAATTATGAATGTTCATAAATATCCTAAATTTTTTAACAAGAATTATGTGTCTATCCTTCATGACCATCTCCCATATCCTACAGTGATGTAATCTTTTATTTTAGAAATGATCAAGCACAAAGATACAGGTAACTTAAGTATTTTAGACATAACTCCATGAAATTCTACACTATGATAATAAAATTAAACTATCTGATATTAAATATGTAGAGTGAGCCTTATAAAATTAAACAAATAGACATGTACAGACAAAACGAGAATCCAGGAGTATTCCAATAAATTACCATTACCTCTGAAGAATCGGGGGCGGTTCTGTGCTGACTTCTAAATCATCCTCTAACTGGTAGAATAAGAGCCATCTCATTATTGACTCCCTTAGAGAGAAACTTTTATTTACTTCACACATACTTTGCTCTGTTCCCAATTTCAATGCATCCGGAACTACACAGATAGTAAGCGCCATAGTCAAACAGCATACTGAAGGACTATAAAGAAAGACAAGACAACGTTTAGAAACAAGCTCTCTGAGGAGCAGAAGCCTTACCTACTTATCCTGCTTCCCACTGAGCCTCTCAAGCTCAGAGCAATACAAGGCCCATCTTGTTAAAAGGTTACATTTGAGAAAACTCTTGATTTTTTTGTCCAATAAAAATATACACAACTACAAAAATGTTTATGAATAGTGAATAATTATTATTTATAGGTAAAAGATTTAAACTTTATAATCCTTCAAAAAAAACTGGCCTAAAAAAATAAAAAGGTAGAACACAGTGATTCATATCTTTAATCCAGGCAGTTGGGAAGCAGAGGCAAGCAGATGGCAGATATCTCTAAGTCTGAGGCTAGCCAATAATTCTAGAAGTGGAGGAAATTAGGGCCACACAGTAACCCTATCTCCAAAAAAACAAAACTAAATTGGTCTAAAAAAAAAAAAAACCTCTGTATTATTAAGCATTTGGGTCCAAACAAAAGTACCCAAAACAAAACCTAATATATCTCCTATGAAGTAACAAACTACAAAATGAAATACACTTGTGTCCATATGTAAAATCAAATATAATACAACCTACCTTGAAGGTTTACAGGCTGAGCCAGTAAATAACTTCCAGAATTCTCTGTCAAGTTCAATTAAACTACCTTGAATAATGGCCCCAAGTAAACCAAAGTTTTCATTTTGTGTATGTTCAGAAGTTATGCCACGAAAGGCAATAGACAAAATTTTAATCCACAGTTTCAATAAATCTGACTTTTGAGAGCTTCCTAGGTTTGATTTCTTGCCTTGACATAAGGCAACTTCCATCAGGCATCGCAACACATATGGTATGCGTTCTCCA
The DNA here is from genome assembly GCF_014885135.2 of Alexandromys fortis. Lineage (NCBI taxonomy): Eukaryota > Metazoa > Chordata > Mammalia > Rodentia > Cricetidae > Alexandromys > Alexandromys fortis. The sequence continues at coordinate 3,410,226 of NW_026068050.1, read as the reverse complement.
CGCCGCTGTTGAGGGAGAAGCTGGTACAGTATTAGTAGTAATGGTGACAGTTCACAGTCTGGTAAACTGGATGGATACTTTGATATTAATTGGGTTGTAATCTGTAGCCTGAAAGAAAAAAAAAAGAATTTGAAATTTTTTTCAATCCCATTAACAACCTAAAGGAAACAAATATACAAATTATATACCCGCTGGGCAGTTGTAGCACATGCCTTTAATCCCAGCACTCAGGAGGGAGAGGCAGGCGGATCTCTGTGAGTTAGATGCCAACCTGGTCTACAATAGTTCCAGGACAGGCTCTAAAGCAACACAGGGAAACCCTGTCTTGAAAAAACAAAGAAGCAAAAAACAAAAACAAAAAAAAATTATATACCTTTATGTATCCTAATTAAAGTATCATCTTCACTCTTTCCCATAGTGCTTTCAAAATAAAATAACCTGATATTTACTAGGCTCTGCTGCCTATTACAGAAGGAAGAAAGAAGTACAACTTCTGGCTGTTCCATTGGAACCTCCAGCTCACTCCTGCTTCATCTGAAAGCCCCATTCCTAGCTCTCTCTCAGAGAATCTTCAAGAAATGGAAGGCACCAAAAAGCCCAGTTTTGCACTCTTGGCTGCTACAGCAGCTCCTCCCCTGAAATTGTCAGCCCTTCTAAAGTCCAAAGTTCCTGCCTAAAGTAGTCTGTTTTTGACCATACTTGGACATAAGACCAGCTTGTGGTGAACATGTCCTCACTCCTTGCCTACAACCTATATAAGCTCCCTGCTTTAGTTCAGGTAGATATGACTTCTCCTGCCTCTATCTTGGGGGGCTGGAGAAATCACCTAGAATTTGCCTTGCTCAAATAAACCTGTTCTTTTACTTTTTCAGTTTGGTTTGATCCGGTTTACTGTATGCCTGGAGAAACCTATTATCAGAATACAGAAAACCTATTATTGGCTAGCTAGGTCTTTACATAAAACCTCAAAAAAGAAAAAAACTAAATTTCTGATCTTTAGTCACCAAAATTATTCTATGTTAAAAAAAAAAACTAAACATTTCTAAACATTTGTTCTCTGAAACCAATTTATTATTCAACACAATGTGTTGTCTATTCTCTAGAACAGTGATTCTCAACCTGAGAGCTGAACAACCCTTTCACAGGGGTCATATATCAGACATCCTGCATATCAGATATCTACATTATGATTTAGAAGAGTAGCACAATTACTGTTTAGCAGCAGTAACTAAAATAATTTTATGGTTGAAGTTACTACAACATGAGGCACTGTATTAAAGGGTGGCAGCATTAGGAAGGTTGAGAACCACTGATCTAGAAAGAGTGCTGCTCAAAACCAAGAATCCTGTATTGTTCATTGCTGCATGTCTAAAGTATGACACATAAAAGTCATTCAGTAATTCTTGTTTTGTTTGTTTTTGCTTTTTGAGACAGGGTTTGTCTGTGTAGCCCTGGCTGTCCTTGAACTCAGGGAGAGATCTGCCTGTTTCTGCCAAGTGCTGGGATTAAATGTGTGCATCACCATTGCAGAGCTAGTAATTCTTGATTAAATAAAGAATCTAAAGTAGAACTGTCAGGTATATAAATATAAAGACAAGCAATAAGTAACAAAGTCTATATAGTTTTCCACACAACTCAATTACATCTAAGTATTCCAGCAATGTGGTGAAAACTACACAAAAACACAAAAACCCTGTAATTTCTAAGTGTCTTTAGGCACTCTGCTTAACATTTCTAGAGCTGGTCCCTTTCAGCAAAGTGGAACAGGCCTAACTAGACTTAGTCTAATGATCCTTATCAGAGCTAATCTGTGATTCTAAAATTGGGCACATTTAAATACGCATGAATGAAAATAAAAAGAAGAAGAAAAAAAAACCCTACTATCATGACAAAGATCAAAATTACCCTATGATTCCTTAATGCTCTTTAATTCACTGCTAATCCAACCTACATGAAGGTACTTTACACTGGGGGAGAGGGGGGAGTCTTCTTAATGAGGTTTATAACTCAGTGAACCCCAAGGGCAGAAAATACAGACTGCCTAGCACACCCATGCCCCTCTTCCCTGCTATGTCTACACACATAAGAAGGCAGTCTCTAGTGCAGCAGATGAGCCTTTAGTGGTTAGCTCAGTATGCTATAACAATCACACTTTGTTACTACTAGCTGGTTTGGGAGTAGACAAATGACAGCTCTGGTCAGTGGACACTTTCTGGGAAAAATGCAATTAAATGACATGGAATGAGAAAAATAAACATTTTACCAAGGCACAATATCAAAATCATTTTGTGACTTCTGAAGATGATATTTTATCACTTCCCAGCCTACTTCTATTTTCCTTTTCTTACAAGGCACACTGTAATCAGTGGACTCTCTTTGTGTAGTATAAGACTGAGAAATCTCCACGGATCTGGTATCTGCATTAAAAAGCTGCAAAAAAAAAACAAAAAAAAACAAAAAAAACACACATTTTTATTGCTACAATTACAATTTTCTAGTAAAACATTGGGGGAAATCTTTCTCAAATGAATACAGGAACTCATAATGATTAACGAGTTATAGAAATATATAACCATGTTAAGAGAAAAATCTTAGCAAATATTTGCATGTAGGTAGCATTATTTCCTGGGGATATTTACCAAAACTGCAAAAAGTGTATTTTCAACAGGATTAAAACTTAAATTTCCAGGCTGGCAAGATGGCTCAGCAGTTAAAAGCACTGATTGCTCTTCCAGAGGACTCAGGTTCAATTCCCAGCACCCACAGGGCAGGTAACAACTGTCTGTAACTTCCAGATATGACACCCTCACAGACATACATGCAGGCAAAACACCAATGCAAATAAAATAAAAAGAAATTTAAATTTGGCCAGGTGGTGGTGGCACATGCTTTTAATCCAACACTTGGAAAGCAGAGGCAGGTGGATCTCTGTGAATTCAAGGCCAGCCGGTCCTTAGAGTGAGTTCCAAGATAGCCAGGACAGAAACTCTGTCTGGGGGGGGGGGGGGGGATTTAAATTTACCATTAACATTTAAGAGAGCAAAACTACCACCAGGTAATCAACCAAATCTGTATGAAGAAGAGTTTTACTTAAGACACACAGTAGGGTATCAACTGATGAATGGTTAAGCAAAATGTACTATACACATATAATTATTGTTCCATTATAAGGAATAAAACACTAATTTATATTGCCCAGTGGGAAATACTACCTGATGTAAAGGAAGCCAGGCACAAAACCCCACAAAAATATGACTCTGTTTTTATAAAATATCCAAAACAGACAAACCATTCAGATATTAGAAGTATATTAGTAGCTAAGAGAAACAAATAAACCTAACTGAAAGCTAGGAGGTCTGAAGTTTCCTCTGAGATAACAGAAAGACTCTGGAATTAGATTTTGGTGATAGTCTTAGAACAAACTAAGAATAATTACTATTGTAAATATCAGTGAATTTTATGCTACATGAATTCTAATTTAACTTTTTAATTAAGGTATATTCACCTTTTCTGTATGATTGTCACCACTAGCACCAGACATATATTCAAAAGAGTTATCTTTCAATTATAAGGGTTAATTTCAAATACACATAATTTGAAAATAATTGTTTTATGTATAGAATAATTTTATAGGCTTCTTGTGATCATGAAAGGTATAAAAGCACAGCAGAAAGAAAATTAACAGGAAATTTCAAATGTGACAACAGCTACTATACCTGGTGACAGATATCTGCCATCAAGTCAATCAAATTTTCCTTGACTGCAATATTACGAGATCCTGAAGAGTATTTCCCTCTACTTCCTATGTGACTTATTTCATTCACCAGCAGGTCATATAAGTTGTACAAGATACTTTTCCACTTCGCTGATTCATAGGCACCTGTAATTCAGAAACAGGTATTTATATACAAACCCATCTGCACCGCCAGCTCTCACATCAACATGTCCAGTCCAGCGTCTCTTCAGTACTAATGCCTCTTGGGCCATAGCTTTGAAAACTCTACTCCCTAAGGGTTCACTTCATAATTAGGTAACTGTGGTTGTTATTAATGACCTTACATTCTCATCAAAATCTTCCCTTTTTGTATGATGTCCCCTAAAGAAGATAATATGCCCTCTTCCACATGAGTAACAGTTTCTATTTTATGGGGGGGGGGGTGGTTGAGACAGGATTTCTCTGTGTAGTAGACCTGGCTGTGCTGGAATTTGCTTTGTAGACCAGGCTGGCCTCAAACTCAGAGATCTGCCTGACTCTGCCTCCTGAGTGGTGAGATTAAAGGAGTGCGCCACCACTGCCTAGCTTTCTGTTTAATTTTTATTAGTGTTAACAGGAAACTATTACTAGCTTCTTCAGCGAGTACATATACGATGCCATCCGTTTATGGTGGTTATCGCACCATTCAAGTCATACTCCAGTTAACTTATGTCTCTCTTAAAATGCTGACCTGGAGTCTGCAAAGTCTGGTGAACATAATTCTCCAACTGCCTAATTCTCATGGAAAAATACAGGGTCATTAATTCTCACAGACAGTATACCATAAAAATAAATTATTGGAGGCTAAAACCATGTGAATTTTCTGGCAGCCTGATCATCCTGTCAAATTCCCACCATAAATATGCAGTTAGCTAACATTTGATACGATACCACTTGTTAACCAACCTGATTTTTTTTTTTTTAATCCTGGTTAGAACAGGTTAAAGAGAAAGAACTGGGAAGTCACATCATTTCATGGGCTACAGAAATCTAAGAGCTGATACATATGGAATAGAAAATGGCTACAACGGCTATCTTCCATTCTAGGTTTTGTTATTTATGTGGCAGTCATCTTAACAAAAATTATCACTATTAGCCACGATGAACTAGTATAAGGCTAATGTAAGCCCAAAGGCAATTACAAATAGTCACAATGGAGTTCTTTTAAGTCAGCTGTCATTCACTCTAATTCCAAAAGACTGAAGAGCAATACTTGGTTTAAAAAAAATAAGGAAAGGGCTGGAGAAATGGCTCAGCAGTTGAGAGTACTGACTACTCTTCAAGAGGTCCTGCGTTCAATTCCCAGCAACCACGTGGTGGCTCACAACCACCTATAATGAAATCTGGTGCCCTCTTCTTGCCTACAGGCAGGATTCTGTATAAATCAATTAATCAATCAATCAATCAATCTTTAAAAAAATAAATAAGGAAAACAATCAGGAAGGAAATTAAACCAATGTTTTACTGTTGCTGTTTTCATTCTCCAGAAAAGGTGTAACTAAAGGCACAAGGTGCAGTCATTGCCCCATTTAACTTTGCATCTCTTTGCAAAGTTTTAAGTACAAAACCTCTTTAGAAACTGAATAATTAGATCGCCTGTTTTTAATTTAGCTTTCATATTTTCTATTAGAAATAAGAAGCAACATGTAGATAAACAAGTTCCTGCATTTTCTAAACCTCTTTGCTCTATAGCGTGTCACCTCTTAACACTGAAGAGGGATAAATGGCTTTTAGAGAAATAGGCAATGTCTCATATTTGGTTGCATCATACTTTAGTGAACAATAGAAAGGCAAGATATAATTTACTGCCACTAATTCAAATTCAAGAAAATGTATAAAAAAGTTTCAAGACTAATTATACTATTAATCAGAGATACTTCATTCATCTACAGAATATTAATGTCATGCTTAGGCCTCTTACATTTTAATGAAGCGTTTTCAAACCAGAAAAACTTCCCGTTATACCTTTTTCAGGGGCTTTAGCTCCTTGTGGATGATGGATATAAATCTGCAGTTGAATTAGTTCAATAATTACTTCTTTTAAAGAATCATTAAGTCTATGTTGAGTCCAAATATACAGTAAGGTAGGAAGAATTTCATCTCCGACTTCACACACACGTTTCCGGAAGTTGACAGCCAAAGTCTTGAGGAAAATGACAAGGGCTGCTAAGATATGACTGAAGCCAGGAGAGCTCTTCTCTTGTCTGCAACAGAAGACAAAGTCAACTCAGTGTAATTTACAAACAGTATCATATCTTGGGTTCAAATCTCTTTGGAAAACAAACAAAAACCAAACCCAACAGCACTAACCTGTTGTGGAATATTACTTTAACCATGTAAAGGTGTGTTACATTTATTTATGCTGCATTTGTTTAATAAGATAAAGATGTGGTGCTTTGTCTGCCTAAGGCACCTGATTGATCTAATAAAAAGCTGAAGGGCCAATAGCAAGGCAGTAGAGGAATAAACGGTGGGCAGGCAGAGAGAAAAAGAGAAGGATCTATTCTTGAAAAAAGAGAACAAGGGAGAAAAAGAGGGATAGCCCCAAGGCCAGTCAACCGTGCAGCCAGACAGGGAAGAAGCAGGAAAAGCAAAACATTATAGAATGAAAGAAAGGTAAAAAGCCCTGAGGCAAAATGTGGAAGAAGAAAAGCAGGTGAAAATAAGTTTTAAGAGCTAGTGGGACAAGCCTAAGATAAGACTGAGCATTCATACATGATATTAACTTTCTGTGTCTTGATTTGGGAGCTGTTTGGCCATCCAAGAAAGCCTGTTACACTAACCCGTAACAAAAACATATTCTTTTCACTTGGGGTCAAGAAAATTGTTGCTAAATCTCTCTGCTACTAAACCACTGTCTTAAAACACACACAACTGATTTGTATACCTACAATTCACACGTTTAACATAAACTAGAAAATGTCAGAGATGTGTACCAATGCTTCCAAAATATTGTATTATTCTCATTATACCACATCTATCCTTAAAATGGAATTACTTTAAGTGATATTCAACTTCCCTAAAGTAGTTTATTACCTTATTCTCAATATACTACATCTATCCTTAAAATGAAGAGAATTACTTAAGATATTCAACTTCCCTTATTATCATATGAAAAAAGACCCCAAGGCTCAAATTTACTGTTTATTAAGGAAATTTGTATCTGATCCTTGGAGAAACGGCTGGTTCTGAGTGAACGGTTACTTCTGAGACAGTATTTTACCGTCTCACTGATGCAGTGAGCTCCAAACTGTTGATAGCCTTTCCTGTTTGTTTTTATAGAACCACTTTATCTCACCATGGTTTGGCTTTCAGGTCTTGGACAGCTAATGAAGTTAAATGTATTCATTATAAATTCACTGATTGCATAATTATCTTTCTTTTCTCATCTATTTTCTTATGATACAGACCAAGGTGGCTGTAAACTTAAAATCATCCTATGCAGAGTCTCCAAAGAACAGGAATTACAGAAGTACACCCCTACACCTAGCCCTTTGCCTACCTTTTATAAGAGTAATCAGACAGAAACCTAATAGAAAATTAAGAGAATTGTTGGAGGTAATGAAGCAAATGGACTTAACAGACATCTATAGAACACTCCACCCAAAAAGGAAAGAATATACCTTCTTCTCTGCAGCTCATGGAACCTTCTCGAAAATTGATCACATACTCAGAAACAAAGGAAACCTCCACAGATATAAGAGTAATAATAAACCAATTTTATTAATTCTTTGGAGAATTTCATACAATGTGTCTTGATCAAATTCACCCCAATCTTATCTCCTAATGATATGGTTTTGTTATTCGGTTTCCTGACGTTGTCATATAATCTGGCTGTTAAGTCTTTAATAAGATAAACAGTGTGCAAAAGCCCCTTCCATTTGCAAAGCTATCTCTTCACTCTTCTCAGTATTTTCTTTCTGTTAAAAAGCTGCAGTTAAGTCAGGCGGTGGTAGCGCAGGCCTTTAATCCCAGCACTCGAGAGGCAGAGGCAGGCGGATCTCTGTGAGTTCGAGGCCAGCCTGGTCTACAAGAGCTAGTTCCAGGACAGGAACCAAAGCTAAAGAGAAACCCTGCCTCGAAAAAAAAAAAAAAAAAAAAGCTGCAGTTAATGTGATTTTGATTTTATTTATCCTTTTTTTGCTTTTGTGTTTTTGTAGGGTATCCCAAAAGAGCACTGTGTTTATCTTAAGAAATTATTTAGTGTGTGCAGACACACACACACAAGCATGAAGATCTCCAAAGGAAGATGCTGGGTGTCCCAACTGTTCTCCACATCATTACCTTGAAAGAGGGTCTCTCACTCACTTGAAGAGTTTGCCATTTTGGAGCAAGGCTGGTGGTCATCAAGTCCTAATGATTCTGTCTCTGTGCTGAATTTAAAACTTGTCACACTACACTGAGCTGTTTTATGTGGTGGGGGAGGTAGCTTGATGAATACAAACATTTGGTGCGTCCCTTCTATCAGTATCTTAAAGTGTTTTGTCTGTTTGCTTTCCTCAAGTTTCTAAGTTACAAATAAAGCTTTGGTCTATTTTAAGGTTTTAGGTTTGTTTTTGTTTTTCATATAGGATGTGAAATAGAGGTCAAGTGCATATAAAAAATGAAATACCACAGGTAAACATTTGAATTATATGTTCAAGAAAATAGAAATATCCTGATTTGATCATTACATACTGTATATCTATTGCCATACTTTACATCACAAATCTAAGCAACTGAAATAACCACTGTTTAAAAGGTAGTATATTTTAGTCACTAAATCTAAAACATGGTGATGGCAAGAAGAGCTAACACAGTTTGGTACAATATGAAAACACAGTGATTAGATTACCTTGCATACTGAACAGCCTTGGAAAAAAAATCTAAAAACTGTGAAGGTAATCCGTCAGTCTGTGAACAGCATCCTCCAGTGACAGCATGAATTATTCTAGCCACTAAAACTCTATTCATCTCTTGTGATGGTCTGAGATACAGCTTGAAGTACACAGAGAACAATTCTAAAAATTGGGGGAGAAAAGTATTAGCTAATTATTTTAAAGTATATTCAACATCACAATTCAACTTAAATACGCCATAATTCTCCATAGGCAAGAGCATTAAAGATTACCTGAATTTAACAAATACTCCATCAATGTTTAGATATTGTACTTAAAATAGAAACATAAGTAACACGGTGTGTGGGAATCTGTTTTAACAACTAAACCTCAGATAAGCTACCTAACTTCTCCATGCCCACACTCCTTTATCTAGGTTTAACAAAGTCTTTGACAGAGTTTTGATGTCCTATCAATGATGTTCTTTAAATATATTACCATTTATGAATGGCCTTGCGTTACTCTCACTGTAATTACCATCACTCTGCTTGTAATTAATAAACAGTATTAAAGTTTCATGATTTTTGGTAAAGGATATGAGCTTCTTACTCAAAGAAAAAGAAAAGTTTACTCCTCATAGCAGTAACAGCAGGCAGAATACTTCCATCTCTGCATTAGTTTCCCAAACCTCAATAGCATCATTCTGATCCACATGAAAATAGCACTTTTATAAACAAATGGGTTAAAAGCATAACCATTCTTTGTATGAAGGAAGCCACTGACTCTACCTCCCAAGTTATTCACTATACAATCAATACACCCTTAAAAAATAGTAGTCTGGACTTAAAAAAAAAAACAGCCAGTATCTCTATGTCAGAGACATGCAGAAAAATAAAATCAACTGAGAATTATCCCAAATATAATAAAAAATAAGCTAGTGGCTTACAACTTTATTCTCATTAGAAGATAAAGAGACAGTAATAAACAGAAAGTATAACAACTATTTGTATCTTCCTTTTCAATTGTTTATGTCACGATTCTGCAGAAATGGATAAATGGCTTAAAACTGGGTATCAGACAAGATATAAGGCCAATATAAATAATTTAAATATTATATTGCAGTAAAGTATTTCAATCAAACTTCAAAATAAGAGTTGATAGAATTATATCAATTATGCCAACATATTTTCATTGCATGAAATAGCTACTCAATGGTAAAAATGCTTCTACATATAAAAGAGGTATTCTTTTAAATAATTTTCTCTTTTATTGACAGATTAGGTGAGACGAAATAGCAAAAGACAAAAGTGCAACTGCTCCTCATTAAAGCACAGACTTCAAGACACACGTTACTTGGAAATGATTCAAATAATCACAGAATCCATCATGCTCTGCTAGAAGGGATATAAAGGATGGCAAAGATATTTCTAGATGTCTCAGAAGAGCAGAAAGGAGTGATATATACGTATTCAGATGTATATAATTTCTCCATGAATCCAGTAAAAAAAAAAACAAAGTAGATAGTAAAATTACATATGAGAAATACATTTCTGAAGTTGGAAAAAAACCTCAAATATTATCAAGTGTAAATTTCTTGAGACATTATACATGAGTAATCCTGTCACTTGCAAATGGAACTAAATGATATAAACCTTTCGGACCTGCTATTTTTGCTTAGCAGCCTGGACTACAATACAATGCTGAAATGCTGTACAAACAGGCTTGACTCTGGTGAGGCCTCAAGTCAGATAGCATCACAATGGTAGGAGAACTTATATGACCAGTGAAGTGGAATCAGGGTTTAATATCTTTCTCAAGTGCTAAAACAAGGATATCAGAAATAAAAAATAATCATTACCACATCACTGAACAATCTGGAAATAGAAATTAAAAAATAGCACTCTGCATGTCAAGTAAGTCAATGGGTAAGATATTCTAATGCATTTGATTTTCATTACCTAGTCAGTTACCTAATATCTCTGCCTAATCCAATAAATACTTATACACTTTATCCTTTCTGTATCATTTAAAGTGTCCACCATCCACCACATCCCTTTGAACTCAGAACACTTGATTTCCTTTTTTCTTTTTCTTTTTTTGTTTTTTTGTTGAGACAGGGTTTCTCTGTGTAACAGCCCTACCTGTCCTGAAATTCACTCTGTAGACCAGGCTGGCCTTCCCGAGTGGTAGTATTAAAGGCATGCACCACCACCGCCCAGGCAGAACTCTAGCTTTCAATTTCTGTAACATCTCTTCCTCTTTTGGTTTTCTTTCTCCATTATTTATGGTCCAGTTGAGGTGTCACTGTTGTGTGTACACATTGTATGTGCACGTATGTGTACTGAAACATACGGCATGGTAATTTTTAGTTGACTGGACTTTATTCAATCATTGGATTGCTAAATAGTTAAAAAACAGAGCAGTAATCTTTGAAATCTGCAATTCCAGTTCTGGTAGTAAGCACCTACTATAAACTATACGTGACTTCATAATTTTAAAAGTATATTATAAACAAAAATTGAGAACTGAACATGGTAGTGCATACCTATAATCCTAGCTCTTAAGAGACCAAGGCAGGAGGATTGCAAGTTAAAGGCCAGAACAGGATATGTAGCAAGATGTTATCTTGAATAAGAAAAGAATTAAGGAACTGATACTGTAATGATATAATTTCATCAATGTAATGTTAAACTGTGAGTCATGTGTAGGTTGTATACTGCTTTTACTATTAAAATTTCATCTTATAGGAGAAAATAATCACAGCCTTCAAAACATACCTAGCCACTGTTGCTGAGATATTTCACACCAGTATTTCCTCACAGAAAGAATGTCTTTGAGTAGTATGTTGCTACAATCAGATCCATAAGTTACTCCATTAGATGAATCTTTCACTGTATCCATGACGTAATTCAAGAGGTCTTGACATTTTAGCCTGGGTGCTCCTATTTAAAAATAAAATGAAAAGGTAAAAACATATAGATATTAAAAATAAAAAATCCTTGGAATGCCAACTTTTTTAAATGATTCCATTCATGAAATTGCTCTCAATTCACTTTCTCCTATAACAGGGATTAGTAAATTCTATAGTCTCTGAGTAAAATTCAACTGGTTGGCTATTTCGTTAAAAAAATTTACTGGAACACAAACATGTTCATGCATTTACTACTATAAATGACAAGAAATGAGTACAGATATATGACCCAGAAAGTTAAAAAAATTTTTTTTCTATATGGCCCCACTGAAGATTAAGTTTGACAATTCATAAAGATACAGAAAAAATAAAGATTAATTCTTATACTTAACGATTCACAATTCCTGGCATTAGACTTAAAAGGATTATAAGTATCTGAGTATATTTATGAATAAATTTATTAAAATAATCTTGGATTATTCTAACTAGAAATAGCCTATTTACTCTAAAAAGCACAATGACTTCCATGGAATCTAACAGCATACAAGTGACACACAAATAGAAAAGGCTGAAATCTTAGCAACACATTTTAGATTCTGAAAATTCAGTGCTAATAAGACAAATATTCTTTTAAAATGGGCACTTAAAGCAGACACCTTTTCTAAAATTTTATTATTTATATTTGTACGGGTGTTTTGCCTGCATGTATGTATGTATGAACCACATGCGTGCAGTGCCAAAGGCCAGAAGATGACATCAGATCCCCTAGAATTGGAGCTATAGGTGGTGGAGAGCTCCCATGTGGGTAAATCCAAGTCTTCTGGAAAGTAGCCAATGCTCTTTTTTTTTTTTTTTTTTTTTTTTTTGGTTTTTTGAGACAGGGTTTCTCTGTGGTTTTGGAGCCTGTCCTGGAACTAGCTCTTGTAGACCAGGCTGGTCTCGAACTCACAGAGATCCGCCTGCCTCTGCCTCCCGAGTGCTGGGATTAAAGGCGTGCGCCACCACCACGCAGCTGTAGCCAATGCTCTTAACACCAGAATCATCTCTCCCACATCTAGATGTATAATCTCAAGGGTCACAAAATTACATTTAAAAACAATTTGAACAAGACACAGTATTATACACCAATAATCTCAGTGGCCCCAGGTAAAAGCAAGATTAGGAAGGTCAAGGTGTCATTCTTGACTATACAGTAAGTTTAAGAACACTCTTTCCAACATAAGCTGTCATCAGTGCTTTTGATCTTAGCCATTCTGACAGATGTAAGTTGGTATTTCACTTGCATTTCCCTGATGACTATTTTTTAAGTGTATTTCAGCCATTTGAGATTTTTCTGTTGGGAATTCTCTGCTTAGAGCTGTACTCCATTTTTTAACTGGATTATTTGGTATTTAGATGACCCAGCTAAGACTCCTAGCAATAGTGGAGAGGATGCCTGAACACCATGGCCATCTACTGAAATCAGACTGGTAACTTCCCAAATTGTCATCAGAGAGCCTTTATCCAGTAACTGATAGAAGCAGATGCAGAGATCCAAAGCCAAGCACAGGGCCAAGCTCTGGGAGTCCTCCTGAAGAAAGGGAAAGAGGAGATCATATGAGTCAGAGGGGTCAAAGTCATGATGGGGGAACCCACAGAGACAATTAACCTGAGTACATGCGAGCACATGGACTCTGGACCAACAGTTAGGGAGCCTGCATGGGACCAGCCTAGGCCCTCTGCATGTGTGTGACAGTTTGTGTAGCTTGATTTGTTCATAAGGCTCCCAGCAGTGAGGACCTGTCCCTGACTGTTAGCTGGCTTTTGGGAACCTGTTCCCCACGCTGGATTAGCTCACAGCCTTGATGCAGGGGGAGGACCTAGGTCCTACCTCAACTTGATGTGCCAAGCTTTATTCAAGCCCGCTGGAGGTCTGCCCCTTTCTGAATGGAGGAGAAGGAGTGGATGAGAAGGGGATAAATGAGAGTTGTGGAGGAAACAGGAAAAGAGGAGGGAGGGAAAACTGGTTGGTATGTAAAATAAACAAAAACAATGTTAATTAAAAAAAAAGTTTAAGAACACCCTGAGCCACATGGAGACCCTGTCTTTTTTGTTTTGTTTTTGAGTCAGGGTTTCCCTGTATCTCGGAGCCTGTCCTGGAACTAGCCCTTGTAGACCAGGTTGGCCTCAAACTCACAGAGACCTGCCTGCTTCTGTTTCCTGAGTGCTGGGATTAAAGGCATGTGCCACCACCACCTAACAAGACCCTGTCTTAAAAATAAAAAACAAGAGTAAAAAATTTAAGTCAGGTATGGTGGTGCATGTCTGTAACTCATGAGCATAGGAGTCTGAAGACAACGTGTGAGAGTCAGTTCTCTCCTTTCACCTTCCTAGAGACTGAACACAGGTTGTCAGGCCTGGCAGCAGGTACCTTTTACTTGCTGAACCATCACACTACTCCATGGATTTGCCTCATTTTAGCCTAAAGTTGCTATTACAAAGTGTACAAAGTCTGAGATCTCTCAACAAATGATATTTGTTCTAATTTTCAGTGCTATGTAAAACCTATTTCTTTGCAAAAGCTTATGATGGTCCTGCATTTCTGCTTCAAAAATGTCATTCTTGACGCAGTAAGTCGGTTCCTCTGGTAAGGTGCTTACTGCCAAGCCTGCAGATCTGAGTCCAATCCCCAGGACAATATGGTATAAGGAGAGCACCAACACCTACAAGTTGTCCTCTAACATCCATGAACACATCATGGCAAATGCACATACGTGTATACAAAAAAGAAAATGTAGAAGTTTTTAAAAATCAATCCTTCAGAATATCAACTGTAGGGACTAGAGATGCTGCTCAGAGATGGGGAGCTGATCTAGCACCCACAAGGCCTCAGGCTTAGCACCCAGTACCATATATGCATCTACACACACACACACACTTAACTATACATAAGTTCAAGATGAAAGATATGAGGTTTATCAGTGACATGCACACAAAAAAAGGACTTGACTTTTGTTCCTTAAATGACAGCACAATATACAACTGTATTTGATTACAAGAATGCTAGCGTTATCTCAGAATGAATAAATGCTGGAGCAATAGCTTAGTTAGTAAAGTGCTTGATTACAGGCATAGAGACCTATGTTTCATTTCCCAGACCACACACCAAAAAGTTGGGCATGGTGGCATGCATATGTACTCTTTGCATGAGGAAGACAGACAGGAAGATCCCTGCAGCTTGTTGGTCAGCAAGCCTAGCCTATTGGCAACCTCCAGGCCAACAAAAAACTCTGTAAGAAAACACAGGTGGATGGTACCAAAGGAATGACAGCTGAAGTTGTCCTCAGAACACTTGTGTGCACCCATCACTTATAGGCATGAGCACACACACACACACAAATAAATAAATGCATCATGGGGGCACATATCTGTAATCACAGCACAAGGAAGATTTGAGACAGCAGAATCACAAATCTAAGCTAACATAAAAGACCTTGTTTCACAAAGCAAACTTGAAACAAATATGCTGGAGACTATGTCAGTTAGATTATACTGCAAGCAAGCTCAAGTTCCACCTTTTGTGAGAGAAATAACAAACCAAAGAATATTAAAGAGAGTAAAATAAAAACAAGTCCACATGAGCTGGAAGAATTGGGTACATTTACCTTAGAAAAAAAGAACATGGGAATTCTATAACTATTTTCAAATATATCAAGTGTTATCATCTGAAATAATTACTAGGCTTTCTGTATATTACTTAAGAATTTGTAGGGGTTGGAGTGATAGCTCAGTGGAGAACATTTAATGTTCTTGCAGAAGACTTAGATTTGGTTCCCAGCATGCACGTGGTAGTTTATAACCATCTAGAACTAAAGTTCCAGAAGATTCTTCTATCTAGAAGTACTAGGAACATATCATATGGTACACTTACACATATGCAGACGAAATACACATATACATAAATAGATAAGTCTGAGAAATTAAGGTAGAAGCAGTAATAGAGACATTTTTTTTAAAAAATCCTTAAAAATTTTATTTTTATATTTAATATTTTTATATTTTATTTTTTCATTATTTACTTTGTGTGTGTGCACATGGCTCACACATGTACTAAAACACCCCCGTCATGTACCTGTGTGGTGGTGAGAGGACAGCTTGGTTGTGGAACTCACACTGAGGTGCCTAGCCATCTCAGTACCCTACCAGGCTCTTACACCTTTGAAACTGCTCAGCTTCAAAACGCTTACTGAATCTTTAAGACAACACTTCTGCTGACATCTAAAGACAGAGGGGAATTAAAGAAATAATTCTGATCTTTCCATTNTTTTGGGGGTTTATGGTTTTTTTTTTTTTTTTTTTTTTTTTTTTTTTTTTTTTTTTTTTTGGTTTTTCGAGACAGGGTTTCTCTGTGGCTTTGGAGCCTGTCCTGGAACTAGCTCTTGTAGACCAGGCTGATCCGCTTGCCTCTGCCTCCAAGTGCTGGGATTAAAGGCGTGCGCCACCACCGCACGACTGGAGATTAAAGATTTTATGCTAAATTTCCCCAAATTTTGGTACAACAGTACTAAGAGTATGTGCTATGGATTTCAGTCAGTACTTAATTTTTACGCTACTGTATTAAGATCCGATTTATGCTATGTTAACGCCTATGCATCTGTGTGTAATACATAATGTCGCTTACTCTTATTTGCACATTTGATGAAGTATCTGACTAAACTGCTGATCTCTTGCATCTTTTTCTGTCTGGAGGTCTGTGTGGAGGCTGATACATTTGATTTTGCTGTTCTCAGACATTCTGTTTCTTTTTTAATATAATTCTGCAGGAACCTGGAAGAAAAAATGCATATTCTCATTAACGCTTATAATTTTATCATTCAAAAGGCTCCTGTATGCCTTCCCCCAAAACATCATTTAAACTACAGTGTTGTACTAGTTACATGAAACTATCTTTTCCAAGGTCTAACAAGGTGCAAAATCAATATAAAGCCTGGCTTGCAAAGCTTTTAAGCCTGTAAGCTGCACAGTTGTCTGTCACCTCACCTACTTGCTCAGAATGCTACTGAGGATTTTAACTCTCCTTACATTACAAGCAGCTAGTAATATTTCTGGTCTTTAAATGAAGACTGGCTAGAAGATATTGAAAGCTGTCCAAGATTATTAGATACAAAACTAATCAGCATATAAAAACAAATAACTATATTTATAATGTTGCAAATAAATTAAATGCTCAACAAGGAAGCATGCATTTTTCCATATCATATGCATTTAGAATTGAAACAGTTTAGTATCAATCAAGAGAAGAAATTTATCAACTGGAAGCACTCTAGAGGCAGAGGCAGGCAGATCTTTGGGTTTGAGGTCAGCCTGGTCTACAGATCAAGTTCTAGGATAACCAAGGCTACACAGAGAAACCCTGTCCCAAAAATAAATAAATAAATAAGTTTATCTGTTAGAAGTATTCTAATATAATATTCTATAAAGAAATGTGAACACCTTTCTTTACTGCAATTATTTATTTAATTTGTAATGAACTGAACTCATTATCTTCCTCTATCAACTTCCGAAGAGCCAAGATTACAGGTATTATACCACCATACCAGCTTCAGATATCTACATAAATTTAAAACACATTTGGGGGGCTGCAGAGATGGCTCAGTGGTTAAGAGTGCTTAGTGTTCTTCCCAAGGACTAGAATTCAGTTCCCAGCACCCATGCCAAACAGATTACAACCTACTTCAACTCCAGCTCAAGGGTATCCAATGTCCACTTTTGACTCCTAGGAACCTGCATATACTTGATAAAGACACACGTGTGCGTGTGCACGCATACACACATACACAAAAATGTCTTCAATTTTTTTTCAAAAACTTTGCCCCAAAAAGTCTCACAGTATCTGTTTTTAGTTATAAATAAATTTGCGGTTGAAAATAAAGTTTTAGGGATGGAGAGATGTCTCAGTGGTTAAGAGTACTAGCTCTTCCAGAGGTCCTGAGTTCAATTCCCAGCAACCAAATGGTGGCTCATAACCATCTGTAATGAGATCTGATAACCTCTTCTGGCCTGCAGGCATACACGCAGACAGAGCACTAGTACATAAAAACAAATAAATAAATGTTTTTAAGGAAAAAAAATGAAGTTTCAATATAAAAATGTATAAACTATGCCACAAACAAGTATTTTTAAACTCCACTAATGTGAAAGTATTCCAATATTTACTTTATTTGCTTTAGTATAATTTAGCACATGCCAGATACTTATAATCAGCAACAATTAAAATGATAAACAAATATTATAACTTACTTTTTTGTTTTCTTTCTGGTTTTTTTTTTTTGAGAGACAGGGTCTCTCTGTATAGTCCTGGCTATCCTAGAACTCGTTCTGTTGACCAGTCTGGCCTCAAACTAAGAGATATGCCTGCCTCTGCCTCCAGAGTGCTGGGACTAAAAGCGGGCGTGTACCACTACTGCCCAGTTATTACTACTTATAAATCTAATTTGGAACAAATCCATATAAACTAGTCAAAGGTAACAAAATTCTTAATCAGTTTTTTGTTTTCTTTGAGACAGGGGCTTGCTATGCAGACCAGATAAGACTGGAACTCATGCACCTCCTTCCTCAAAAATACAGTATTACAGAAATTCCATGATGGCCAACTTCTTTCTTGATCTTAAATGACATATATCTAAAGCATTTTGTTGAAAAAATGACTTTAAAACTTTTAATATTATGTATGAGTTTTCAAAATTATCTTTGATAACTAAGTGCCAACTTCCAATATAACACACAATGAAGAAAATCAAAAGGGATCACAAAACAGGAAAAGAAAGTAAAACAAAATCAAAGATAATACCTGAAAACAGCATCCCAATTCAAATATTTTTGTTGTTTGGAATCTGAATGCTTATCTAAATTTAGAACTATTTCAGGATCCTGAATCAGACGTTTAAATTTCTCCATTTCTTTCTGAAAATTAAAAAAAAAGAATATAATAATAATTACATGTTACCTATCAAACATTTATTTTAACAAAAACAATTTCAAATAACTTATTACCCTTCGTTCTGTAGCTCTATCATGTTCTAATTGTCGGCAGCAAATGAGCAGATCATTAAGTGCTAGACTCATGGTTTAAGATTTCAGACCATACATCCTCACCTGTAAATAAAAATAAATATTCGTAATTAATTTCATTTATTTTGGTTATTTGGTGCTGAGAACTGGCTATGCTATAAATCTGCAATTATTTTACACTACAATACCTCTATACATTTAAACCTAACTGTACATCCAGAGGCAGACTATGATCAAAACTGAAATAATGTTTTGTAACATTTCTATAGGACATTTTCTTAGAATACATTAAAATTATGCTCTTCTCAAATGTGTGCTTTGTATAGCAGAATAAAGTACATTTTGAAGAAAATAAAACAGTTCAGTATTATTTCTATAAAGAGAAAACATTTAATGATAGTGCAAACTATTGTTTCACATATACAGTGTTTGTTAGGCATGTGTATGCAACAGCAAGAAAATAAATGAACTACACTGACACAAAGCCTCCCCTCTGGGAGACATCTGGGGAAAATGATGACAACAAAAATATTAATGCATAGCTCCAAATTGTAACATATGCCTCAAAGATGCAAAATATACAGGAGAAAACAACAGAATGAACAGAGTGTGATATGCATGTACTACCAACGTTGAGGAGGCAGGAAGATCAGTTTAAGGTCACCCTCAGTGTGAGTTCAATACCAGGTTGCGCTATAGAAACTCCTGTTGCAAAAAAAAGAAAGTTTATATTTTAGATAAATTGATAGCAACATGTATCAAAGGAGGTTTGATAACGTCAAGATCTGAATTGGTGCCAATTACAAGAACTAAAGAGTGGACATTCTAGGGAAGGAAACTGGAGAAGCCAAAACGCCCTAAGACGGAAAAAAAAGAGTACACAGGAAAGGAACTGAAAGATGCCAGATTGTGCTAGCTTCAGAACCAAAGCTAGTCAACGAGATAGGAGCGCTATCAAGTAAACAAACTCTATTTACTAAAACAGATAACATAGTTTCAACTCCCAACAGTCAACTGAAATAGTCTCCTAAGCAAAAGCCCTGGAACTGACAAATTCACGCTTGCTTTCAATCCAGTGGATGTAGTC
Source organism: Alexandromys fortis (assembly GCF_014885135.2). Lineage (NCBI taxonomy): Eukaryota > Metazoa > Chordata > Mammalia > Rodentia > Cricetidae > Alexandromys > Alexandromys fortis. Next base: position 3,390,607 of record NW_026068050.1, on the reverse strand, counting down.
ACAAATTTGACAGTGACAATTACATGTCATCTTCCCAGGAGTAACCCCACCTCTGGCATGCCGATCTCGGCTAGTGCAAAGAGCACAGGGCTCAGCCAAGTATGGCAGCACACCTCGGAATTCCCAGGCCTGAGGAGGACAGGCAGCAAGACTGTGAGTACACAGCTAGCACGGGCTGCAAGAGACTGGGCTCTACGGTTTGTACTGTGCGCTGCAAGTCCACTCAGTTAACAGGTATCCACCCTGGAGCATGCTGTTAACCTCTCAAAGCTGCTTTCTCCATGCTAAACGAGAAAATGATGCCAGTATCTGTATCTCTCTCTCTCTCTCTCTCTCTCTCACGCGCGCGCACAGACACACAGGGAGAGAGGGAGGGAGAGAGGGAAAGAGGGAGAAAAAGGGGGAGAGAGAGAGAGAGAGAGAGAGAGAGAGAGAGAGAGAGAGCGCAAACTGGAAATGGCTTGGAGTTTTGAAATCTCTAAACTTATCCCAACGACATACCTCCTCCAAGAAGACCATTCCTCCTAATTCTTCCCAAACAGTTACACCAACTAGGGACCACAGATTCAAATAGATAAGCCTAAGGGGACATTGTAATTCAAACCACCATAGCAAACTCTATCTCAAAAATAAAAGATATGTTCCTTAGATTTTGAAATGGAAACATAGTATTAAGTGAGATTTTAACCTACTCAGTTTCTCTAGAATTGCTTTAATTAGAAGAAGTTCTTTCAAAAGTCAAAGATGAAGTGTTTTATACAGGTGCATTGTCTGTCCTAGAGAGAAGTTGTGCTGTGTGAAATACTACTGTCCTACAGAACCTCACTCAGATGTGTTGATAGAAAAAGTCTGAATCGCTGAATATAAGGAAGTGGCTGCTAGAGGTAACTCAGGACGTATTTGAAGTTTAACTTGAGATGCCTTAAAACATGCAAGTTCCCCCATTGACTTGAAGCAAATGTCTCTTAAATTTGTATCAAACCAAGTTGACAGATTTTTAATTTAGACGCTCAATAAGAAAAGCATTTATTTTTAGCAAATCTTTGCTCAAGTCAGTATCCACAAGATGGCAGCCTCTTCTCAGAGACATGAGGAACCCATCCAGTGGTCTGTAATGAGAGAGCTTGGGGGGAGGAGTTTGCTGGTGAAACAGGGGTAAGAAAAAGAGCTTTATTTTCCTACATGGTGACACAGTATCTTGATGTTTTCTGGAAGAGAAACATTAGAAATTAAAACTAATCTTTTTCTGGGCTTAAAATTTGGATCCTCAGTCAGGACAGAAGAGAGAATAATGAAATC
>NW_026068050.1:3258145-3387484 GCF_014885135.2 Alexandromys fortis | reverse complement strand
GATCATAGTCTTAAAAAAGATTTTTCAGCCTTCCCATCGTGGTGGCCCATGCCTTTAATCCCAGCACTTGGAAGGCAGAGGTAGGCAGATCTTTGTGAATTTGAGTTCCAGGAGAGTAAGGGGCTACACAGAGAAACCCTGTCTCAAAAACAAAAAAAAAAAAAAAAAAAATGTTACTCGAGTTTGGTGATATAAACATTGTGAATTGGATAATTATTTGTAGTGGTTTTCCTGTGTTCCTGTTTTATGAGCTGTTTAGCAGCAATCCTGATTTCTCTCCAACCAGATACCCTTTAGGGCCTCCTTCCACAATCATCCCCAGCTGTAAGGAGGAAATGCCTCTACATACTGTCAGTGTATCCCCCGGAGAAAGTCCTGCCTGTTGAGAAAACCTTAAGGAAATGACAAGATTTTTCTAATTGGGGTAATTGTGCTTCCCCCTATCAAGCTATTTAGGGACTATTTTTCTCTTGGTGGCTAGAAACTCAAGTCTTGGCTTTTCAACCTTAAAACCGTCTTCATTATTCAGATTTTCTTTTCAGTGTCATCAATTCCAGGGTACCTTCCTTCCCTTCTGTTTTGAAATCGTGATTTCTTTCTGTGTACTCCACTTGCAATGCATGTTTACTCCTGTTTCAAGTCTTCCTGAAGCATTCATGTCCTAACCACATGTTGTAAGAATGAGACACTCTTGGTATATAAAACATCTTCCCACTACTCTCAGTTCTGTGATTTAGTTATCTTTTACATATGTAAACTTACGTCAGCAGTTTACTGCTTGATTGTGATTCTTCTGTTGTGCCCCCTTACCATCTTTAGCCCCTCTCTTTTGGCCCCTTGTGATTTTTTTTTTTTTTTTTTTTGGTCGTCGTCGTCGTTGTTTTTTGACATGTTCCAAATGCTGCCAGTTTCTGGGCATAAGGGAGAAGATAATTTTTCTTCCCTTAGCATTCACTCTTCTGTTTTTTAACCCTTTAACACCAAAACATTTTTTTTCTGAACCCTATCTCACGTTTTCCTATGCCCTTTGTCACTTAGAAGATAGATTACCTTGTAAAATGCCTTGTTGCTTAGTTGCTTTACTAGTTCATTTTCCTCTAGTTCTTCAGCTTACAATACTCATCTCCCTGCTCCCTGCTTAACCACAGCCTTCTATTTATTGCCTTCATGGAAACTTTCAAAATACTGGAGAGTCCAAGATACTCCAGTAAACTGTCGCTTACTGCCTCTAGCTCATCAGTTTGGCTTTTACTAATATGCCATAGGAAGTGCTCTGTGGAGCTGATTCTACTTGTCTTTCAACCCAGGCCCATCTTCTTAATATTGTCACTAGGTTACAGCAGAAAAAAACTTGCTTCAAATATTATATATTCCTTTTTTCCTAATATATTTGTATTAAAGGTTCGAGTCAAATGTAGTATCAGAAAGTTCTTCCAATAGCTACAGTTAGTAATTTCTCCAGTGTCCTGTTAAAGTAGATGTGTTGGTAGATAACGGTGTTTTTGGTAAGGAACACATAACAAAATTGGTCATTCTAGTAATTTATAAGCTTATAGTGTTAGTTACATGGCTTTGTTCTGCAACCACCCCTACCATCCACCTCTAAAATTTTGCTTCCTAAATTGAAACCTTCTCAGTAGTTTTTATCTTAGATTCAAGAGTTCTTAGGAACCAAAATGATGGTTTTTTTTTTTTAAATGCTATGTATGAAAGAAGTACTTTCATGGTTGAAGGGTTCGGATTTTCTTCAATTTCATAAGTAGGTAACTTTTTGCGTGAGTTGGCATCCATTCAGAAAAGAAACCAGAAACTAAGTTGTACGTTTAATGTGTTAGGATTTAATGAGGGAGTTGGTTATACCAGTGAAACAAAAGCTAAGAAGCCGAACAGCTTATGTGAGACAGCATATAGATTAGCACAGCAGGAAGCCATGCTGAGCCAGGAGACAAGGCAATATAAAGCAATCAGACAACTGTGTGGGAAGATGGAATTGAAAACCTGTCTGATAGGGGAGCCATAGTCAGAGAAGAGATTCTTGAGGCAATCAGGGAATGTGGCTTCTTCCTCCTGAATTCCAACCTGAACAAGCACTTGCCATTTTAGCAAACTTAGCCAGACATCAGCTGACAGACAGGTGAGCCAGGTAACTTTGCCTGTTTTAAATCTGGCTTCTGTTTTTAGAGTCCTGGAAAATGAACAGTTGGTTTGAGAACAAACGGGACCAGGACTGACATATTCTTAAGAGATTAAGAACCATTGGTTTTATTTACTTTTATATTAGAGACATAGATATTTAATAAACACCAGAATGCAATTTTGATTATTCTGTATCTTGAGTACTACCTGTATTCACTCCCTTCAGGTGTGTGGCCAGAGATACCTTGGAGCTGGATTTGCAGGAAGTTGTAAGCCACCTGACGTGGGTGCTAGGCATCAAACTTTGGGTCCTTTGAAGAATAATACACACTTTTGACTGATAAACAAGACCAGTTATTCATGGTTCTTAACTGTTTCTTTTCTGTTGAATCTCGTTAACTATTTTTATCTTTTATTCAGCATCTATACTAGGCAAGTAAATTCCTACATACATACGTGTGTGTGTGTGTGTGTGTGTGTGTGTGTGTGTGTGTGGTGTTTGTGTTTTGATTTCCCAACCATTTCAGGACATATCAACACCTTCTTAAAGCTTTGAATGATTTTCTCATGCCGGGTAGTAAATTCTTGAGTCTGTATCGTCTCATGAACTGAGCCATTCCTATTTTCTCATTACTTTTAGCTTTTCATAAATCATTTCTATCTTCTAACTCCTCGTAATTCATAATTTATGAATTTATCTTATACTTGTAGATCTACTACATTAAGAACACTGTTATCTTTCTAAGAATTTATATTTTTTCCAAGGACATTGAACCAGCAATATTGCTAGGGAATCAATACATGAAGGGGTATTTACACAAAGGGGGCATTAGTTCTTGCTTTCTTCAGGTTTCCTTTTGTCTTTCCCTCAAAACGACAAGCTCTTGGAATTATGATTTCCAAACTTTAAGTAACCTTGCTGTAGTTAAGGTTTTATCTGTCGTTTGATTGATAATTGGTTATGGTCAATGGTTAATGATGGTGAGTAGGTGTTTTCGTAGCCTGCTCATAAACGATATAAACAATGGCATTGTTAAATATTTTCAAGTATTTCCTACATTGTTTTTGAACTCTTTGGTTTTTTTGAGACAGGGTTTCTCTGTAGCTTTGCAGCCTGTCCTGGAACTAGCTCTTGTAGACCAGGCTGGCCTCGAACTCAAAGAGATGCACCTGCCTCTGCCTCCTGAGTGCTGGGATTAAAGGCATGCGCCGCCACCGCCACCCGGCTGTTTTTGAACTCTTAAGACAAAATAGAACTTAACCAAATTTAACCAAAAATGGAAGCTCATATTTTACTAAAGCATATTTTTAAGAGTAGAACATAATGTGCCCCAGGTATTTATAGGTGACTATAACTTGAGCGTTTCTTTAACAAATAGAAGTAATACAGCATTTTCACAGAGCCTTTTCTCAAATATGCTCTGTAAGCATGTACTGACTTAGAATGTGTCATGAACTGTCGTGTCTGATATTCTTTCCCCAAGGTATTCTAGCACCGTTGATCATATTTTCTTCTTAAGGGTGGAAGAATTAACTACATTACTCTCTCTCTAGGGCATTGCTATTCAGCCTTCATTTCACTGTCATGCCCTTTACGGAGTCTTTGTAGACTTTTTCTAACTGCCCCTCACATATATTTTTAATGTCACAAGTAAACTGTACATCTTTTTATATTAGACATATATCTCTTGTATGTGCATAAAAATGAAATATTCCTATTCCCTCATAAGCAGTTTCTACCCTGTTTTAGGATGGTATCACTTTTTAGGAATATATATTCTCCAGGAAGGAAAATCTTGATCGAGTCCTGTTTCACAGTGACCACCTGTCAAAATTCTCAAGTGACAGAATACATCTAGGTGATTCATGCTTTCAGAACTCCCCACCATGAGAAAAAATTATTTGATGGATCTAATGCAAAATCTAAAGAAAAGTTCTCACTGTCCGAATTCTAAGGTGATTCCAGTGGTTTGTGTGTGTTCTCAATTGGTGTTCACAAATCCTGGTGCCACTTCACTTCCTCCATAGTCTTTGGGAATACCAACTGAGGCATTTTTTCAATGGTTATATTTCACAAACAGGGAAAAGTGCTTTTTTGTAGTTGAATTTTATTATATTGTGTGAGAGATGAAGGTGGAAACATTGGACAGAGTGAATGTGCACACATGTGAAGGCCAAAAGATAACTTTCAGGAGTAAGCTGCCTCCTTCCACTGTGGGTCCCAGCGTTCAAACCAGATCCTCAGGCTTATGAAACAAATGCCTTTACAACTGAGCTATTTTGCTCGGCCAGACCTGTCGTTTTAATTCATGTAATAATACATCTGAAATGTGATCTTCAGTAGTAGCAATTTTAAAGTAGGGATATCTGAAATAAAGGGGGTTGTTGTTGTTTGGCTTCGGGTTCTTTTTGGTTTGAGTTTTTTTTTTGTTTGTTTGTTTGTTTGTTTCTAAATGTTTCTTGTGCTCCAAAAAAAATACCCTATGTTTGTATGTTTGTTTTTCTTCATCTAAGGCATAAGTTAGAAGTAAGAAAACCTATTTATTAACTACAAGACGAAAGTGGTGAGTTGATTCCCAGATCAGAGCAGGGCCTAAAATGAGATGACCTTTTCTTTCCTTGCTCTTTCCTCGTTGGAAGTCATATAATGGCTTTATAGGCCATTTCATCAGGATTGGGTTTTTTATTGTTTTTGGGTTTTTTTGATTGTTTTGCCTAGTGTATGTAGGGGGTCAGAATAGGGTGTCTGTTGGGGCCCCTGGAACTGGAGTTACAGATGGTTAAAAACCACAATGTGAGTGCTAAGAACTGAAGCCAGGGCTGGAGAATTGGCTCAGCAATTAAGAACATTAGCTATTCTTCCTGGAGTCCTGGGTTCAATTCCCAGCACCCACATGGCAGCTCACAGCTGTCTGTAACTCCATTTCTTGAGGATTCAACACTCTCACACAGACATACATACAGGCAAAACACCAATGTACATGAGATAAAAATAAATATTAGAGAAGGAAAAAAAAAAAGAACCAAACCCAGTCTTTTCGAAGGGCAGCAGATGCTCTGAACCAGCCCTTGTTTGTTTTGTTTTTAATTAAAACTGTGTTAAAAAATACATTTCCAACTGGACAGTGGTGATGTACTCCTTTAATCCCAAAACTCAGGGAAGGCAGAGATAGGTGGATATCTTTGAGTTTGAGGTCAGCCTGGTCTACAAGAGCTAGTTCCAGGACAGCACAGATACACAGAGAAACTCTGTCTCGAGGAAAAAAAAATATGTACATTTCCAAGTGCAGAAACTCTTAAAAAATTTAAAATAAGAAGAAACTTTAGATGTCATTTATTAAGGCAAACAAAAATGTTTTTTGCTTGCTGTATTTTACCAACACAGAGATAAATACACTTAGGATAAGCAATGTAAGGGATTACTTAGAGTTATTACAAAAGACAAAAGTATAAGCAAAGGGAATACGGTATTTATAGAAAAATTAGTTTTCTGAAGAATTGAAAATTAAACACCAAAGAATGAGTTGAAACTACCTAGGCTAAGGCAAGATGAGCTGCCCAAACAAACAATACAGTATACATTTGGCTTTAAAATAAGAGCATTGTTATTTGTGGAACTTTTGTAAGATTAATTTGTTTGAAGAGATGGAATGGTAAGACAATTAAAATGAAATTAGGATGCAACAAGTAAAGTTTCATACAGTATGTGCTGAATTTACAATTAGGTTTTTTCATGGCAGTAAATAACACAAAATAAAATATTGAAGAGAATATAATATTTTTAATAAGCAATGCTACCATTAATTCCAAAACATTTGCATATCTCCGACAGGAAATATATACGATAATAAGCATTCCCAACTTTCCCAGCCTCCAGCAGTTACCTTTATATGTATGGATTTGCTTTTTCTGGACATCGCCTATAATTGAAATATTTGTGGGTTTTTTTTGTTTTTTTTTTGTTTGTTTGTTTGTTTTGTTTTGTTTTTTTGCCTGAATTCCTTTAGCGTGGTTTCAAGAGTGATTCAGATCATAAAGGGTTTAAGGCTTCTGTCCCAGTTGTATGAACTGAATAATGGTTTTCCTTTTACATTTTCCTAATGACTAGTAAAGTTGAATGCCTTTCCAGGAGTTTGTAGTATTACCCTCTTTGCAGAGCTTTTGCTTATTTCTTAATTAGATTACCTTTTTATTATTGACCGTTTCAAGTTCATTATATAGTTTGCTTTCTAGCATTTACAAGATATATGATATGCAAATTTTTTCTTCCATTTTAAAAGTTATTTTACTGGATTGATGGCATCCTTAGTAGCATAGAAATTTGAAATGTTGAAAATCAGCTTATCTTTTTCTTTGATTTCTTGTTTCAGATATTATACCTAGGATATCATTGTTCTATTCAAGACCAAAAGTTTATCTTTTTGTTATTTGTTTTTGTTTTTCTAAACATTTTATAACCTTTGCCGTTACAGTTTTCTTTTTTGTTTGGATTTGGGGGGCCAGCTTCTTTTTTTTTTTTTTTTTTTTTTTTTATAGAGCCAAGTGGTTAACAACCTCTTAGCCTTTACTTGTTAAAGTTGAAGTTCTTGTTGATATTAATATAATTTAATGGTTATAAATTGAAAATTAGAATTTTCTTCTGACCTTTAACACAATGTACTAAGATCTCTCTTCACTTTGTTCAATCTTGAAGTAGATAGTCAAACACACAAGTAATTGATACCGAGAGAATATGGCGTTTCAATAATCCAATAAATGGATAGATATCATCCCCTTTCCTAGTTACTGTTGAAGCCATGGAGTAGTGGAGTGCATTTGCTTACTATTTCCTTGTTTTTGTTGTTGTTGTTTTTCTAAATGTATTATGCAACGATTGTCATTTGTCAAATATCTTTTTACAAGCGCAGCTAGAATTGGATCCTATGGAGGAGCCAATGACTGTAGTCGTCCTGCTTCATACTGCAACCCAACCTTGTGAAAGGTTGTAAAACACCAGTGTTTGCCTGAGGCTATGCTAATAGTTTTCCTACATGCTCTAGCATTTTGAAAGTCACTTATCAAAAGTACAGAATTACTGAAGTATTTGAACTTCTCTTCGTCATTTAGGTTACTTACAACAAGAAAACCTCACATCTACGTGCCAGACGTTTATTTTGGAAAGCTCAAATTTAAAAGAATATGCAGAACACTGTACTGATGAAGGTTTTATTCCAGCCTGCTTACTGGTGAGTTACTCATTCCTTATAGGACATTTCATTGCTAACCAACGCAGAAGACTGGAAAGCAAAGCCTTAAAATGAACTTATTAATGATGTGAGGCACTGTGTCTGTTGTCCCATCTGCTTGGGAACTTAATAATCACAGGATCACTTGAACCCAGGGGTTAGGGACAACCTAGACAACATAGCAAGACCCTTGTCATTCATCAGCCAAGTGAGCTATGGCACATAGATAGCTACATGACTTATCACTGCCTAATCCACATAGGTGGAAGACAGAGTGGTGGATATCTATAATGCAGACTTTGGAAGACTGATGCAGGACTATTGTCATTACTTTTAGACCAACCTGAGCTGTATAACAAGACCTTGTCCAGAAATTAAAAAAAAATATCGTCACTTCCTTTTGTAGCTATCCATATATAAAAGGAATATTCTAGAGTTACGTGATTTCACGTGGTACTTGAAGTTGTATGTTAAGGATGACTTTTTAGTGAATTATTTGGATTGTTCTAATTTTTACATAAAAAGATGATTAGAATACCCCAAACAGTTCTGAACACTTTGAAAGAGTTGCAGCACTAGGAGAGACGGCTCAAGCACCTGTGGCTCCTCCAAAGCACTCACATTTCATACCCAGCGCCCATGTCTGATGGCTCTTTAATTTTTTTTGATTATGTGTATTTGTCTGTTTTTGTGAGAATATGTACACATGTATGCAGGGGCTCTCAGAGGCCAGAAGAAAAATCGGATCCCTGGAGCTGGAGTCACAGGTAGTTGTAAGTTGTCCTGTGTGGGTGCTGAGAACTGAACTTGGTCCTCTGAAAGGGTAGTAGTACACTCTGACCCTCTGGACCATCTCTCCAGATAAGTGAACTGAGGTCTTGAAAAGAAAATGGCATGCCCAAAGTTCAATTCATTTTTACAAAGAATGAAGAAAATGGGGAGTGATTTCTTAGGCAAATCTGCCTTCTCAAGCTTCATTTTTACTTCTTACTTTGAGTTTGGTTTTCCCTAACTTACCTGAATTGGTCTTGAACTTTCTCTGTAGCTCAGACAGAACTTGAATTTACAGTCCTTCTACTTTACCCTCCCAAGCAAGTACTTAGAAATATAGGACTGTACCATATTCCTTTAATCCCAGCACTCAGGAAACCAAGACCAGCCTGGGTTTTGTGGTAAGACCCTGTTATTCCCTGTGCCCCCCTCAAAAAAAGAAATCTAGTATTGAAAGTTGAGAGGGAAAAGAGACCTAATTGTCTTCCTCAGTACATTACGTATGTCCTCAACATTATCTAGAACAATTGTACAGTATGCTTGCAGTAGATTTTAAAGGATTTGACACATGCTATTAAGTTTTTTGAAATCAGAACTCTTGATTCCAAAATCCTTGCTATTTTAATAACCTCATGAGTATGATCGTACTGTTGTAACAGACTACTCTTGCATTGTAGTTAGCATAGGGAAAGCATGTAGGTAGGTTAACAGAAATGTAGAGCTCCTTAGGAAGAATATTTCATATACACTTATTTTTATAAGTTCCGTTTTACATGGTTTACGTGGCTTTCAGGTTAGACCTTGGCTTTCAGGTTAGACCTGGTACCCTTTCTTTAAAACAGTAAAACAGAATATCTCCCTCCTGACTGGAAACTGCTTTTTATGACCGTGCTTTTGTTTTATATAAGGACTCCTGTAGGCACAGTTCAGACGGATAGCATGCTTTCTGTCCGATGTGTCACAAATGCCTTAGTGAATGTTGGTGGCCTGCTTCTTTACCCTTTCCTTACTGGATTTCTGCAGCCTAGATCTTTCGTTGGCTTTTATGATGGGAAAGTGATAGTTGTATGGTTTGGTAATATTTGATCTTTCGTTTTTCAGTCCTTATTTGGAAAAAACTTGACAACAATTTTGAATGAATATGTAGCCATGAAGGCAAAAGGTAAGAAGTTGGATGTCATTGTTTTTAAGATATAGTCTCATAAAAGGCTTTGAAAAAATTAATATTATTCTGATAAGATATATTTTACTGGGAAACAATTTATTTTTGCTTATATTGAGTAAAACAAATTCTAAAACTCCAAATATTAACTAACAGGCATAAGCCAAAACTCATTTTAAAATGAAATAAACCTGAATGAACTCTAGGTTATTTATCATAATGATGAACAACCATTGATATTTGCTAAAATATTTTGAACTGACAATTTAATTTTAATCTTCTGTGTAATATGAAACTAGGCACAGAACTTAGTCGGAAAATTGGCTCAGAGTTAACAGAACATAAAATAATTGTTTAAATTTCTCATGATCCAGAGGGAATTAGTGGTTATTTTCTTGACATTGTTCTCATAGTTCATATCATCAAAACTATTATTGTTAGATTAATTATCATGAAGTAATAACCAAAGGAAAAGTAACTTGCTTTACTAATGCCTGGGTATGTAAGCTTCATGTTAGGTGCTTCATATTGTATCTCATTTAATTTTTAACCCAGCAAGAAGTAATTCTTACAACTGTTTTTAATAAAGATATCAATTAAGTTTGTACATATAGGAGTTTCTATAATGTTTCTGACAATTACAGTTTGCCTTTTCTGATACAAAGAAGTTAGAAAATTATTAGCCTTCTAAGTTTTTTAGACACACTTTTTTACTAGTATTGGATTTGATTCTCTGTTTTAAGAAAATAAAGCCACCTCGTTGGCCCTTTTCACACTGTTACAAATAGGCTTACTTTTCAATCGCCAGTGGAACTTTTACAGTTTAGAAAAGTTTTTGTTTATTCTCCTGCTATAATCTTATGTTTTTGTTCAAACTGAAAACTGAATTTTCTTCAACTGAGCTTATTTCCTCTTACAATTTAGAGACATCAAATGAGGTCCCAACAATAATGTCATCTCTGTGGAAGAAGCTAGACCACACCCTTTCTCAGATCAGGTACTATGCTCATTACGAGGTGCTGAGGAATGTACATGCACTTCGGCTGCAGAACTACTTGAGATCTTTATAATATGCACATCTAGCATCTTGAGAATTTCGAAGGTTTCATAGAAGGTGGTAGAAGTTCTTTGTCTTTAATAGAAATAATTTGAAACAAATTGCATGCTTTTATTTTTGTTTTTCGAGACAGGGTTTCTCTGTGTGGCCTTGGAGCCTGTCCTGGAACTTGCTCTATAGACCAGGCTGGCCTTGAACTCACAGAGATCTGCCTGCCTCTGCCTCCCAAGTGCTGGGATTACTGCCCTGCTTTTTTGTTGTTGTTGTATACTTTAACAGATTGTTTACAGATGAGGAAATTGCAATATATAGAAATTTAGTGACAGTTTCAATTTTGCATAGCAACTTAGAAACAGTTCAGACCAATATATAAAATTCTTTAGACAACCATTTTTTAATGACGTAATGTGAGAACTGTTGACTTCATGCTCAGTGTAATTTTCTACTTTCAGTATTTTTAGTATTTTCTACTTTTAGTATTCTCTCATAGTAGAATACTTGTTACCATCTACCTAGTTCCTAGCCTTAGAATGTCAGTTTCAGCATCCTTAGAAGTATACCAGCTCTGCTGCAATATGTGTTGGCATCTCTTATGTAGTGGTAGAGTCTCGTGAAAACCCCTTCCTTTAAAAGCTACAAGTGAATATTCCATCTAAATAGCAGAGGCCTCATTTTTATCTTCTAGTTAGGCTAATGCCTGGAGAGATGACTCAGCAATTATTACGAGCACTGATTGCTCTTCCAGAGGTCTTGAGTTCAGTTCCACATGGTGGTGGTTCACAACCATAACGTAATGGGATATGATGCCCTCTTCTGGCATGCAAGTGTATATGCAGATACAGCACTCATACATAAACTGAATACAGCTAAGAAATATAAAAATAATTACTGTCTACTATGAACTTTTATGTTTACTTTTCTACGTATATGGAGGATCAATATAATTTCATAGTCATAAATGTGACAGCAAGAGGTCTTGAACTGAGATTATAAAGTATTGATGTATATGAATCAGGATTTCTTTATAGGAAAGTCTCATGGCACAAAATTGAATTGAGAATGACTATTTATATGTGGCTTACTTAAATATATCAAGTTCCTAAAGTCAGATCAAACTATACCTTGATATCATAGCATTCCAGTGCATAATTATCAATTTGAATAGAGGTTTAATCACCAAAATTATGTTGTATGGGTGTTTATATGATTCTGGTTTTCTTCTAAAACAAATCACATGTAGACTCTTTATCTTAGGGCAATCACCCTTTAACTTGTAATTTACATTATGTCTGGCCATAACTAAGCCAGGATATATATCATCTAAAACACAATACTTAAAGAATAACTACTTTGTTTTATTTGTTAGGAACATGCAAAGTTCTCCAGGGTTTGCCGCCCATCAGAGAGGTTGGTATTTAACTTTAAGCAATCACACTCATTCTAATGATTGTTTTAACTAACAGCACATTTGTGCTAGATCTATATTTTTTTAATTGCGTTTTTTTTTTTTAAGTACAATCATTAGACATTTTCATGTATCATAGTTGAGGGGACTTGAGGTATAGGTAACTGATTGTGCATACACAAGGTCCTGAGGTTGATCCCTAGCAATTTAAAACAGAATTAAAGCCATATATGTATGCACATAGGTAAATATACATTTTTGTGTGTGTATATTCATATAAAATATATTCTAGTTTTACTAGTTGACTGTTAAGTACTAGCATTCTTAATCCATAATTTTTAATACCTTAAATTTGGGGAAACATCAATATGAATTATTGAAGAACAGGTGTATTGGGATTTGTGAAGTACAGTGTATTTATTTAGTTTGTTTTACATGAAGTTGTTGCATAAAGCTATATTATGTTTTCAAGGCTGTCTTTTAGTTTATCTAGTGTATAGGCCATACAACATATAGAATCTTGGTCTGAAATGCCTCTTGATAATGAGTTAATTTTGTAATGCCCATGTGTTTCAGCCCGAACAAGAAACGGAATTGCAGAAATCAAGCGACAGAGGTGGCTTGCATCTCAGGCAGCTCCCGTCAATTCAGAGTTACTGGTTTTACCTTATGGTTCAGGACAATTTACCACTTCTTCTTTGGTAGCCACACAAGCTGTTAAACCAACTGGTCAAATTTCAACTCCAGTGAGATCAAATATTGTAGTAGTCAACCAGTCACAGTCACAAAATACTGTCACTAGTAAGTTTAAGTTTTATTCTTTAAGTTCTGTACAATGCCTTCCATTTATAATACATAATCATGACCCGAGAGAGATGAGAGAACTTATAAAAGGAGCAGACTTCAAGTAGTTCAGCAGCAAGAATGTAACTATGAAACGGCATAAAAATTGGCTCACTTGTAATCTCAGCACTAAGGGTGATCAGAAATTCAAGATTATCCTCTGCTATGTGCCTTCAAATAAAAAAATCTTGACTTAAAATATGGGAGTCATCTTGGCTACAGTTCTTCCCTATTCTAATCAAACTGAAGTCCATCCTTGAATTCATCTAATTCTTAATTTGGGGGTAATAATAAGAAAGACCTGATTGTGTTTTTAAACAGAATATACATTATATTTTACCAGTCTGCCCTTCTGGAACATCTTCCCAATATATGGCCGTCTTTATATATTTTTATATATATATTTATACTGTTTTGTATATTTCCAACTGAGTATTGAAGCTAGATATAAAGTTAGAAATGAAGTTCTAATATAATTCTTGTTATATACATACTTATACAGAATAGTAAGAAGTGGGAAGCTAGTTAATATGAGCTTTGAGATTTGAATTCAGAACTCATGTCTCTGTTCGAAGGAGGAGTTTTATTACTGCCCTTTAAGATTACACTGGAGAGTCAGAGGCAGGCAGATCTCTAAATTCAAGACAGTCAGGCAACACAGGGAAACCCTGTCTCAAAAAAAAAAAAAAAAGACTGTTCATTTCTCTTCAAATCCTGTTCTACACTAGGAGCATTCAGCTGATACTTCTTTTATACTTATTTTCTTCTTTATATTTCTTTTGTATTTTTAAGTGTAAAACCTTAAAGGTATAGGTACTGTACTGCATAGCTCTTATTATCTTGTACCATGCCTTGCTCATAGTGTTACTCAGTGAATGTTTACTGGACTTTAGTATAGAATAATAATTAGTCTCTAATGTTTCTGATGTCATTACAAGGTATGTGTGTTTCTTTGACTTATTGTGTTTTCTTAAAATACAGCTGCAGAGTCTTTAAATATCATACCTGGTCCTCAGGAAAGGAAAACTAATACCAGTTTAATGTCTCCTGGTAGGCGGAAAAGGTAATTACTTCTTATACTTGCTTGACATGTTGCCCCAAGCCATTTAAGATGGACAAAATAGAGTTTAGTGAATATTTACATTGTGAGTAAAGTAAAAAGACTAGATTAAGTTCTTGGGACTATTATTCATTCCATAAACGGCTTTTCCAGCATTCTGACTTAACTGAATTCGAGTTGTGTTTTAATCAACGGTGTGTCTTACTGTTGATCACTTTCTGTAGTGATGTGCAGAGTAATGTTTGTCTTTCAGATAGTCTTTCTCGTTCATAGTGTTCTCTTAAATGAATGTAAGTAGTGTTAGTTTTATGGTCCATAAGAACACATGAAGTTCAATCATGCCAGCATGTTTTAAGGTGTCTTTCCCAGAAAAAAATTTTCTTGTTCTACTTCAGCTTGTATTTCTTAAAAACAAAATATGAGAGATCAGAGTGGTGTTTTTGTTTGTGTGCTTGCTTTTTTTTTCCATGGAGTTTTGTTTGGTTGGCTTTGGTTTTTTGTTTTGTTTTCTTTTGTTTTTAGACAGGGTTTCTCTGTGTAGCCCTTGGCTGTTCTAGAACTCACTCTGTAGACCAGGCTGGCCTTGAACTCACAGAGACCCACCTAATTCTGAAACTCAAGTGGTGGGATTAAAGGTGTAAACTGCCGCTAGCCAGGGCAAGAGATCAGAGCTCTAATTTTTTTTTAATGACTTTATTTATTTTTAATTTATGTGCTCTAGTGTTTTGCCTGCATGTATGTCTATGAAGGTTTCAGATCCCCTGGAACTGGAATTACAGACAGTTGTGAGCAACCATGTGGATATTCTTTAATAGCTAGTGTGTTTCTAACCACTGATCCATTTCTCCAGCCCCTATAAGTGATTTTTATCTATTTGATCATCTGTCAACCAGTAGGTTTGGGGTTTTTGGTTTTTTGAGTTTTTTTTTGTTTGTTTGTTTTGGTTTTTGGTTTTAATTAAGACTTTTCACTGTGAGCACTCTCTAATTTAAGACTTGACTATTACAAGCTTCCTTTAATTAAAAGTCTCCTTTATTACAAGCCTTCTGATTTAACCGCATAAAACAGTAAAATATTTTCAGAAACTTTGACCATTTTATTATAAAAGTTCATGAATAATTAACTATTTTTCTATAAACCCTCTAATACAGCTGATCTCATTCTATCATAAGGTAGGTAATGGAGCTGGGTGTGTAGCTCAGTGGTAGAACACGTAATTAGCATGTGTGAGCCCTAGGTTAAATCTCCAGCAGTACCAAAGGAAGAAGAAGAGGATAAAAGTAACAAGAGTTCATAGACTTGACCACATAGCTAATTTTGTTTAAGTTTTGTTTTTGTTTCTTTTTTTTTTTTTTTTCATCTTTGTAGTTGGTTGTTGTTTATTAGAACTCAAGTCCACTACATTTGATCTATGTCTGGTAATGCTTTCTCTGTTCTTCTAACTTTGTTTTTATGGGAAGAAAAAAATATTAACTCAAGATGTATATACGTGGTCTGTTAAATATAATAGTAAAAGATAAGCTCTTAAAATGTATTTCAGTGAATCACAAAGGAAGAGTTTCACATCGTCTGGATCTCATTCTTCAATAAGGAATTTACAAGATCCAAATGCATTTGCAGTAGAAAAAGTAAGTGACCTTCCCAAAGTTTGCAGCTTGAAATAGTCTCAAATTTAAAAACACTGATGTATATCTAAATAGTTATGTGTGCTTATGAACTTTGGTATGAATCTGAGAACAGAATTGCATATTGAATAGAGAATTGTAACTGTAAAGTTATACTTAGAGAACACACACATGCCAAATGCACCAAGTAAAAATTCTTTGTGATTGCCGGATTCTTTGATTTAATTGAGCGTTTTACGAGGATCAGATAATGAAAGGCATTGTGAGACAAAATAATGTGTAGAACTGCGTTTTAGATGTACTGAAGACCAAGTTGGTGAAAGATCTGTGACAACACTTCTGAATTGCAAAACATTGTTCAGGACTAAATGTGGAGGGAGGCATCAGAACTTGGGTTTCTACCTGCATTTATCATAACTGTCTACTGCTGTTTTTGTGACATTTTTGCTTTTTCATTATTTATTTAGAGATGGGGTCTTGTTATGCTGTTTAGATTGAACTCAAACTCCCGACTCTAATTTTAATCCTACCTCAGTCTCCCAAGTTGCTGGGATGAAAAAGCATTCTCTCTGGTTTGATTTGGTTTTCAATGATATAATATTTTTTCCTAGCCTTTTACTAGTCTTGATTTTCTTTTTCAGCAAATGGTTATTGAAAATGCAAGAGAGAAGATATTAAGCAACAAATCTCTTCAAGAAAAGCTAGCAGAAAACATAAATAAGTTTTTAACTAGGTGAGCTATATGATTCAAAGCTCTGGTTATTTTTGCCCAATCACCCAGCTGCACTAATCCTTTTCCTTTCTGTGTTGCAGTGATAATAGTATTGCTCAAGTACCTAAGCAAACAGACAACAACCCTACTGAGCCAGAAACTTCAATTGATGAACTCTTAGTGCTTCCGGTATGTGTAGGTGTGTGTGCGTGTGTGTATGTGTGTATGTGTATAGGGATATGAGTGGGTGAGAGAGTTTTGGAGGATTGTACAATTAGAACTAAATGTTATCTTGGTTTTATTATAAAATCATTGCTAAATATTGTATGTGTAAAATCTAATTTATAATAATTAAAATAAAATTTTTATTACATATGTAATCTGTTTCTGAATATATTTGAGCAGTGAACACATTTCAAAGACTCACTTATTTAAATAGTAAAAATGGTAAGATTTTTTTCTAATGCTTCTAATAGCTAATCTGCTTTATAGATACCAGTGCAGCTTTGTTATACCTGTAAAAAATTATTCATGGATTTTTTAGTATTTAGTACTTGCAAATTCACTACATTGGTATCTTTGTATTTGATGAACAACAGCACTCTGTCTTGTCTTATACATTGCTAGGAACTGAGAAGTCATTTAAAGATTACTGAAATAGTATATTAAATATGACTTGCATTCATCGTGTACTTTCTAACAAACTGATCCTAAATGTAGCATTTCTCAATCCTAATTCCAGTTTTCTTCCCTAATATTTTTGTCATGTTTGAGTCTTGTGTTGGTGATGTAGAATTCTCACTGTTGTTTAATGAACTTTCACTTCCAACACCTGAGGGATTTTCCCCTCTTGCTGAACTGTTTGTGGTATGTTGGTAATATTCATAATTTTGTAGCTGCTTCTTTCTGAGTTGAAGATCTCATTTATTTTCTCTATAAAGTCACTAATTAGCTTAATTTGTGTCATATAATCTAGTTTGTAGCATCTTTGTATATTCAGTAATTGAGAAATTGGTTATCTCTTCCTGGTAGCGTCTTTGTTGGTTTTATGTGTCTGTTCATACTTTTAAGGCTTCCATCTCTAGTACCTCTCAAAGGGGGCAACCAAACTATGACAGCAACAACACCAAATCAAACACAATACCAAAAAAAAAAATCCATCCTCAACTAAAGCCAGCTCATACATCATAAAGACCATAGAACAGAAATGGACAAAACTAATGTGGTGTGTTACAAAGTTAAAAATTAGTAAAGGTAAATGTGACAATAATAAGCTAGTGGAATGAAGACTAGAGCAAAGGAGGGAAGGAAAGGTTAAATAAAAGAATGGGAAAGAAAGTTATTAAAAAGGAGAAGAAAGAACTAGTGATTAAAAAAAAAAAAAATCAAGCCAGCCCTGGTGGCACATGCCTTTATTCCCAGCACCCAGGAAGCAGAGGTAGGAGGATCTCTGTGTTCAAGGTCAGGCTGGTTTAAACATTGAGTTCCAGGACAAGATAGTCGAAATACTACTGAAAGTATTATTTATTTAAAAAGGAAGCAGTAGGATGTGGAGCTGAATTATTGTAGCAACTTATTTAAGGGTAGTATACAACTTAATCTGTGGGATAGAAGTACAGAGTGGGAGTCTCTTCAGAGACTTATGTTTCCTATGATTTAGGCTAGTCCTAATCCATACTGGATAAATGTCTTAAACTAATAGAGCTGTCTTTACTTCAGTAGCTTCCCTTAGTCTGTAGGCTAAATTTTCCCACTTTATCAATTCATATACCCTACAGTGGAGTCTTTGGAGTCAGGGAAGCAAACCACACTAAGATCATACTTTGAAAACAATAGACATTAAATATCCTGCCAATGTGACCATGGACATGAAGTAATTTGCTGAAGCTTCAGGCTTCTTAGTTCTTACCCAGTGAAACGCATAGCAGAATGGTTGTTTCCAGACAACCCACTGTCTTCAGGCAACAGTCTCTGAGCTATCAGGTGATGATGGGCTTGCCTAGCCACAGAGAAGGGGACTATCGCCAGTTATATCTTTCGATGCTCAGACCGAACTCTTCCTTTCCCTCATTTCCATATCTATCTTCCTTATCACTACATCTCCTTCCCTCAGCTGTTTGACCCTGGGTATGTGGGAAGTTGATTCTAGGTTCCCTGACTTATTAGCATCCCTTGTTTTCAGATCTCAGGTTGTCTCAAGATTGTGTCCACTTACAGCCCTCCAAGACAGGGCAGGCAACAAAATGGGCGCCTTCTCCAGTGCTAGCCTGGCACAGTGAGGATTCACTATGTCAGCAACAGTCCCAATAGCATTTGAGGATGTTGAGAACTGGGGTTTTGTCTTGTGGCTATGTAAGACTGCCAATCTCTCTTTCACCCTACCACATGGCTTTCTCTTTGAGTGAGGCTGTGTTTTTCCCTTTCCCAGTCACCACTGGAGCATGTGCTTCATAATTCCTTTATACTGTATCACCATCTGTCCATTCACACCTTACAGCTATCCTGTTACCCTGTTGTCCTTCCACCCATTCTTTTCAAAATATAGTCTGATCCTTCTGGTCCTCACTCTTCTCATCGACTACAGTTTCTAATCCACGAGCCCAGAAGTCTTATTTTCTTTTAGATAGGCCTGTTGTTCAAATCAAAAGTATTTTCTTGTAGGGAAATTCTCATATATAAAGATAACAATAACGTGAATAATAATCTCTGGTATTAAAGCTATATTAATTCTACTTGTTCATGACTTTATTTTTACTTTACAGAGTGAAATCCACATGTCTGAAGAAGCAATACAAGATATATTGGAACAGACAGAATCAGACCCAGCATTTCAGGCTCTCTTTGATCTCTTTGACTATGGTAAATACACCATTTACTATAGCAAGTAGACAAAATTTTCTCCACTATCTTGAATAACCTAGCACAGGATAAAGTAACATCACCTAGGGCTTTTGAAAACTTCCTGTTTCTTTACAGCAAGTAATGTATGGAGATGCAAAGGTAAACCTTTATGTTTACTTAGCAAAGTTCAATTATAAAAACAGAGAATTGGGTTTTTGGTTTTATTTGGTTTTGTATTTTTACCAGTCAACATGAGGTATGCTGGCTCTATTCTAATACAGGTAAATATAATTGAGAGACCCTAAAAGAATGTGAAGTATTCAGCATTAAAGTCAGAACAGCCATCATATCAGCATTCTCTATGAACTTGTTACGTGTGCAGATTCTTGAACCTTCCAGAAGCTCTTAATAAACGTTTATCATTCAGAACCAGCGTTTGGGGTGGAGAGATGGCTCGTGATCTGCTTTTCTAGAGGTCCTAAAATAAACTCCCAGCAACCACATGGTGGTTCACAGCCATCTTTAGTGGGATCTGATGCCCTCTTCTGGCATAAAGTCATATATACAGATAGAGCACTCATGTTAAACAAACAAACAAAAATCTTTAAAAAAAACAAAAAAAGAGCCACTAGTTGAGCTGGACAGTGGTGGTGTATGCCTTTAATCCCAGCACTCCAAAGGCAAGGCAGGTAGATCTCTGAGTGTGAGGCCAGCCTGGTCTACAGAGTGAGTTCTAGGACAACCAGGACTGTTACACAGAGAAAATTTGTCTCAAAACAAACAAACAAACCCAGCAGTTGTAGTCAGGTGTCATGACATGTGCCCATTGTCTCAGTATTCAAAAGGCTGAGAGGCAAGAGGATTGCTTGAACCAAAGACTTCAAAAGCAGCCTAAGGCAGCATAGAAAAAAAATAATGAAAATTCGGTGAGAAAAGCTTTGAATTCATATTTGTAAGTGGCGTATAAAGCAGCATGTTAACAATCTTAAGGGTGTGGCTATAATAATCTTTAGGGATTCAGAGGTAGGGATAGGAAAATCAGGAGTTCAGAGTCAGCTTTGGCTAAATAATAAGTTCAAGGTCAGCCTGAGCTACCTGAGACCCTGTCTCAAAAAAGAAAAAAGTATGACTGAAATAAAACTTTGAATAATTTATTTAAGAATGGCAGTATTCGTGCTTTTTGTAGTATGGTCACTTAATTATTTCTCTATTCTCTTTTTAACAGGTAAAACAAAGAATAATAAAAATATATCACAAAGTGTTTGTAGTCAACATATGGAAACTAATCCTAATATAGTCTTAACTGAAGAAACTAATCTAGCAATTAAAAGTTCTTTTGAAACAGAAGAATCTGGTAAGATTTTTTTTTGTTTGTTAATGATCAACTAAAATGTTAAAATTGTTTCAAAATTCAAAAGCAGTACTAATTTAAATTAGAAGTTATTCAAATGTCTACATAGTTCATTTTTATGCTTATAATTCCCTGTCCAAATCCTTTGATTAAAAGATTAATTTTTCATACTCATTTTTTCATAGGGCAGTAGACACACAATCTAATAATAAATAGATTGGCCAATGGACAAGTCTGTAATGAAACAGTTTCATTAAGGCTCAAATTCTAATGTCTGATCTATTAGAGTTTTTCAGTCATCTGAGTTAAGCTGACAGTCATAATTATTTCAAGGAAATTATACAATATATGCTGATGGTCTTGAATTTGGTTATTTGTAAGTTTGTAGGTTATCCCGCATCCCTGCTGTCTTTATTCAGAGCCTTTCAGTTATGTCTTTCTTGGAGTACCAACATAGCATAGTTAGTCCATACATAGGAAGCACTTTGTGAATTAAAGAAAAACATGAGTAAATCAGTATTAAAATTTTAAAATATAGAATTTTTTAAAGAAATTTTGTCAAGTATAGCACAAATTTATAGAAGTACATAATAAAATTGTATTAGCTTTCTGTTATGAAATCAAATCAAGAACTTGCCTCTCAAGTGAGAAAAGGGTCTTTGCCAGCACAACAAATAGTCCTTTCAGTCCCTGGGTCTCTGTTCTTCAGATAGTCATCATCTTCGCTTTTCATAATTTGGTAAACTTTATGCCTTTTTCAGCACCAGCCACCTCCATACTTGTCTCTCTACAAGCTATGCTTGATCATCATTTTTCTTTACCTGTTTTGATTGATTGGTGATTTTTTTGTGACAGGGTTTCTCTGTGTCGCCCTGGCTACCCTGGAACTTTCTCTGTAGACCAGACTGGCCTTGAACACAGAGATCCACCTGTCTCTGTCGCGTGAGTGCTGGAATTAATGGTGTGTGCCGCCACCACCTGGCTCCTTACCTGTTTTTAAGTGAAATGAGTAATGGCTTCCAGTTTTTTCACATCTTGTCCTCAAAAACTTGTTTTGGAATATCTTTCGTTGAGTTCATTGTTAATAACAAAGCTCAACTTTGCATTTCTTAGGCTGAACTATATTTGTGCATTTGTTTGTGTGTTTGTTCACAACTAAAAGATTGTTTCACTGAAGCTTTAGCATAAGCAAAATAAAATTTGTAATCCTGTCCTCAGAAAGTCTTACAAATTCATTAAGAAACCTCTTTCAGGTTGAAAATTGAGCTTGTGCAAGAGTGTTTATGTAACCTAGTACTCAATTTAATCTTTAGCACTGTTTTTTTTTAAAATATCATTTGTCCTGTATTTGTGTGGCCTAATATAATTTCCCCTAATCTCTCCCTCAATATAGAATTAAGTGGGCTCTATACACTATATGTTTTTACCAGTTAGATAATTACAGCCATTTTTCTGGATTTTCCCCTATTTCTTTCCATATTTGTTCAAATTGTCTCAATTATTACGTCTGTAAAATTCACTGTATTGATGCTACATTGTTTCCTCTTAAAAAGATTTTTTTTTAATTTCTTTTTGGCCTTTTTCCTATATTGTATTACAATTTTCTATTCTGTGTTTTTTCCTAGGTATTTTAATCTCTATAAGATCATTGAGTCAATTGTTCATATTTGCATTCTAGAAAAATGTGTATGGTTGTCCTCAGTAAATATGTTAAATGTTAAAATGTACACAGAAATCGTGTTAATTGAGCAAAATGATCTTGGTCTCATTTTACCATTAAAAATAAATCAGGCAAATAGAGTCAGTAGACATGGCAAAATTTGAAAATCCCATCATTCAGGAGGCTTGAAGTGAGAGAATCACTGCAAGTTCAGGGCCAGTGTGGGCTACTTACATACTGGGACCTGTCTAAAAAACACCGAGAAGAAGAAAAAAGTCTAGATAGGGAAGCAACTATTTCCATTATTGTTTAGAGCCAGATTAGGGTATTTTGTCTTCTGGTGAGTACTGGATGTTCTTAAGCCTGTGTACATTTTCCTTCTTTGGCGTCTGTTTTCCTAGAAACTTGGAAACAATCTGACATTTGTTAATTGTGCATCAGTCTTAAACTTAACTGTTAAGCCAAAGATTAGTGTTTTCTTGGCAAAGTAGGTTGTACAGGAAAAATGGCTGCTTTCAGAAGCTAAACATACTCAACGTAACTTTCCATCACACTGGTGTTTTACAGATGGGCAATCTGGTCAGCCTCCCTTTTGTACATCCTTTCAAAATGAAGATGTATTATTAAGTGATTTGAAGAATGGTAATAGCCACGATGTTCTTCAACAAGAATCCCAGGAAAATTTCTCCCAAATAAACACTAACATTCAAAAAAAGGTCTTTAAAACAGCTGTACCTGCTGAACAGAAGTGTGCCCTTGATATTACCTTTGAGTCTGTGTCTAATTTGAGTGACTTTAACCAAAGAGGAGGCTCTACTGAATGTAATGACCATTGTTCTGAGTTATACACCAGTCAGATGCCCACTGACACTGAAAGGGCTGTGGAGGTTGAAAAGGATTCTTTGTCTACAAGTGTGCTGAATGAACCTCAGATACAGCCTGATCAGCCTGATATGCCAGTGACGTCATTTGTGTCCCTTGGTAGTGAAGCCAATGATGAAAACTTAATTCTCTCTGGGAAAAATACCCAGCTTTTGTCCCAGGATACTCCATTAACTGGAAAGCCATCTAAAAGTCAATTTTGTGAAAATTCTAACAATATAATAAAAGTTAAAGCTAATTCCCATGGTTCCGAGTCACTAGAGTCTTGTCAAACTCAAAGCAGTAAAATTGAAACTAATGGTGTATCATCAGTTGCAGCACAGCCACTACCAGATTGCCAAGATAATTCTCCATTGCAAAGTAAAGCATCACCTGGGACTGTCGAAAGTTCAGGTTTAAATGTATCTGAACAAATAGAAATTCATCTTGAAGAATCAGTCCCTTCAGATAAACAGCTATCTAATGGTTCAGCATCTGTTGACTTGAATCATATGGAAAACAAGCCTGAGACCCTTAAGTCTAAGAACTCTCAAGAGCCTTCCTCTTCTGTGAAAGATGGAGATACAATTTTTCTCTCTTTGGGTGAACACAACAGCTGTGAAGAAGTTGCACTGGTTCCCCGAGAGGATAATCCTGTGAAAAATAATCATTCGCTTCCTTCAGAATCTGGTGGTTCAGTGGGAGGGTCTCCTGAGACCCAAAGTACTGATGGTAAGCCTAGCAAAGACTCAGTGGAGGTGGATGCGTCAAGTATTGTGTCTCTCAAAATTATCATTAGTGATGATCCATTTGTTTCCTCAGATGCAGAGCTTAACAGCGCTGTATCTAGTATCAGTGGAGAAAACTTGCCAACGATAATTCTGTCTTCTAAATCTCCTGCCAAAAATGCAGAATTTGTTACATGCCTGTCTTCAGAAGAAACTACAAGTGCTGTTGTATCTGTGGAAGTAGGGGATTCTGGCTCATTGGAGCAGAACCTTGTAGTGCTGAAACCTGAGGAACCTGTGGTAAGCAATCCTCAGAGTGAAGATGGCATTACTTTTTCAACCAGTGTTGCACCATGTGTTCCTAAGGACGGAGGATACATACAGTTGATGCCTGCCACAAGCACAGCCTTTGGCAATTCAAGTAACATTTTGATAGCTACCTGTATGACTGATCCAACAGCCTTGGGACCAACTGTCAGTCAATCTAATGTAGTGGTATTGCCTGGGAATTCTGCACCTATGACTGCACAGCCTCCTCCACAGCAGTTACAGACACCACCAAAGTCTAACAGTGTATTTGCTGTCAACCAAGCTGTGTCACCAAACTTTTCACAAGGTAACTCTAAGAGCATATTGGAGGTGAGCTGGGGATATAGTGGTGGAAAAGCACTTGTATAGCATGTGCAAGACTGTGGACTGTATCTCCAACACTGAATGAAAAGTGATACGTGTATGTGTGTGTAATTTATATGTGTGTGCACGCATTTTGGAGCTTCTCTGGATTGCGATCTTAATTTTCTTGTGTGAAGTCACTGACTAGGAGATAATATAGATAATTCACATGACAAAATACCATACAAATAATTGCTTATGCCTTTCTTCCTACCTAATTCAGCCAGGTTTTGTTTAAATCTGGTAGGCTATAGCTTTAATTTTTTTCTGTCATAGTTTTTTGTCTACAGCACTAAGCTGTGAAAAAGAAAAGAACATAATTCATTTCATAGCTGTAAAAATATTTTAACTCAATGTAGCAGGATATTTCTTTATTCTTATTATAGTCATAGTTTTTGTTTTTTTTTCCTGGGGGGTAGGGGAGTTTTGAGACAGGGTTTCTTGGTATAGCCCTGGCTGTTTTGCAACTCATTCTATAGACCCACTTGACTCTGCCTCCCAAGTGCTGGGATTACAGGCGTGAGCTGCCACCACCTGACCCTATAGTAAGTTTTTAAGGAAATTGTCTTTTAGAGAGACTTTCAAGAAAACCTGAATTCTACTAAAACTCTTTGTCATTTCTCACATTCTGTTGCTATTTAGAAATGATTCTTTAGAGGCTCCACGGGGGCTCTTATCTTCATTGTATGCTGGTTTACATACAGTTAGTAATTGACAAGCTTATATCTATTGGTTTATGTTTTTTAGAGATAAGAATTTACACATGTTCTCCTATATCCCCATGTGTACTGATTTATAGATTATTTAATTATTATTAACTATTAAATTTGGTGAATAATTTAAGAACTATTTCAAATGAGGTAAAGAAGAGGCCAGAACTGTTGCATAATATGAAGCTTAGACAAATGAGGTAAGATTTGAAGCCAAGGGGAGTAGAATAAATATTCGTGGATGTTTGGGAAACTGGCAGGTTTGTGTGAAAATAAAATCAATCTGACAGGGATAGTTAGTGTCTTAGGAAAAGGTACATTCACACCAGGACTAAATAACTAAGCTTTTCTTGTGGCTGACTCCTAAGGACCATGTACGCGCTATAATTTTCCCTTGGTAGTTTAATCTGGTCACAAAAGTATATCGTTTTTGGTCAATACCATTAAGATAAAAAAATAGTTAAAGGCTGTAAATTCTCACTTGGAATCCAAGTTTTCTGATACAAAGTTCAAACATGAGACATTGACTACTCAGTGTCTAATTAGTTTCAGTCTTCTTCGTTAGAAGAATCAGTATGTAATGGATCTTCTAGCCATAGCCTAGTCTCGAACTTAGGATAATATATCTTAGGATAATATATCTTAGGATAATATATCTTAGGATAATATATACCTTAATATTTAGACTTGCTTTTTCTTAATTTCTCAACTTTATTACTGTACTTAATCAAAAATTTATAAACAAGATTGTCTTAATTAGGGTTACTCTTGTTGTGATGTAAACACCATTATCATTAACAGCTTTGGTAGGG
Source organism: Alexandromys fortis (assembly GCF_014885135.2). Taxonomy (NCBI): domain Eukaryota; kingdom Metazoa; phylum Chordata; class Mammalia; order Rodentia; family Cricetidae; genus Alexandromys; species Alexandromys fortis. Next base: position 3,361,853 of record NW_026068050.1, on the reverse strand, counting down.
AAGGGTTATTTCAGTCATTATGCCATAGGAAAAGTTAATCATTGAAAGAGGTGAGGGCAGGAGCTCAGGAATAGATGCAGAGCAGTCCTGAGGGCATAGAGGGCTGCTGCTTACTGGTTCCTCCCACTCTTGCTTATGACTTGCTCAGTCCGCTTTTGTTTGTTTATTTATTATGTATACAATATTCTGTCTGTGTGTATGTCTGAAGGCCAGAAGAGTGCACCAGACCTCATTACAGATGGTTGTGAGCCACCATGTGGTTGCTGGGAATTGAACTCAGGACCTTTGGAAGAGCAGGCAGTGCTCTTAACCTCTGAGCCATCTCTCCAGCCCCTCCGCTTTTTTTTTTTTTTTTTTTTTTTATAAAACCCGGATCGATAGCTTGGCAATGGCACCACCCACGATAAGTTGGGCCCTCCTGTGTCAGTTACTAAGAAAATGCCCTACAGGCTTGCCTACAACCCAGTCTTAGAAAGGCAGTTTCTCAGTTGAGGTTCCCTCCTTTCAGATAACTCTAGCTTGTATCAAGTTGACATAAAACTAGCCAGCACAGTCGATGCCTTGTCATCTTGACACACAAACACATTACTGTTAAGCCACAACTTTTCTTTTTCTTCTCAAAGATCACACATAAGTATCAACATTGCAGTATAAACATTCCAAATTTTAAATTATAAAGTCCCACGATCTTTAAAAATTCATTCTCTTGTGGTTGGAGAAATGTCTCAGTGGTTAAGAGCACTAGCTGTTCTTCCAAAGGACCCAGGTGTAATTCCCAGCACCCACATGGCAGCTCACAACTGTCTGTAACTCCAGGGGTTTGGCACCCTTAAACAAGCATACGTGCAGGCAAAGGATAACATTTTTTTAAAAAAATCTTTTTAAAAAATCTGTCTTCGAAAGAGGCAATCTCTTAAAATTCAGAGTCTTTCAACTGTGCTCTTATCAAACCAAAAATAGTTACTTACGGAGGGAAGAACAAGGGCACAGTCACAGTCTGGACAAAGCAAAACCAAACTCAACAATATAAATCATTCACTGTCTGATGTGTGAGATTCACTCATCTTCTGGGCTCCTCCAGAGTAACACAAAGAACTTGGGTCACTTCTCAGACTCTGCCCTCTGTAGCACACACAGCTCGTTGTCTAGGCTATGGATGGCTCCACTCCACCACCTGCTACTATTCTTGGTGGTCATCCCATAGTGCTGGGGTCCCTGCCTACAACTGAGTTGCACTTTCAACGACAGCCCCTCCTGGGCTCTTTTCAGGGACTTCAGCCCTGCCATACAGTGCCAAGCCTCAGCTGCTCTCCATGACCCCTTGATGCCTTCAAAATCAGTACTGCCAGGGTGACTCTTACTTACACTACCAAGATTGGCTACCAGTATGAAGTACAACCTTGGCTGCTTCTGGAACACAGCTTCTGTGTGCTTAACCCAAGGAAGTACTTCCCAGAAGACTTCACCTCAGTGATGCTAGTCTCTTAGTCACAACTGGTTCTTCAGCACCAACTATCCCAGCAGAGCAAAGGTTTTACTTGAGTACTTCTGGGCTCTTGCTAATCACAGCCAATTCTTCAGCTCCAGGTGACCAGACACTACAGATTCTTCACATACAAGGCCCAATACAGTGTTTGCTTCCCTCTGAAACTTAACAAGTCAGGCCTTCATCATCTGCACTGTTCTTAACATTCTTATCTTCCAAGCTCCTAAAGAACAGGTCACTGAACTCTTACTATCTAGCCCAAAGTTCCAAAGTCCTTCCACGGTCCTCCCCAGAACGTGGTTAGGTCTGACGGTAATGCTCCACTCGTAGTACCAACTTCTGTTTTAGTTAGTGTTAGTGCTGTGATGAAACACCATGACCAAAAGAAACTTGGGGAGGAAAGGATTTATTTCACAGTTCTGTATAGCAGTTCATCAGTGAGGGCAGGAACCTGGAGGCTGGAGCTGGTGCAGAGATTGTCAGGAAAGAAGATTTGGTGATAGAATTTGCTTCAAAATACTAATGTCTTTGTCATTTATTGTTGTCAGAAGACTTATGGAAGTAAACCTGATTTTAATGAAAATTGCTTTTTAGGCTCTGCTATCATAATTGCTTCTCCAGTACAGCCTGTGCTTCAAGGAATGGTGGGAATGATACCTGTGTCTGTGGTTGGACAGAGTGGAAATACATTCTCTACTCCTCCTCAGCAGGTATGTTTGTGAACTAAGATAGTGTGGGGAAGCATTCCAACAACTGCTTAGTTAATTGTTGCTGTGTGTTTCCTTCTAGGTCCTTCATATGCCTTTAGCAGCACCTGTTTGTAACAGAAGTATTACTCAGTTCCCCGTTCCTCAAAAATCTCAGAAGGCTCAGGGACTCAGAAACAAGCCTATTACAGGTACTTGTTCAAAGAGCTTGAACGTTGTGCTTGTGAAGCAGCAACTGAATGTTTTCTTTCTTTTTTGTTTTTTCAAGTTTGGGTTTCTCTGTGTAGCTCTGGCTGAACTCAGATATCTATCTGCCTGCCTCTGCCTCCCAAGTGCTGAAATTAGATACCCAGAGAATGTTTTCTTGAATACCTTGTACATCCCTTCAAGCAAGCAGTTTTTGATTGGACAGCTTTGATTCTGGTAAATCCCTTTGCTTTGCTGAAGGCTTTAGGTTTTATCCATTGTTTCTCAGTATGGTCTTTGGAGCTGCCTAAAATCATAATTCCCATTTTTTTCAAACAATTTTGAAGTGTTTAACAAAATAAATGTCTTCTCTTGTTCCCTGCTTTTGCAAGTGGTCCTACCATCTCTTTACATGTGTCAAAAAACGGAGTTACTCTTGACACATTTCTCTTAGTTCAAATAGTCATAACTTTCACATCAGTAGTGTTCTACCCTGTTTTGTTTTTAAGATCCTCAATTTTCTTGTTCATCCTATATTTCTTAGTTGATTGACACCCCTGCCCCATACATATTAGAATATGTGACTTCCTACCTAAACAATTTCAGTAACTCCCAGTTGGTCACGGGATAAAACTGAAGCTCCTGGCCTAGGGTGGTGGCAAACTATAACCCGCACATGGGAGACTGAAATAAGAGACTAGACCAGATGGAACAAGTTAATGAGATCCTTCTTGAGAAGGGAAAGAAAGTGAAGGAATTGCTCCCTGAACATTCCCTAAGAATATTCTGGATTTCATTGGAGCGTGTTGTAATGTCTGTCATTTTACTGCCAGTGTTGTTAACTTGGAACTCCCTGTCCCCTCCCTCCTACCTCAGTTGTTTGTTTTTGGTTAGTTTGGCCTAGGAACTTTTCAGTCTTGTTAATCTTTACAGAGAATCAGCTCTTTGTGAGATTCATTCTGTATTTATTTTAGTACCTGTTTCTGCCCTGATCTTTATCATTCCTTACCATCTGCTTTCCGCATTTGAGTTTGTTTGTTTGCTGGAACCTCAGATGCATCATTGTTCCGTGACACTGTTCTTGGAGAGATGTGAACAAACATCTCCTCACCCCAGATGAAGAACCAGGAAACAGACTATAGATCAGAATCTAACTTGGTGAACCAATGAGCTCTTTTGGATTTACTTACAGGAACTTGAGTGAGGGGTTACTAGCAGCAAAAATGACTCAGACTCAAACTGTATCACCAAAGCCCACAAAAGCCTGGGTGACAGCTTACAAAATCTAGAAACCTGGTCACTCTGCACCCCCTAATAGATCTAGAAACCTGGAGTGTACTGTACAATCTATAGGCAACACAGCTGGCTGGAATCCTTTCCAGGTAACTCTGGGGATCTGAATCTCTTCCAGGCAGGTGGGCCTGTCTGCTTTTTTAAAACAGGAATAGGTTTGAGAAAGCAAAAGAACGGGTTTATTTGAACAAGTCAAATCCCTGGTGAGCCTTCCAGCCCCAGATATTGGAGCCCGAGAAGTCATGCAGCCAAACTAAAGCAAGGAGAATATATCCCTGTAGGCTAGGGGTGATGCCAGTTCCTCCACAAGCTGGGTAAAACTGGCTACTTTAGGCAGGGTCTTGGGCTACTGGCAACTTGATGGGAGGAACTGCTGCAGCCCCCATGAACTGGGCTTTTGGGCCTTTTCTTTGTTGGAGATTCTTTGAGAGAGAGGGCTTTGGAGAGAGAAATGGGGTTTTCCCAATCAAGCAGGAGTGAACTAGAGGTTCCAGCTGAACAGGCAGTTTGGCTGATCTACCTCTTCAGGCTTCTCTGCTGGTCTGTGACTGTCTCTTAGCAGTCCTTATTGTTTATGTATGCTATGCCTGGGGAGGGAATGACTTGGTGACTCTGATCAGCTTTAGTGACTTCCTGAAGCTGGTGAGTTGTTTACTTTCTGAGCCTAAGGAGATTCCTTGCAGGATGCATTTTTACTTCCCTTTTAACATCCCCTGTCTTAAGGAGCTTCCCTACAAGATGGAGGGTTTTAATCACAGAAAACAACCATACAATAACCATTAGGTTATTTATTTAGGATGTCTGATTAATGATCATTCAAAAGTATTGTTTAGTTTGCAAGTATCTACTTTCTGAGCTCAACCATTTTAATTAGCATATATTAGTTATAGTAGAATTTCTGGCAGTGCTGTCTTGGTTACTGTGAACTATCTTATGTTTGTCTTGGAGTGTGTTTCTTTTTGATTTTTCAGGACAGGATTTCTCTGTGTTAACCAGGCTGGTCTCAATCTCACAGAGCTACTGCCTCTGCTTCCTACCTGCTGGGATTAAAGGCATGAGCTGCCACCACCTGTCTGTTTTGGGGTATTTTCATTTATCAACTTTTTTTTTTTTACTTTATAAATAATACCAATCAAAATTCCCACTTCCTCCCCACTTCCCACTTCCTTCTCTTCTCCCACACACCCTATCCCCTATCCCCCTCCAGTCCTAAGAGAGAAGTCCAAGGCCCTCCCCGCAACATCCAGTCTTAGGAAGGTGTGCATCCAAAGAGAATAGGATCCCAAAAAGCCATTACATGCAGTAGAGACAAATCCTAGTGCCATTATCATTGGCTTCTCAGTCTGCCCCAATTGTCAACCACATTCAGAGGGTCCAGTTTGATCCCATGCTCCTTCATTCCCAGTCCAGCTGGAGTTGGTGAGCTCCCATTAGCTCAGGCGCGCTGTCTCAGTGGGTGAACCAACCCCTCATGATCATACTTCCTTGCTCATAGTCTCCCTTTGAGAGTTAATTTGCTGGGTATAGCAATTATAGTTGAGAATTATTTACTTGATATATATCCTTTCCTGCTTTTCTGACTTGAAGGGTGTTGTTAAAAGATCTCATGTTGTTTTGATGTTTCTGCCTCTATGTGAGTTGGTGTTACTCCCTTACAGTTTTTACTCTTGTTTCTTTGTTCTGAAATTTTGGCTATTGTATGTTGTAGAAATTGTTCTTTTCTGGACATCATTGGCTTTGGTTTTTGAGTTTTTGTTGTCCTTTATTTTCTTTTTTGAAAGATTTATGTATATGACTTTTTTGTCTGCCTGGTGTCTGTGCATGCCTGGTACCCACAGAGATTAGAAGACAGCACTGTATCCCCTAGAACTGGATGGTTGTGAGATACCATGTGGGTTCTAGAAAATGAACCCCAAGTCTTCTAGAAGAATAATTAGTGCTCCTAACCACTAAGCCACCTCCCCATTTGGAGTTCTTAATACTTCTTGTGTTTAGATCTCTTTCTCAAGACTTGGCAAATTCTTGGCTATAATTTGTTTTTTTCCCCTTTATGTCCACTTTATACTTACCCTTCATCTTCAACATTGATTGTTCTGTTTACTTTTGTGTGTTGCAGTGTTTTCTACTGTGACTTTATTTGATGATTTGTTCTTTCATTTCTACAACTTTTGTGTTATTCTTTTTCATCATCTCGATTTCCTTCATGAATATTTGCTTTATATTTTTACATTTTTCCTTTTACTGATTATTTTAAGTACTGTGGTAACTTATTTTCTTGTCTAGGTCATGGATTGATATACTTGCCTGTGTATTTAAGTCCTTAATATAGTGGTTGATCTGGTTTATTTTTAAATGGGACTCTGAAATCTTTTTAAAATAAACAGATGTTGGGGCTGGGAAGATGGCTCAGAGGCTAAAAGCACTGGGTACTCTTCCAGAGTTCCTGAGTTAATTCCCAACATGGTGGCTCAAAACCATTTATAATGAGATTTGGTATCTTCTGACATGCATACAGAATACTGTATACATAGTAAATAAATAAATCTTTTTTTAAAAGTAAATATTTAAATAGTCAAGTGAAAAAGGACCTGGGAGAGGGGATCAGTAAGAATAAAGTATATGGGTTAGGAGTATGAAAACAATAGAGGAAATTTGTATGTTAAAGTCTAGAGAAAGGAAGGACAAATATAAAACTTTTAAGTTTCACCTGACCTCCTAAAAGTACAGAAGTATAAATACTAAAAATTAATAATAACAAAAAAGAAATGAAAACATTTAGGGCAAAGATTAAAATACAAACTAAAATTGATAGAAGGATTTTTTTTTGTTTTGTTTTTGTTTGTTTGTTTGTTTTTGGTTTTTCGAGACAGGGTTTCTCATGGCTTTGGAGCCTGTCCTGGAACTAGCTCTGTAGACCAGGCTGGTCTCGAACTCACAGAGATCCGCCTGCCTCTGCCTCCCAAGTGCTGGGATTAAAGGCGTGGGCCACCATCGCCCAGCTATAGAAGGATGTTTTCAGTTTGTATTTCTTCCCGGTTGGGGAGAGCCTTCTGGTTACTTTAGTTTAGTCTATAAGGGAGCAGGTTTGCCAAACTATCCATACATCATCTTCCTGTTCTTCTTGCCAGGGTGGGGGCTGTTGAGAATTAGATTAAGACCCCTTACTGCACCTCTGTTTTGATCCCCATTTTGCTGTTTCAAGTCTGTTAGTCCCATCAGGATGTTGTGACATGTTCACCATTCTGCTGCTTTTCATGCAGTCTGAGGATCTGCTCATCTGGGTAGTGGCAGGCATGAGGAAATGGTAAGGTCCTTGTGCCCTTTTCTGGTACCTTATATATGGCCTGTTGCTCCACTCTCTTCTCCAGCTCCATTAAATTCAGCCTCCAGTTGGTACTGTCTCTGCCTGGCTCTTGTAGCATCTGGTTTTCAGAGTTGTTTGATATCACTTTCCTGGACCCAACTCAGCATAACAGTGTGGTGTGGCTGGGTATACCAGCTGGCTTCTTTATGGAAAAAAGTCTGTCCAGTCTTATTTCATGTAGCTCTTCCTTTTTTTTCCTCCTCCATTGGTGATTTTATTACTTTGGCTTTCTGCTTTCTTCCATCCAAATTCCAAGTCTCACAAGCACTACTTCTAGTTTATCATAGCTCCTTCTCTCAAGATGCTTTCTTACACTTAAGCTCTCTTGATCTAAGTACAGTTGACTTCTTTTCTCAGTTTCTTTGACATTTGCAGGTTCAGCCAACCACAGGCAGAATTTTGGAGAGTTGTAACTGCATTTGTGCTAAAGAGACTTTTCTCATTGTTTTTCCCTGAGCAATACAGTATTAGCTACTAACATGATATTTCATCTGAGTAACCTAGAGATGATTAAAGAATATGCTTAAGTTCTGTGCAAGTACAGCTCCATTTTTCTGTAAGGAACCAAGCTATGTGTAGGTGTTGTTATCAATGGGATCAGTTCACTCAGACGAACTGGTGTAGTAAGTGCCATTAAAAGCTGTAGTTCTTGAAGGCTGGATTTGTGTTGGCTTGAAATTAAGTCATTTGGTCTGTCTCTAGATTTTCTTTATGAAATGAATGAATATGCTATAGAAAATTTAAGTATTTAAAAAAAATAGTATAGCCAGGTGGTAGTGGTGCATATCTTTAATCCCTGCACTCTCGAAGCAAAGGCAGGCGGATATCAATGAGTTCAAGGTCAGCCTGGTGTACAGAGAGTTCCTGGACAGTCAGGACTGTTAATACGAAAGCACCTGTCTCGAAAAACCAAACAACCAAATAAATCAATGAATATATGAATAAAATTAAAAATAAAGAGAATAATATATCTATGAGAATGTTTTATTTGCAAATTAGCAGTCATTTAAATTTTTTCTCATGTAACATTATCATCTGGCTCATTTTTTTTTTCAGAGGAGTATATATATTCTTTCACAATTATTTTTCTTTTCTAATGAATTAACTTATGATTCCAGGAAAACAAGTAAATAATTTGACAGATTTGTCCAGTCTTTCAGGAGCATGTCATATGCAAAGGTAAGGATAAAATAATTTATACTGTAGATTATTAAAAAGCTCAAATGACAAATTTCATGTTACTAAAAATGAGATGTTATACTTTCATTTCAGTAGAACTGAAGCTTCTGATAAGAATATAGCCCCTGAACTTGGGAAAAAATTAGAAGAGGTCACAATTCCCCTCTCAGCAGAGAGGATAGCTCCTGCCAGCAAGCCATTTGAAAGTCATAGGCGTGTGCTCTGTTTCGATAGCACTGTTTCTTCTGTGACAAATACGCAGGGGCCACAGAATAAGATGACCTCCCAAAACAAAGAAAAGAAGGATACGTCCTTTCCTCCTACTGACTCAGCCATTGCCCCCTCCTCCTTAAAACCACCTTCTAATAGTGCCATTAAAAGAGAGAGAGAGAAAACTGTGCCCAAGATTTTATCTAAATCAGAAGCTGCCTTTAGCCGACACACCACTGTGAAAGAAATTCAGTCTGAAAAGAAAGTTTTCCCCACAGAAGTGGCCCTTGAGTCTTTCCATAAAGCAACAGCTAACAAGGAGAATGAGTTGTGCAGTGATGGGGAAAAACAGAAGAGTCCAGACTCTTCAAAACTGCCTGTTGGGCAACAGAATGGGAGCTTGCGGAATGAAAAAGCTATAGCTTCCCTGCAGGAGTTGACCAAAAAACAAGCCACATCCTCAAACAATAAAAATGCAACTTCTCTAGGTGGAACTGTGAAGGACCTAAAACAAGAGCAAAGTAAATCTACTAATTCTTTAATTGGTGCAGAAATATTGCAGGATGTTCCACTGCACAGCCCAGCAAATAGGATTGCTGATACTGATTTGCCAGTACCCCGGACACCTGGCTCAGGAGCAGGGGAAAAGCATAAAGAAGAACCCGCCGACAGTATGAAGGCGCCCTCTAGTAGGCGCTTTGGTGAAGATGGCAGCATGCCCAGAATAATGGTCCCTCCTGTTACTGCAGACTTGCCTGCCTGCAGCCCAGCCAGTGAAACAGGCAGTGAAAATAGTGTGAGCATGGCTGCTCATACGCTTATGATTCTCTCTAGAGCAGCAATCGCTAGGACGACAGCAACTCCTCTGAAAGATAACACACAGCAATTTAGAACATCTTCAAGGAGCACTACAAAAAAGCGGAAAATTGAAGAATTAGATGAGCGGGAGCGAAACTCCCGTACTTCTACTAAAAATCTTGCAAATTCATCAGTACCAATGAAAAAGAAGAAAATCAAGGCAAGTTTAAAAGTTTTTCATTCCAGTTCCACTTCTGTCCCTTCCTTCAGTGTTCACACTAGATAGAGAGAGAACTTAGTACTGTTTTGCTACAGCTACCTGACCAAATGAACCCTCGGGACCATACACTTAGTAGTGTTTCCCAGTCATGATATCATTCTTAGGAAAAGTGAATGTTTCTATCCTGATATCTATCACCCAGGATTTTCCATGGGAACACATAAAATGTGAAAGCCTGGGAAACTACCATTACATGAATTACCCAGAAAACACTACCTTACTTACTTTGACTTGGAGTTTTCTACTTGTTTCCCCTCTCTTCCATGGTCTTTAAGAAAAATTCATGTCCCCATGTTTTTTCTTACCATGATTGTCTTTAGTAAGGCAGTGCAAAGGTAGTAGCAATGATAAATGCATATATCTAAAATTTTACTGAGTAGACTGAATCGAAAATATGTGAGTACCATAGAGAAAATATAATAGGTGGGGAAAAGGATATCTAGGTTTTGTGCCCTGCAACTCTGAGTTTGACCTCTTGTTTCAACTGCTTGTCATCCCTGTGACTGTCCATGATTCTGTGCCTCATCATTTACCATAAAATCATACATCTTACTCTGTGGTTTTATAGTCTACTATATAGTCTACTACTTCAAAAAGTATCTCTATAGTTAATGGTAGGAACTTGGTGAGTGAGTGGTAATCTTTGTGTGTTAGCAAAGGGGTCAGATGGTAAAGGTACTTGTTCTCAAGACTGATGATTATGGAGTTTGATCCCCAGAAACCAGATGGTAGAAGCAGAAAAGCTCCTCCAAAACAGTCCTCTGACTTGTGTACTCATCTGTGTATATGTGTGTGTACAAATGTGTTGCACACATACAAAATTAATATAATAAAACAATATTTGTTAGTAATACTTTCTAAGGCCTATAGTTTTACAAACATGACCACCTTAACGGAAGCATGTTCTCGTCTGACATTCACATAACATACTCGAGATTTGTTTCCTGCGTTTTGCCTAAACTAATATTTAATTACAATTAAAGTGTATTTTAACATTGTGTTGATAAAACCTGTCTGTCTATCCCTGTAGAAATAAAATTATGACGGAATCAAAAATGATGCAGTTTAATAGTAAAAGAACTCTATATAATGTTTTAGGTGATCTGCTAAGAAAATTATCTAGCCTAGAGTTTATTGTTTTTCCTTCTCTCTTGTTTTTGTCTTCACAGAAAAAGAAGCTACCTAGTTCATTTCCAGCAGGAATGGATGTGGACAAATTCTTGCTGTCGTTGCATTATGATGAGTGAACCCCCTGATGTAGAGAACAGTAGCTGTTTAAAACTAGTGTCCTTCAGACTGTGCGTGTAGGAAATGGGATCGCGACAGACTCTGCAAACATGACCTGCACTTTCATTGTACTGAGATTTCACTTTATATCTTAAGTCATGCTGTTTCTGAAGCAGCATCCTGGTTTGTAAATAGACTTCCTTGCTATATTTTTATTTTAGAAAAAAAGAAAATGTGCAAAAATGTAAGTAAAGCCAATCTGAAACTGTACAGCTTTGACACTGTATATTGTACATGTGTATATCGTGTAGAAATACAGCTTAAGTCAGCCTAGTTCCCACACTCTTGACTTCTATGATGCCTAAGGCTTCTGGAGTAGTTTCTCATCTCCTTTGTAGGAAGATGATGGTTATTCATATAAATTACCTTCAGCCAACATTAATAAGACACTTGAATATACAGCCACTAAGTAAAAAATAATGATGATAACCACCTCAACTGGTTAATAGAATACCTAATCAGAAAGCATCAGCTTGATGATTACCCTCGGAATCAATAATTTATCACTCCTTTCTCATAAATTGCAGTAAAAACTATATTTCTGAAATTCTGTACTTTCTTCCAATCATCTGTTCTCTTTGTTTTAAAGAGATTTTTATAAACCATTTATTAAGTGTTCTGATACTTCAATTATAACAATTATAAAATTTTACAGAACATTAAGTGGTTAGACTATTGAGCCATAAAAAATTTGATTTACCTAGTAGTTGAGATTTCTTTATTGTATATAAACTTTCCCTGAGTACTAGGGATACAAAGAATTGCACTAATTCATAGAATTTTTCACATACTAGTGACCAATGCACATTTAATTTAAATCTTGTATGTAAAAGCTTATGTGGAGGATTGTCTTCTGGTGTCTTTGAAAGTCATGTCCATCATAAGATGTAAAAATACAAATCATAGTTCTATTGTAATTTAGTTGGCCCTAAAGTGGGGTGTGTAAATAACTGTGTCTGTACTTACCTATAGAGCATTGTGTTCCTAGAATGTTGTAAATACTTGTTCTCGAGGGCCTTAGGGGAGAGAGAGGTGCCTTCTCTGTGCTGATGGAGTATGTTATAGAAGTAACAGTCAAGTTGAAAAGCTGGCTTAAACTTTAAAGTAATGACAGAAATTATCATTAATACTTGACCAATTGTGCCTAGATATTGAAGTGTTTTCGTAAGTCCTTTCTGTTTAACTAAATATTAGTATATTAGGATTTTTTTTTCCTACGAGTGTATATTTTATTAAAAAGTCACTTTCTTCAACCATTTTTTGTACTGGGCCTTTAACAAATAAATCCATCCCACTGTAATAACAAAAAAGTTTTCAATATAAAAATTACGTCTTTAATTGCTAGACTTTACTGTACAAATTTATACTGAGAAATTTTTATATGATTGATCTAGCCCTAAGGAACTGAATAATCATACAGTAATATTTACATAACTCAGTTTGGGTCTCTCCTACAGTTAAGTTTGAATAAATGTATTTTCATTAACTTTACAAGTTTGAATTTATATTGACAGTCCTATTTAGAAACTGTTGGTTCAATTTCTTTGCAGGTTAGTTAATTCTCACTGTTTTTTAGGAATTCACATAATGCAGAAAATTACAGATTTTCTTGTTTAATTGAACTCTATGTGCTACATTGTGAAAATTCGTATATAAGTTAACTCGTGATTTTTATTTAATAGTTGTGTTTTTTAGTCAGTCATGTAGCTCAGCTCACTTTGGATTCATTATATAGTCAAGTGACTTTTAATTCCTGATACTCCTCTCTACCTCCTAAATGCCTAGTATTGTAGGCATGTACCACACACAACTTCTTCAGGATTCTCTTCCTTGTTCTTTGGTGGGTTTGTTGTTGTTTGCTTGTTTTATTTTTTTGAGACAGGGTCTCTATGTAGTCCTGGCTGACATCAAACTCAGAAATCTTCTGCCTCTGCCTCCCAAGTTCTGGGATTAAAGGTGTGTGTTACCATGCCTGGCCTTCAGGATTTTTAGTGAACTATCCTGAAGCACTAGATAGTGAGTCCAAAGACAGTCTGCACATACCACAACAAGAGAACAGTGTCAGGATGTTTTAATTCTCTATGCCATTCTCCCTTAGGACAAGGTCTCTCTAGGCCTGGAGCTTGATGATTTTAACCTGTGCTGACTGGTCAGCAAGTCCCAGAAATTCTCCTGTCTTCCTCTTTGTGGGACCCTCACCCCTTATTCTCAAAGGGGCGAGAAGAAATTTCCTAGCAGAATGTTTTCTCAGGAAGAATGTGGCCTTCCCCTCTCCCACCTGGTAGCATAAGGTCACTTAGCTCAGCTCAGCCAGCCAACCACCTGGTGATAAAGACGCAGAATGGGAGAAAGCAAAAGGCCTTGCACCCGTGCCAAAAGCAGCTTCAAAAAGCCTCTTTGTAGTTACACCTTTAAGCGCTTACCCCACAGAGGAGATACAATTCCTCTCTACCTCACTGCAGCGGGGTCAGAGATGGGTTCTAAACATGTTTGTATTATGCTAATTAAACCTTGCTTATTACAGTCTGGGCCTCTCTGGTGGTCTCTCTCTGGGGGTCGCAATCTGGGTACAACACTCCTGTCTTTGTTTCCCACATTCAGCAGCAAGGGTACAGGTACACAAGCCATTTTCATATGTGCTGTTCATATATAGGTGCTGAAGATCTGAATTTCCATGCTCAGCAAGCACTTAGCCACTAAGTCACCTGCTTTGCCTTCATTTCATTGTTGTTAGGTGTTACAAATAGAAAAATCACTGAGCCAATTTGTAAAGAAACGTCTGTTTACATATTCATTTATTTCCTTAGACATTTTACTAGTTTTCTGCCAACAAGTAGTTTCTTCTAAACCATATATTTATACCTTGCAAGATGGATATTCAACTAAATCATCACTTATTTCTCTAGGCTTTTATTTAACGTGTTTAAAATAGCAGTAGTTAACTTCTAAATCCATATGTAATTTGTTTGGGTAACTGGCGTGAAAAAATGGCAGAAGAATGCTTTCTCCTGACTCATTTTGCAGTGTGTTAAAATAAGCTGTCCTTTCCCATGTTCATTTGTATTTCATCCTACCGCAATTCACACTCAACAGTTCTAAAGTCCGAAAGCTTCTGACAACTAACTCCTTGTTCTCAAATTTAACTTAGAACCCACTTCATGGTAAAACATTGTCAAAGGGCCTGAGGCCTCTTACACTCTTCTATTTCATTCTATCTGAACAAACCCCAACTATTCTGAATTATTAAACACGGCTTACTCGAAAAGTTGATAGTCAAGGAGTTCAGGCTTGTATGACATTTACCTACATGTGTATGAACTAATAAGACTATGTGCATAGATTATGTTCATTGGTTGCATCATAACTCTGTTATTAAATTTTTTTTCTCAAGTATGCCATTTCTACTTCCTGATTCAGAATCATGTTATTTCAAACTAAAGTTCCATTGAAATCAATTTTCAAAGTACATTAAAGTCATAGCTTAATTGATGCTAAATAGCAAGTGGAGGTAAAATTGGTGGCACAAACTTGTAATCCTAGCACTCAGATGGGGTAGGAGCATTGCCAGGATCAAATGGTAAGCATCATGAGCTAAATATCAATAAAGTGTATATATATACACACACACATAACATTCCTTCCATGTATGCTTGCATGCCAGAAGAGGGCACCAGATCTCATTCTAGATGTCTGTGAGCCGCCATGTGATTGCTGGGAATTGAACTTGGGACCTCTGGAAGAGCAGTCAGTGCTCTTAACCTCTGAGCCATCTCTCCAGCCCCTCAAAAAAGTTTTTTTTGGGGTTTTTTTTTTTTTTTTTTTTTGGTTTTTTTGGTTTTTTTGTCTTGGTTTGGTTTCATTTTGGGTTTTTGAAGCAGGATCTCTCTATGTAGATCTGGCTGACCTGTAGCTAACTGTAGACCTGACTGGCCTGAAGTCCAAGAGATGTGCCACCATGTCTGGCACGCACTGAAGTTTTATATATCCTTTCTTCTGTAACTCCACCTCTATTTATGTAGTGCTGGAATAGAATTAGGGCTTTGGGAATGCCAGGCAAACACAACCGAGCTACATTCCAGGCCCTGTTTTCTCTTCTTGATGGACTGTTCCTTTCATTAATATATAGTGGCATTCTTTGGTATCTTATATGAGAAGCTACATCTGCTTGCTCTTAGCTTCTATTGAAGAACATATTGTTTACCATTCTGCCAGTGTTAGTCTATGAGTCTGTCAGTATTTCTCTTGTAGACAACACTTTGATCATGTTTTTAATTGAGATACTCTTATTTTTAAGTTGAAGCCATTGAAAGTTTGGGCTGAGAATTTGCCCATTATAATAGTTCTATTGATTTCATTATTTCTTATTCTAACTTTGCTGGTTTACTGAGTTGGATGTGGTCTGTTTTATTCTCTCTGGTTCTCGGTTCCTCTCGTAGAACTTACTCTTTGTCGCGCTCTCATATTTGTGACTGTTTCCTCCTGCTCTGTAGGATTCCTGTAAGGATTGTCAGTGCTGACTTAGTTGACATGAATTGCTATAGTTTATGCTCACTTGGAAGAACACTTGGAAGATTTAACCATCTACTTTTCATTGGTACTCACATAACTTTATTTGAAACCAATTTTGACTGCCCAAAGATTAAAGTTCAAAAACAGAAAATATAAAAAGCCACAGTCTTACATCGGCAACATAGTGTGCAAGTCCTCGCTGGTTGTGTGACACCAAATATGGGTCCTGGAACCAAACATCATCTGCAAGAACAACAGATGCTCTTTGTTTGGTTTTTTTGAGGCAGGGTGGCTATGTAGCCCAGGCTGACTGTCATGAGACTAGCTCTGTAGAACAGGCTGGCCTTGAATTCAGAGATCTGATCTGCCTGCCTCTGCCTCCTGAGTGCTAGGATTAAAGGCTGTGCCACTGGCACCTGGCTAGCAACAGATCTCTTAACCGATGAACCAGGTCTCTAGCACCAACACTGGTATTTCAAATAGTGGTGTCGGACTGTTCAAGTTTACCAAAAATATTAAAGGAGAAATTTTTATTTGTACTTTCAATAGGTTTTGGATATGATGATTATTTTTTAAAAAAATTTTTAATAGAAAATAATAAAAAATGAAAAGCTTATGTTGAATATAAGCTGGCCCAAGAGAGTCAAGTTCACTTCAGCAGGGTTTCTGATCACATGGAACTGTCTCCTAAAACAGGTTGTCTGTCTACAGCTTCTCAATCAGCACAGCAGAAGCACCTCCTCCTCCATTGCAAATACTGGCCAGACCAAATTCTCCTTTCTTCAAGGCATGAGCCAAGTGAACAACAATCCGGGCTCCAGACATCCTAGGATCAAGAAAGCATTTGGTTCTTTAATGAAGGACAGAATTTAGAGCTAACCAGAAGAGTTTCCACTCCAAATTAACTCCTTGAAAACCTTATTAGCCAGAACTTGTAGCTGCATTAACTACATTTCAGTTTAGGAAATGAGTTTCAGGAAGAGGTTACAGCTCTTACAAAAGCCTAGGTTTTGTTTTCTTTACTGTTCATCACTTTTAGTGTGCTGAGTTGTTTGTGTTATCTTAACATAAGCTAGATAAAGAAAACACTGACAGAAGATCAGGCTGTGGATAAGACTCTAGGGTATTTTCTTTAAATAAATAAATAAATCTTTATTATATATCCAGTGTTCTGCCTGCATGTATGCTTGAACGCCAGACGAGGGCACCAGATCTCATCATAGATGGTTGCTGGGAATTGAACTCAGACCTCAGTCGGTGCTCTTAACCTCTGAGCCATCTCTCCAGCCCTCTAGGGTATTTTCTTAGTGACTGATGGGGGAGGCACCATACCGGAAATGATGATCCTGAATTCTATAACAAGCCATGAGGAGCAAGCCAGTAAGCAGCACCCCTCCTTGGCCTCTGCATCAGGTTCCTGCCCTGTTTTGAGTTCCTGTACTGAGTTCCTTCAACCCTTTCCTCCCCAACTTGCTTTAGTAGTGGTGTTTTGTCACAGCAGTAGAAACTCTGACTCAGACACAGATTTCAGAACACAGATGAAGTCTGTGTTCGCTGTGGGATGTGATCACCCAGAAATCATGTTTGAGTGACACAGTGAAACAGCTGATAGATAGGTAGTAGAGGCTACTATTAACTTGGTGGGTTATCTGTTACAGTACTAACCCGATTGGATGGCCCAGAGAAACAGCTCCTCCATGGATATTCACTTTTTGAGGATCAATCTCCAGCATTTTAATGTTGGCCAATACAACCACACTGAATGCTTCATTTACTTCCCACATGGCAATGTCTTCCTTTTTCAATCCTGCATATTTAAGAACCTAAAAATAAATTTTAGATGGTTATCCAGATATTTAGCAATCAACTTGTTTTTGTTATTTTCTGGAATTTTACAGTTTTGGTTTATATTTCCCCCTTGATGTAGTTAGTTACTTAAATAGGAAGGGCTTTTCTTTTCTTTTTGAAAGAGTTTGTTTTCAAATTTTGCTTTTCTCCCTGTATTATAATCAGAATTTTGTTTTCCATGCATTATGATGTCTACTTTTCAGAGATACAGAAATTTTTATGTAACTGGACATTCCACATGTACTCTACATGACAGTACATCATGCTGTATGTCCCTAACATGTATCTTGCTGGCTATATGTTACTTAGTTCTATGTTCTTGCAGTTTTGTCTGTTCCCACATGTCCCCTCAGTTTCCTTAGAAAAGCTGTGGGATTATCTCAGACACAAATACCTTTTGTGAAATCTTGATCGTGTTTTGTTTCACTAGTTCCTCATCTTGAGGGGAAGGGATTTTTGTGCTGATTATCTTTATGATAATAACTTTTTTAAAATATTTATTTATTTATTATGTATACAATATTCTGTCTGTGTGTGTGCCTTCAGGCCAGAAGAGGGCACCAGACCCCATTGGTTGCTGGGAATTGAACTCAGGACCTTTGGAAGAGCAGGCAATGCTCTTAACCTCTGAGCCATATCTCCAGCCCCCGATAATAATAACTTTTAAAAAATATTTCTAGTTTGTCATAGCCAGAACATGGAAACAACCTAAATGCCCCTTAACCAAAGAATGGATAAGGAAACTGTGGTACATTTACACAATGGAGTACTACACAGCAGAAAAAATAATGACATCTTAAATTTTGCAGGAAAATGGATGGAGCTAGAAAACATTATTTTGAGTGAGGTAACCCAGACACAAAAGGACAATTATCACATGTACTCACTCATATGTGGTTTTTAAACATAAAGCAAAGAAAACCAGCCTACAAACCACAATTCCAGAGAACTTAGACAACAATGCAGACACTAAGAGAGACTTATAGATCTAATCTACATGGGAAGTAGAAAGTAGAAAAAGACAAGATCTCCTGAGTAAATCGGGAACATGGGGACCTGGGGGAGGGTTGAAGTGGGGAGGGGAGAGGCAGGGAGGGCAGCAGAGAAAACTGTAGAGCTTGATAAAAAATAAAAATTTCTAAAGTCCTCTTTCCTTAGAAATTTTACCACTGGCTGCAAATCTAGAGCATTAACTTTCAAATGTATCTGTTCCTGTCTGAGATCTGCAGCTACTTGTGTCTGAACCTTCTCTAGTCTTATGTCTACATGCTCCTTTTTTTTTTAACCTGTCTACTATTCCCAGATGTCAGCTCCAGCTGGATGGGCAGTATACACCTGCAGTCCTAACTCTCTGGAGGCTGAGATAGGAGGATCACAAATTCAAGACCTTTTCACACAAACAAGAGGTCAAGGTGAGGACATCCCTTGTAAGCATATATTTGCTGAACACATCCGAGATCTCCGAACCCTGAACCCCTGAGGTTCAGGGGTTCCACATCCTGAACATCTTTGTTTGCCTATGACCTCTTAATGTTGTTCACACAGGCTTGGTATGTCTGCCTTTGAAAGCACAGAAAACAATGTGGATTTATTGTATCTAGTGTTAACTCTTCCCTGCAAGACATACAGTCCATGGTTCCAGTCAGCAGCTACTTACTTTGTATTCTAGACTGGGTGCCTTTCCTTTACCACACCAGGTGTATGCATTCAGCATCATATTTACAGGTGATGCAGCTAGCCCCTTCTAATCTGTTCTAATGAAGGTAATTTGAGGTTTCCTCTCATAACTGTTTTCTGAAGTGAACAGACTCAATACCAAATTATCACTGTTCTGCAAATGAACATGTAAAATGTAAAAACTGCAATCTTTTTTGGGGGGTGTTGGATTTTCGAGACAGGGTTTCTCTGTAGTTTTTGGTGCCTGTGCTCTTGTAGACCAGGCTGGCCTCGAACTCAGAGATCCGCCTGCCTCTGCCTCCCAAGTGCTGGGATTAAAGGCGTGTGCCACCATCGCCTGGCAAAAAACTGCAATCTTAATACAATAAGCAAAGCACAAGTTAGCAAAATCACCTTTTCTTACCTTAGGTACAGCATATGCAGGCGCAACTGGAAAGTCAATAGGATCTACAGCAGCATCAGCAAATGCTGAAAAAGAAATACTGTTAAACTCTTCTACATATGCCCAAAGATTCATCCATGTATATAAGACTCAAAAGCAAAGCTAACAAGTAAATGCGCGTTGCCTAATCTCTGTGCCATGGGTGACTGTATTTGCTCTTCTTTATTTTTTAAAGCAGGGTCTCACTATGTGGCCGTGCCTGTGCTGTAGCTTATTCTGTAGACCAGGTAGACTCATATTCAGGACATCCCTGCCCCCAACCTTCTGAGTGTTTGGATTAAAGGTCTATACTACCACACCCAGCTACACATTTGCTCCCATCATAAGATTCTGTTCTTAATAAAATTTAGTCTCTAAGACACTGATTTGTCTGGAAAGGTTAAAACTGTGGCACTAAGACAGTGGCTCTCAACTTTCCTAATGCTTTGACTATAAATACAGCCTCATGGGAGGTAACCCTCAACCATAAAATTATTTTCATTGCTACTTCATAATGAATTTTGCTACTGTTCTGAATCGTAATGTGTCTGCTATGTGACCCTTGTGAGGGGTGTGTTTGGATCACAGGATGAGAACTGCTGGTCTGGGAGCAGTTGCAAGCATATGCTATTCTACCAGAGGACCAGAGTTCAGTTCTCAGCACCCACACCAGTCATCTCACAACTGTCTCTAACCCCTAGTGGGCAATGCTGGCACATGAGAAGTGAAAGTGAAGCATGCCCCTGGCAATGCTGAAGCACGCGTGGGCAGGCCATTTATATTGGGTTTCATGGTCTGAGTTGATGAGGACGACTGACCAGGTCTCTTCCTCAAGGAACAGGTTCCACCAAGAAAGAAACTTGGATCACTAGATTCGGAGTCCAGAGCATTAACTGTTCCACCAGAAGAGCTGGTGCATCAGGGGTAGAGCTCATAAGGCTGTTAGTTCAACCCCAAGTACCACAAATATAAGTTAGTCATGACAAGCTAAGAATAAAATAGTAAATGTATTATAAAGTAAATTCTATTTACAAAGAAGACACTATAAACAAACTGCACTTTCACTTCCTGGCTGCCCAGACCCCAAATAATCACAAAGATAACAGAAGCTATTAATTACAACACTGTTTGGCTGATGGCTCAGGCATATTTCTAGCTAGCTCTTACATCTTAAATGAACCCATTTCTACTAGTCTATGTATTGCCATGTGGCCCTGGCATTACCTCATTTTCTACATACATACCTTTTTCCCTCGCTGCCTGGCTGCCTGACTCCACCTACTTTTTTTTCTTTAACCAATAAAAGCAACACATACAGAAGGACATTCCACATCAAGACAATAGATTTTAAAGGTAAACATAAGGGCTGACATGATGTCTCACGCAGTAAAACACTTACTATAAAGTATACAGACCTGAGTTCAATCTCTACATCCCAAGTAAAGGTAGAAGGAGAAAACCAACTCCACACCTCATACATGCAGACATTAAGACAAGGTTTCTCTTTGTAATAGCCTTAGCTGTCCTGTTCTACAAAGGAACTCACTTTGTAGACCAGGCTGGCCTCAAACTCAGAGAGATCCATCTGCCTCAGCTTCCTGAATGCTGGGATGTGCCACCATGCCTGGCATGGGTTTTTGTTTGTTTGTTTGTTTTTAAAGAATACTCTTTTTAAAAAAAAATTGGGGTGGGGTATTTGTGTGAGAGTGGGCATATGCGTGGCATGGCACCTGAGGAGGTCAGAGGTGGGAATGAGTTCTCTTCCTTCTACCATGTGAGTTTCAGGGCTCCAACTCAGGTTATGAGGCTTGGCAAGAAGCACCTTTTACCCACCAAAGTACTGACAACACCTTAAATTATTAAATTATTATATATTAACAAAAATATTAAAGGAACTTCTACATCAATCAAAATAGGAAGCCAAGTCCACTATTCTGTGTTACCAACGTGATATCCTGTTCTCAGAACTAAAGATAGGAAGCAATTGAGAGGAGCGCCCAGGCCTCCAGAGGCAAGAAAATACATGCACACAGAATTTTTTTTTAACTAAATAAGAAAGAAAGGGAGGGAGGGAGGGAGGGAGGGAGGGAAGAGAGAGAGAGAGAGAGAAAGAGAAATAAAGAAAGAAAAATGGTCAAACCAGGCCTCATGGCACAAGCCTATAAGGAATGCTGTGCCAGGCAGATAACAAGATCAAAACCAGCCTGGACTAGACAGAATGAGTTCAAGCCAGCCTGTATGACTAAAGTGAGACCCTCTGAAAAAGAAAGCCTCGAGAAGCAAGCCAGACGTAGTTTTGCTCCATGGCCTCTGCATCATCTCCCACCTCCAGGTTCCGGCTTGAGTTTCTGTCCTGACCTCCTTTGATGATGAACTGTGATGTGGAAGCATATGCTGAACACATCTTTCCTCCCCAAGTTGCTTTGATCGTGGTGTTTCATCCCAGCAGTACTAGCCCTGACAGACAATGTGTTTACAGCTTACCACCCTGGATTCCCAATACCAGAAAAAGAGAAAAGGAAAAACAGGGTGAGAACATCTACCTGCAATTCGTGCTAGTGGCTTCACGTTGAGCCTCTTGGCAGCCTCTGCAGTCATGAGAACCACAGCAGCTGCTCCGTCGTTCAGTGTGCTGGCATTGGCAGCTGTTACTGTGCCTGAAATCAACAAAACGTAAAGTCACACATTCTTCTGCGTCCATCCTCTTCTCTCCCACAAATACCCACAGAGCACTGTCTGCCTTGTCAAATATATAGACAAGTTATAGACAGGCCTGGAGGTAATTTCTGCCTGGGGAAAGATGCGCAGAGCTGGCTGTACAGTGACTGCTGCTTAGACATGCACTAAGTCCCCACTGTGTACGGTGGGGACTTAGTGCATGTCTGCAGGAGTGGAGGCGCTGGTACGGGACTGACTCTGTTTCTTCTCAGCATCCGCACGGCAGGCACGATGTATGTTCCAAACCCATGTCAGAATCAGGTGTTCTCTGCAGTCACTTGAAGTTGAATACTAAAACCACTCAGCTATATACTTGAAATCATTTTGTGTGCATAAATTGTCAATGAAGCTATTTAATATTGACAATGGAAACCCTGCATTAGTCTATTTATTTATTTATTTATTTCTGATTTTTCAAGACAGGGTTTTTCTGTGTAACAGCCCTAGGTGTCCAGGAACTCACAGAAATCCTCAGGCCTACACCTCCCAAGTGCTGGAATTAAAGGTATGTGCCACCATGCCTGGCTTATTTTGCTTTCTTTTAATTTTGGTTTTTCAAGACAGAATTCTTCTGTGAGTAGCCCTGCCTGACTGTTCTGGAACCTGCTCTGTAGACCAGGTTGGCCTCGATCTCATCTCTCTCTACCCTTTTCTCTTTCTTTCTTTTTTTTTTTTTTCCCCCCGAAACAATCTTGCTATGCAACCTTGACTGATTTGGAACTCACAGAAATCCACCTGCCTCTTCCTCCCAAGAGATCAATGACCATATCCAGTTTAACATGTATTTTGTTTTTTTAAAGGTTTTTTTTGTTTGTATTGATTTTTGTTTCTTGGTTTTACAAGACAGGGATTTTTCTGTATATCCCTAGCTGTCCTGGAACTCTCTCTGTAAACCACACTGGCCTTAAACTCAAAAGCCCCACCTGCCTCTCTATCCTGAGTGCTGGGATTAAAGGTGTGGGCCACCACTGTTTACAATATGTACTCTTACAATATGTTTTTATTATGCTGACAAAAAGGTGACTGGTGATTTCTATACTTAGAACTGAGCAACTATTTCAAGAAAGAGGGAAAACTAACTGCAGATTACCACAGCTGCACACAGCCAACCTGGAAGAGCTTATGTTTTCTCAAAGTCGAGGGCTCCAAACCACTCAGAAATTTAGGGCTAGGCATATCACTCAATAGAAGAATACTTGCCTAACATGGACAGTCTCCCCAAAGGATATTCAGAACATAGACTCCATTTGTCCCAACATTCTGGGGTAACATACACTAAGCGAGGCTTATTTATATATTTAGTATATTTATATATTTAGTATACCAGTGAATACAGCCATCAGCAGAAGCCTCAAGGAATGTATTATGTAAATTTGTATTTTCAGTTCACAAACTATGGGGATACCTGCCTCTGAAAATTCAATTCTCCAGCCATGTTATATAATCCCCTCCCTCATGCCAGGACTTTAACAGTTCATATTAAAGATATGAACTGTTAAACAAACTTAAACATACCTTGAATTTTTATTATTTGGCTAATTTTATTTGAATACAGTATCTATACATGTTAAGTAACATCTAGATGTTTTCTACAGTTACTTTGTTTAAATTGTTAGGCAAGGGCTAGAGAGAGGTGGTTTGGCAGTTAGCACTAGCTTCTCTTCCAGAGGAACCCAGATGGCAGCTCACAGCTGTAACTCCAGTTCCAGGGATTTATAGGTCATCCTCTAACCCCAAGGACACCAGGTACAAAGTGGTGCATAGACACACATACAGGTCAAACACACAGAAAAAAATCTTTAAAAAATGTCAGGCAAATCCAATAATAAACATTGCATATTAACTCATGTCTGATTTCTTAGTACTTACCATTTTCTTTCTGGAACACCGTCTTCAGCTTTGGCACTTTACTGAAATCCACACGCTTGTACTCTTCATCTTCTTTCACCACCACATCTGGTTTACCTAGAATTGAGATGCTAAGGGATCACACAGTCCGGACAACAAATGGCCCCTCGGGTAGAAACTGTTAAACATGGTACCCCGGACGCGCTTTAAGCCATTCCAAACAAGTGTCCATCTAGAAGTGAAGCCTACACCCACAACCCATTATTCCACCCGCCCCCATTTTTGAGATATGATCTCTCTATGGAGTCCTGGTGGTCTTGAAGCTCAGTATGTGCACCAAGCTGGCTTCAAATGCACATACATCCTCCTACCTGTGCCTGCACTCCCCGTCTCCCAGCCCTGTCTATAATCACAGACCTCACTGTACTTCAAGGGTAGAGCCCAACCAGTGCTGCATGATAAACCGTTCCTATCGCCCACGCACACTGATCACTGGGAAGTGATCCGAACCAAGTAATAAGTCTGTACCATGGATTTGTTGGACTGCTCTCTTTGACTCAGAGCTCTAGAGGTGGATGCCATTCATCCTTCATTTCTGGATGTTGACTTCTAATATAAATCCCTTTTAAAAAGTACTTTTTAGGGTCAGTGAGGTGGCTCAGCAGACAGAGTGCTCACCATGCAAGCTTGACAATCTGAGTTCAATCCCCAGAAACCATGTAAATGTAGCAAAAACCAAAACTGATTATATAAATTGTCCTCTGACTTCCACATGCAGGCCATGGAGCACACGTGTACACATACATATGCACACTAATAATAAGTGTAAGCGGGGCTGGATAGACAGCTCAGTGGTGAAGAGCATACACTATTGTTCCAGAGGACTCAGTTTGATTCCCAGCACCCACGTGAGGCAACTCACAACCTCCTGTATCTCCAGCTTGAGGGGCATCTTCAGGATCCTGTACTTATGTGTATATAAATCACACAAAATATAGTAAGAATAAAATCTTTTTTAAGAATAAATGTAAGGGGGCTGGAGAGATGGCTCAGTGGTTTAGAGCACTGTCTGCTCTTCCAGAGGTCCTGAGTTCAATCCCCACCAACCACATGGTGGCTTACAACCATCTGTAATGAGATCTGGCGCCCTCCTCTGGCATGTGGGCATACATGGAGGCAGAATATTGTATACATAATAAATAAATCTTTAAAAAAAAAAAAGAATAAATATAAGGCCAGGCAGTGGGGGTACACGCCTTTAATCCCAGCACTTGGGAGTTCAAGGCCAGCCTGGTCTACAGAGGGAGATCCAGGACAGGCTCCAGAAACAGGTTTCTCTGTGTCGAGAAACCGAAAGAAAAGAAAAAAGGAGAATAAATTTAAAATGTATCTGCTATATATATGTCACTTACATGAGAAAGAATTCTTTTTGTTTTGTTTGTTTGTTTGTTTGTTTGAGACAGGGTTTCTCTGTAGCTTTTGGAGCCTGTCCTGGACCTAGCACTTGTAGACCAGGCTGACCTCGAACTCACAGAGATCCCCCTGCCTCTGTCTTGCGAGTACTGGGATTAAAGGCATGCGCCACCACCGCCTGGCTGAGAAAGAATTCTAATAAATACATTTTCTCAAAAACAGTAAGTATGCCAGCTTTCTACTAAGCCTGATGCCCTGCCCTGAATCCCTGGAACATACATGGGGGAGAAGAGAACCAACTCCTGCAGCTACACCACAGCATGCACATGCCACATAAGCACAAGACCAAAGAAATAAATTTAAAAATACTTTATAAAACAGTAAGCTTAGTGCACTGTATACTTGGATGACCTGTAACCCTCCCCTTAACTTAAGCAGAACCGTTAACATGTTCAGCTCAAATGAACAAAGATAACACTGATTTAAAATGGAAATATCAGTTCTACAACACGGAAAATCTATTAAAAGGAAAATATAGCTGGATGGTGGTGGCTCATGCCTTTAATCCCAGCACTGGGAAGGCTGAGGCAGGCAGATCTCTGTGAGTTCCAGGACAGTCAGGACTACACAGAGAAACCCTATCTTGAAAAACAAAACAAATAAACAAATAAAAACCCAAACAAAAAAAAGTAAAATGTAACAAAGAAAAGACAAATGTCTATAAACTTGAAATTTACTTTGGAGATGCTTCCTCTACCTTTTATTGAGACCGTGACAGGAGTGATCTCATTTCCAAACTCCCCTGCGTCCCAGGCTTCTTTACTCCTGGTGTAAGAGCTGATGGCGTAAGCATCCTGTTCGCCTCGTGCAATGTTCAGCTTCTTCGCAGTGTTCTCAGCACAGTTACCCTGGGAAAGGAGGAAAAATTACCTTTGTGTAACTCAGTGGTTAAGGCTTCAATTCCATTTCTCTAATTCCCTTCCTCTACTCTAGGTGATGTTCCCTCGTGGCTTGTCTTCTAATAGTTGCAGGAAAGAAACAATTGCCATTTTAGGAGGAAATATCTCAATCAAGTATGGGGCAGCTTTTTAATAGGTGATCCACGCTAAAGAAGTGGACATAGCAAAATACTTTTATAAAGTGAATGACTAAAATATTTATAGAACCCACCATAAAAGTATTAAAAATACATGTGTTATGAAAAGTCAAGGATATGTATTAAGTGGCACTCCCTATTAAAACAGCATTTGGGGGCTGGAAAGACCTCAGCAACTGGGAGCACAGACTTCTTGCAGAGAACTCCAGTTAGATTCTGATTCCAGCTCCCGCGGATTGACACCTTTTGGCTTCCATGAGTACCAACACATGCACACTTCTTAAAAGTAGCACTTACCATATGAATTTTATTGTAGACATCAGTTAGCCCATCTTTCACAATCAGGTCTTCCAGTTTTACCCCGCCATACGGTGTTGCTCCTCTGCTCATCACATAAGGGACATTTGACATGCTCTCCATCCCACCTGCCACCATCACATCCTGCACAGAGCACAGCAAAGCCTGGGTCAGTTCAGAGCTGCAGGCTGCGGCACTCTACACACACAGCTGTCAGCAGTATGGCTTTACTAACCACGGTTACATGGTCAATGCCCTCTTCATGACTTGCTCCCATTAGAAAATAGTGGTTTAAAATATTCAGTGACAATTACATTAAAGTTAGATTACATCTATAATCCTAGCACTTGGAAAGCTCAGGCAGGAGGAGCAGGCGTTCAAGTTCATTTTCAGGTACTTAGTGAGGCTGAGGCCAGCCTGGGCTAAATGAGACACTCTCTCAGAAAGCACAAAGCAAACAAAGAAAAAGATAAGAATCAGACAAGGATTTGACTACACTTAACTTTTGGAAGATGGACCTGGTAGGTTTTGAAAAGCATTTGGCAACTTCCAAAATCCTCTCACTCAGTAATTCTTTAGGATTTGTTTTTAGTACTTTTAAGATTTATTTGTTTATTATATATACAGTGTTCTGACTACATGTGTCCTTGCAGGCTAGAAGAGGGCATCAGATCTCATTATAAATGCTTGTGAGGGGCTGGAGAGATGGCTCAGTGGTTAAGAGCACTAACTGCTCTTCCAGAGGTCCTGAGTTAATTCCCAGCAACCACATGGTGGCTCACAACCATCTGTAAAGAGATCTGGTGCCCTCTTCTGGGGTGCAGGTATGCATGCAGGCAGAGCACTGTATACATAATAAATAAATTTTAAAAAATAAAATAAAAATAAATAGCTTTAAAATAAATAAATAAATAAATAAATAAATAAATAAATAAATAAATGCTTGTGAGCCACCATACGAGTGCTGAGAATTGAATTTAGGACCCCTGGAACAACAAACAGCCAATGCTCTTAACCTCTGACCCATCTCTCCAGCCCTATTTTCAGTATTTTTCAAAGTTGTCTTGTTCACTGTTCTAGTTTCATAAATCCTAAGTACTCAATAGAAAATAGTCAGATTTAGTAACAAGTCTTCCACATATCTACCTGCCCAAAGTTTCTCCACTTTTAAGTAACAGAGTAGCCAAAGTGGTGGGACAGGATGGGGGCAGGGGGAGGAACCTTCTATAACTGTGAAGTTTCTAGGGTGTGCACATGCTGTTTGTGTGATATGGTCCCTGTCACAGTACCTCAGACCTCAGTGCACCCTTTTCTTCTTTGAAAGAGAGCACAGAGGTATGGTTTGGTTTTTTTCGTTTCCATTATCTCTGTTATGTATATGAGTGTTGTGGTTAAGATGTGTTACATTTGTTTATGCTATGGAATATTTGTTTAATGATGCAAAGATGTGTTAAATTCTTTTATGTTGCATTTGTTTAACTCTGTAAAGCTGTGTTACTTTGCCTGTCTAACACCTGATCTAATAAAGAGCTGAATGGCCAGTAGCAAGGCAGGAGAAAAGAAACAGGCAGGGCTGCCAGGCAGAGAGAATAAATAGGAGGAGAAATCTAGGCTGGGGGAGAGGAAGAAGAGGGAAAAGAAGGAGGAGAGGAGGATGCCAGGGCCAGCCACACAGCCAGACACAGAGTAAGAAGGGAAGACAGAGAATACAGAAAGGTAAAAAGTCCAGAGGCAAAACATAGTTAAAGAGAAATGGGATAATTTAAGTTGGAGAAGCTGGCAAGAAACAAGACAAGCTAAGGCTGGGCATTCATAAGTAAGAATAAGTCTCCATGTATTCATTTGGGAGCTGGGTAGAATAAAAAAGAAAGCCAATTACATACGAGTGTTTGGCCTGCATGTGTGTCTGTGCATCATGCCTGATACCCTAGAACTGGAGTAGAAATGACTGTGAGCCACTGCCTGGGTGCTGGCAACCGAACACAGGTCCTCTGAAGGAGCAGCCAGGGTTCTCACCATTGAGCCATTTCTTCAGCCCCCTACGTATGTTTTTTACATATGTGAGAAATAATACGAAAACACGTCATGCTGACCTTTAGCCTGGTTGTGACATACAATGGCAAGCTAGAATGTCTAGAAATAAATTCTAATAAAGACGTGTGTTTCCCTGTGACTCTGCATCTGTGGCTATTTCAGTACCCATCCATCTGAGAACTGATGAAGCGTTAGTTCTTAAGCCCAGACACAGCTTCTGAATGCCACGGCTCGCACTGAGCAGCCTCTCTTCTCAGTCTTAGACAAAGATAAGATTTCAAGCAACAGGCCTCAAACTTAAATCCTCCTGCTTCTGCCTCACAAATGCTAGAACGGGGCATGTGTTAACAAGAGAATCTCAGGGCTGGAGTTCAGTTTCTAACACATCAGGCAGCTTACACCCACCTCTAACTCCAGAGGATTCAGCATCGTACTCAGACCCCTACAGGTCTGTCCATGTGGCATTCACTCTCTCTTTCTCACACACACACACACACACACACACGTGAAAAATAAATCTTTTAAAAACAAAGGGGGCAGGAGAGATGGCCAATGGTTAGAAGGAATTACTGGCCTTCCAAAGACCCAGGTTCAATTCCCAGCACCCACATAGTAGTCCAGCACCATTCAACAGGATACCCAATACTCTCTTCTGACCTCCATGGGCCCCAGACATGTATGAGGCACACAAACATACATGCAAGCAGAATACTAACACACATAAAAGAAATAAATCTTTTAAAAGGGAGTGGACGGTAGGCTAGAAATGTGGCCCAGCAGTAAAGAGCGTATGTTATTCTCCACAGGACCTGAGTTTTATACTCTATACCCAGAGTGGCTCATAACTGTCTCTAACTCCCGTTCCAGGGGTCCAGTGCCCTCTTCTGGCCTCTGAACGCCAGGCACACATGTGGTTCACAGACATGCAGGTAAAACACTCATATGCATGCAGTATAAATAATGAATCTCACCAACAGCATAAATGTGCTTAGATATTTGGTGTTTTCTAGGATTTGAAATTATTTTAAGTGACAGATAAAACAAGTGCTTCTTTTTTAAATTTTTTTATTGTTTTTATTGAGCTATACATTTCTCTCTGCTCCCCTCCCCTTCTACTCTCTCCCGTGCCCCCCACGATCCCAATCATTTAAAACAGATGTCTCTTACCTGATGTCCGCACATAAGATTTTGGGAGGCCATCATGATGGCTTTCATTCCTGATGCGCAGACCTTGTTTACCGTGGTGCACGGAGTGGAAATCGGTAAACCTAACGCCAACATAAATCATACTTTTGAAAAAAAAGAAAGTCATTTTTCAAATATAATTGTATAATTAAAATAGAGCATGTGACCATAATCTACAAATGTTCTTTTCTATAAGAATCATTCATTTACTCGTTTAGCTGAAATGGCCTTGATATTTTCAAGAATATTAAGTATAACAGCAAACGTGTTCGTCATACCTGCACCCAGGGCCGCTTGCCTTGTGGGGGCCTGCCCTTCGCCCCCTTGGATGACATTGCCCATGTAGACTTCCTTCACTTCTTCTTTGGGAATCCCTTTTAAAAACAGCAGAAAGGAATGTCCTGGATTTACTCAATTTCTTTTTTAGGATTTTACTTATTGTTATTTTATGTATACGGGTGTTTCCCCTGTATGGATGTCTGTGCACCATGTGCATGCAGGACCCAGGGAGGCCAGAAAAGGGCACAGGGTCATCCAGAACTGGAGTTGCCGACAGCTGTGAGCTGCCATGTGGGTGCTGGAAACTGAACCCAAGTCCTCAGGAAGAGCAGCCAGTGCTCTTAGTCACTGAACCTTCTCTCCTAATTTAATAATTAAGATTACCAAGCAAATTACATGACAGAAATGATTTCTCTTTCCTGTTAGTTTTGAGTTTCATTCCTATTGAGTACAAGGAAATTTAGATATGCAGGAACCACGTAATTTCTAAGTTATATATACAGTAAATGCAAAACAGTTATATATCCCCCAATCATTTGGCCC
Organism: Alexandromys fortis; assembly: GCF_014885135.2. Classification (NCBI taxonomy): domain Eukaryota; kingdom Metazoa; phylum Chordata; class Mammalia; order Rodentia; family Cricetidae; genus Alexandromys; species Alexandromys fortis. The sequence goes on along the minus strand of NW_026068050.1, from coordinate 3,331,195 downwards.
CCTCAACGCCAAACAATGTAACCACTGACCTGCCTTTTCAATAGCTCCCTGAATTGCAATAGAACCAAGCTTAGTGGCTGGCTGAGAGGCGAGGCTGCCCAGGAAGGATCCAATAGGAGTTCTTATAGCACTTACTATAACCACTTCCTAGCAAGGCAGAAAAAGGTAAAAATTAGCATAGGCATATTCAAATCCTGTTTCATTTATTAAACATTCATACTCAGACCACTTATGAATAGTTAGCAAGGATTAAAATAATATTTGAGCAGCTGGAAAGCACCACAGCATACCACAAAGACAAGACTTGGGTATAGCTCAGGGGTAGAGTGCTTGTCTAGCAGGCACACGGCTCTGGACTCAATCCACAGTGGCTGGGGGGCAAGATACAGGGGGGGACACAATGAAAGAATGAGCAACGTGGAGGAAGAAATTAAGACAAATTCTAAAGTAGACATAAAAATCCCTCCCACTTCTCTCTGGAAGGTTTAAGGCCAGAAGCTTAAGTTCCAGTTTTGCTTAGTCAAAGCTTTAAAACCTGGGGCATTGAGGGTGGTTCAGCAGGTAAAGGACTTTCAATGATCACCTTATAACCTGAGTTTGATCTCAGGAAAAAGTCTGCAAGGTTGTCCTCTCACTTCCACATGTATATGTACACACGAGAGAGAGTACATGTGTGCATATATACCAACACACATGTACCATGCATTCATAAACCCCAGATAATAGAGTTTGTTTTTGTTTTTGATTTTCTTTTCTTTCTTTGTTTGTTTTGTTTCTCTGACACATAACTGGCCAGCATGGAATTTGATAGGTAGTGCTGACTGGCCATGAAATCAGAGTTACCCCCTCTGCCTCCTCACCATATCTAGCAACAGTAGTTTTAAAACTACTAACTTGAATACTGGGAACTAAATTCAGGTCTTCTGGAAGACCAACAAATGCTCTTTTTTATTTTTTATTTTAATTTTTTTGGTTTTTCGAGACAAGCTTTCTCTGTTTAACAGCCCTGGCTGTCCTGGAACTCACTCTGTAGGCCAGGCTGGCCTCAAACTCACACAGATCTGCCTGCTTCTGCCTTCCAAGTGCTGAGATTAAAGGCTTGCGCCACCACTGCCCAGTCAGAAAATGCTCTTGGCCACTCAGTCATTTTTCTAGTGCTATTAATTTTTAAATAAAAAAATAAACAACGCTAACTAAATGCTCCTTTACTGACAAGCACTCTGGGTTAACAATCCAGAGGTGTATGCTACCTGGGACAGTACCAATTAGGACACAGCCAGAACCATAATATCCTAAACTATAAACTAAGAAAAGGTAGATGAAAGTCCTCATCAATACTATGAAACACATTTTCCTCACATTTGGATTCTACAATCTCCTACTAAACATGAGATTTTGAAAAGGATGGAAAGAATTGGTGTCACTTTGGGAACCTATAGACAAAGGCAGAAAGCAGTAACTAGGGGATGAAGTAGAGACCCTTCTGGTCTACCCCAAGCAGTCAGCCAGCCCCTCTCTTGTCAAATCCCCCATGTCCACTGCATTGCACCACCCACAATGCAATGGGGGCTCATCACAATAAAGGAAGACTACTCCACAGGGTTTCTGTGTGTTTGACTGGTTGGTTTTGGTTTTTTTGAGACAGGGTTTCTCTGTAGCTTTGGAGCCTCTCCTGGAACTAGCTCTTGTAGACCAGGCTGGTCTTGAACTCACAGAGATCCGCCTGCCTCTGCCTCCCAAGTGCTGGGATTAAAGGGGTGCGCCACCGCCGCCCAGCTACTCCACAGTTTAAGAGGAAACTGTTTTATAGTGGATTATAGAGAATTACTCACGGACTGAATGAACGTGATAATGCAGGAACTTAGTATGTGCACTGTTAGCTTTCCCTAACTGCATAACCTTGTTAATTGTCAAATACATTCAAGACCTAAATATATGCAAATGTGCTTTGGTTGGTTCGCTGGAGATAGGGCCTCTGGCCTCACCTTCCTGAGAGCTCACTCTGCAAGCATGCGCCACCATGCCTAGCAACATGTGTGTTTCTACTGGCAACACTGCTTTAAGTTCTTGAAACTATACAATGCTTTTTAAATGTATACTTACATTCAAAGTGGGTTTGGATGCATAACTTCGCTCCAGGCATCTTCCTTCCTGTGAGATAAATATTTATGTTACAATATTTTAAAATTCATCCATTAATTTTGTAATTAGCAATAATAGAATTAAGGTGATTTTATTCATTCTTACACTTTTATTTCCAAGTTTTACACAATCTATTACACCATTTTTATAAATCATAAAGAAAATGGTTAAATAAATATTACTTTTCTGATAAGCTGTTCATTAGAAATATAAATTTTAACTTCTGATGAACTGCCATTTAAAAAATATTCTTAATATTATTTATTTTCATGTGTATGGTTTTTGTCTACATGTATGTCTGTGTACCACCTTCATGCAGTGCCAGTGAAGGACAGAAGGTATCAGAGGCCCTGGGACTGGAGACATAGATAGTTGTGAACGGCCGTAGGGATATTAGGAACTGAACTCAGTTCCTCTGCAAGAACAGCCAGGGCTCTTAACCACTAGGCTATCTTTCCAGCCCTTAAAACTGTTTATGTAAACATAACAACACAAAAAGATTCCTAATAATAAGGTAAATACAATTTAACGGCTTTGTTTGGTGGGTTTGTTTTGAGGGTGTTGGTTTTGAGACAATCATGGGAACTAGGCTGGCTTTAAACTCACTGTACAGTGAGAGATGACTCTGACTTCTGATTCTCCTGCCTCTCTGCTTCCAAAATGGTGAGATAACAGGCTGAGCTACCACACCTGGGCTTCAGAGATGGGGTCAGACCTAGGGTTTTGTGCACACCACACTATCGTACTCTCTCAGACACCACACTCTAGCAGCTGAACTACATCTCTAGTCGTGGGCTACATTTTTGGAAAAGCACCTTCCTATATAGCCAAGGCTGACCTCAAATTCACTGAGACCCAGAGTAGCCTTGAACACACTCCTCCCTCCTCCTGCGTCAGCCTCTTGAGTAAAATATAATTTAAGTTATATCTAAGTTCTCAATTATGTAATACTAGAGGTCCACAGTTCTCATTGCTTGCATTTTTAGTAGGCAGGAGATTGCGGTTCAGAGGCTACTCTTTCAGAGGACCCAGGCTGGTTCTAGCATACACATTGGGTGGTTCAGAACTACCTGACTCCAGTTCTAGGAGATCCAAAATCCTCTTAGGAAGGACTTCCACGGGCACCAGCACATACTCGCTGCCCACATACAAATAATAATAATAATAATAATAATAATAATAATAATAATAATAATTTTTCTAAAAAAACTACTGTATGAAAATCCATTTTAAAAAAATTAAGTAAAACTTGCTATTACTCCCTAAGACCTTCTAGCAAGTGTCTCTTGATTTACACAAGGCAAACAAATGTCATACAATATGGCCTATACTGCCAGATAATTCTTAAGAAGTAAAAGAGGGGCTAGAGGATGAGTCAGTGGCAGAGTGAATGCCTGGCATCTGAGAGGTTCTGGTTGGTCCTCAGCACCACACTCAAAGGAACAGAAAGAAAGACATCTAAATTCTTTCCATGCTATTTGTAGAAACAAATGTCAACAAAGGTATTTCTGAAAATGTAGGGCAGAGTTCAAAGCCCTAACTGATCTGAAGCTGGACATGAAGTCAACAAGCCTAATATTCAAAAGCAGCAGCATATAGTCACATATCAACTGATAGCTACAGTTATAGCTCATGGAAAGAGCAATAAATAGCCCAAAAAAGTCTGGACTTACAGGTGATCCAAGAATTTAGCCTTTCAGAGATTAAACAAACACTCTGTCCTAACTGAACACAGATAACTAAAACTTTCAACTCAAAACTTAGACTAAATAAAATGTAAGTTTGACAATGGAGTTATAAACAGGAACAGCCATGGAACCAAAGTGGTTTTCACAGTGTTTGAATGACAGAAGTGTGTACAAAGGCAGCCTGACACGGGCATGCTTTTTAGGACAAAAGTGGCTCCACAGCAATGGTTTTCTCAATGAAAGCGTGAAAGAATATGATGGGGAAATGCCTCACAATCAACTCTGCGATACAAACAACTTAGTCTAGATTTGATTTTAAAATGTTAACGTCACAAAATTTCAATGTGTCTTCTGCTTTGAAGAGGTTTTCACAGTCCTTGTGTCATGGGGAGATGACCAACGCGCACAAGACGATTTGATCCTTCCTTGTCAACAAAGCACTTGCGCTCATTCCCCTGAAGAAGGCATTTTGAGAGTGGTCACCATGGACCTTCGGCCGCAAGGCAAGCTTGTAAAGAAGAAATGTTGAAATTGCCTGACATATTCCTTAGAGTTTGATAAGAACTACGAGAACAGTACCATAAGTAAGCTACTCCTGGGGTTCAAAGGAGAAAGATTCCTTGGTTTGAGCGATGGTCTTCAAACCCTAGGGCTCCACTGAAAAGCATGTTTCATCCTACTGTTTAAATCTGATAGGAACACAATACATAGATAGCATTAGTTGCTATCAAATTGATCTGTGTTTATTCCAACTCTGAAATAAAACAGCTACTATCCCTATCCTTTTTTTAAAAAAATTGTTTTAGATAAGGTCTTACTATCTATATAGCCCAGGTAAGAACTAAAATTAGGATCCCCCTACTTCAGACCCTCAAGTTCTAGGATTACAGGTGTGATATCAAACCTGGCCATGTATCTGTACTTCTTAAGGACTGTCATTATGTTAGGAAATGCTTTACTCTCCTGAGCTTTACACGACCCTTAAGTGACAGTACACTCAGCCATGACCAATAAACAAATCTGTGCTCAAGTAGGCAAGGCCCAAGTGCATCTTCTTCATGGCTGTCCTCCACAAACATACCCTTTACATATGGAAATCAGTTATTTCTATGTAATCACACTCTGCAATACAACTCTGAATGAAAATTCTGGTATGGTAAAGATGCTAGTCATTGCTACCACCCACGCTCTTCCTCTCTAAGGGGCAGCCTTAAGTCCCTCCAAGACAACTCCATCCCCAGCTCTGAGCAGAGCTGATGGCACCAAGAATGGACCAGCCTTACCTGGCTGGCACCCTGAGAGCCTGGCCAGTTGGCAATGGGTATTAACCTGAATCGCTGAGGGGCTGAAGGCAGTCAGACCTCAGCCAGCTAACACCACATAAAAAAAGAGGCTGGACCCCAGAGAGAAAAGCCACAGCAAGTAGAGAATGAAAGGAAAAGCACAAGCATACTCGAGAAATGGGGGCTTGGCGCTCTGCAAGAGGCAGGGGATTCCATGGTCAGCGAGTTTCTACTTAGGGTCTAACAAAGCCAGCTGCACCCGTTTCCTGTCCTTGAATGTCCAAGAATTTGTGTATTCTATCTCTTCAAACAGTTCCAACATACTTAGTGGCAGAGTGTGTGCTTGGTATATGGAAGCCCTGGTTCTAATTCCAGTACCACCCCCCTTAGCTACTGTAAAGCGGGGTTGTGCCCATTTTACTCGGTCTTTTCTTCAAGTGTCTAGTCCATTTTCACTGATGGTCCCTGTGTGTCCACTGTGGCTCTTGTGCCACATGCATCCTTTCTTCCTCTTCCTTCTGGATCATTCCATACGCATGTAATTACACTCTTGTCCGACTCCTTTAGCCTAAAAATTTAAATAAACATATCCCTAACCCACATTACAGTGAACTCTGACATTACCCGTACTGCCTGCAATGTCTCCTTACCCTTGGTTCCTGTTATCTTTGCCAGTTTAGCACTGTTGGCTCTGAGCAAAGTCAACATTATCTGTGGAGCAAAATCAAACAACACTTCAGAGACTTTGCACAGCAGCCTTGTGAGACCCAGACACGGCTGGCTATAGCTATCAATCCTGATATGCCTCCACATGACAGCTGTCCTGTTTAGTAAATGGCTGTCCATATGCACACGCAAATTTATTTTACAAAACACCGCGTACAGTAATAAGTGTGAACATTTATCCATGTTTATGTTTGTGGCTCCAGTCACCATTCTTGGTATGTAGCAGAAAACAGTGGTATACCTTATGCACTATCTATACTTTTATCTATACTAAATAGATAATTCTATTTAGAAAAAAACAAATATTTAACTACAATCTTTTCAACCTCAGCAACACTGGACTCTCCTTCCTTCTTTGGGAAATACCAGCCTTTTTTTATTGAGTACTTCACAGTGAATCATGTGGGCTAACTTTATTTGGGGTTTTTCTTTTGTTTGTGGCAGGGTCACTTTGTAGCCTTTGCTGGATTGAAACTATGTGGCCCAGGTTGAATTCGAACTTAAAGTGACTCTGCCTCCTGAATGTTGGGATTAAAGGTGTATGTCACCATGTGCAGCTTCTTTTTTTAAGTTAGACATTGTGTGTGTGTGTGCGGGCACACACGCACACACACACACACATGTGCATGCAGTTATCATGGCACACATGTGAAAGTCATCGGGAGTTACCTGACTGAGGTTGGGTCTCTGGTTTCTGCTCCTGTGGCTGACCCAAGAACTGGTGATTCTCCTATCTGCATCTCCCATCTCACTGAGGGAGGCCTGTGATTACAGATGTGCACCACCACATCCAGCATTTGAGTACAGGGATCTGAACTAAGGTTGCTACTTTCACCCACTGAGCCATCTCTCTGGCCCAGGTGGTTAATTTTTATTCTTCATATCTAAGCACAAATGACAAACCCTACATGATCTTCTTTAATTACTTTTAAAAGTTGGGCCACCAAGGATAATAGCACACATGTTTCCAGCACTAGGAAAGTAGAGGTGGGAGGATCCTGAGTCCAAAGCTAGCTGGGCTCTATAGTACGTTCTAGCATAGCTTAAGTTACAGTCGGAACCTGTGTCTAGATAATTGATATAACAAAGTTGACCTCTATTTATTAACTCTTTCTCATGTTGACATCATCATGTATTGAACATTGTTATCATCCCTTGGTCCTCCCCCAAACAAAATGCAATCACCCTGAGACCAGGACTGTGGCTCCTCTTCAACAATACATCCCAGCATCAAAATTCTGAAGAATGAATGACCGAATTCAGTGTGCTGGATCACGCCTGAGATCCCAGGACTTGGGAAGCAGGGGCATAAAAAGTACAAGACGAGGTCAGTGTGGGCTACATAGTGAGACTGTCTCAAAATTAATTACAATTGAAGAAGCAACATTGAACACTACGTAATAAATACGTACTAAATTAATAAAACCAGTTCAGGCAAGCACAGCTCAGCCTCACAGCCAACCCAGGAACCCTCCTCAACCAGACCCCCCAGAGGAGGGACTTCCATCTTGCTTCCACAGTAACCTACACACATTCTTCTTCTCTTTGTATGGTGTATATGGGTGGGTGGCTGTGCATGTGTGTGCATGTGTTTTGACCGTGTTTTATGTGCACAGCATGCATGCCTGGTGCCCAGGAAATCGGAAAGTGTCAGATACCCTGGAACAGAAGTTACAGATGGTTGTTAGCTACCATATCGGTGCTGGAAACCAAACCCTGATCCTCCACAAAAGCTGTCATTGCTCTTAACCACTGAGCCATCTCTCTAGACCCTTTAAAACCTTTTTTAGATTTATTTTATTTGATCTGTGCACATTCTTACTGCTCCTCCATGATATAACTTGAACTTGAGATGGCCCTACTGTCTTCCCACTATATGGTGAGTTACAAGACATGATTTTGTTTACTTCTTATCTCCGTGAGGGCTGCAGGTGCTAAACGAGACCACAACAAAGATTGATGTTTACTAACAAGGCTGAAAAACAAAATCCCAGTAATGCCTTAAGAAAGAAGCAAAACCAAGAGCCAGGAGTGATTGCAGCCTACTGCCTTACAGGCTGGAAATGGAACTCAGGAAGAACAGAGGGCAAGGCTGGGAACAGAGCTCAGTGGGAGAAGTTTGCTGAGGCCCTAATGTCAGTCCTCAGGTTAAGGGGAAAAGGAGCATGCAGAAGTAGCACGGCCTGTGAGCTGACACTGCAGAGGTAGATACAGACACGGGAAAGGTCGGATTCTGCCCATGCCACCCTCAGACACTCACAGATGGCTTTGCTACCAACACCATAGCCAGTGCATAAAGACCTGAATGTAGGGGGCTGGAGAGATGGCTCAGTGCCTGCTCTTCCAGAGGTCCTGAGTTCAATTCCCAGCAACCACATGGTGGCTCACAACCATCTGTAATGAGATCTGGTGGCCTCTCTTGGCCTGCAGGCAGACATGCAGGCAGAACACTGTATAAATAACAAATAAATCTTAAAAACAAAACCAAAACAAAAGAGCTGAATGCGGCTGTGCATAGAGGGCAGGCAACAGCTTGTGTGGCTGCTGTCAGGGTACGGAAGAGCTGAACACAGGATCTGGAATACCTTTAACGTCAGGAGTAGCCACGGGAACTGCAGGTCTCCTTTCACAGACAGCAATTTGAACCCTGGCCAACCCAGCATCTGAAGTCATGAAGTCAGCCAAGGGCAAGTCCTGTCAAGTCCTCTACAGCCTCTACTCTTGGCATCTAGACTACTAAATCTCTACCTTACTAACGTATAACAGGTCCCAGGAACCTCTTCCCAAAGCACTGCTTCGCTTGTTGACCAGTGGTTATCTGCTTCTCTGGTCAAGCCTGTCAACAACAGTGACACTAATTTTTTTATTGTCCCTTTGTAGGTATAGGTATAACCGGAGACACAAAAAAATTTACAGGTAAATCCTGTATATTAAAGTAAGTGTAAAACCCTGCCAGGTATGTTAGGCATGGAGGCACATTCCTGTAATCTCAGTGCTTAAGAAGTGGAGGAAAAAGGACCAGAAGTTCAAGGCCAGCATGGGTTACGTGAGACTGGTGTTAGACAAAGTCCCATAAAAGTTTGTTGATTCGTGTGTATTTCAAAGCAAAGGTTAAAGAGCCCATGCAATGGGTAAAAGGTCAGATTCCATTCTACAACACAGCACAGCCTATTGAAAATTCTTCTCAGACAAGGATTTCTGTGGTTAAATAAGTGGTTGCTCAATTTAATTGAAGTGGCATCCACTAGGTCATTTCTAGAGTTTAACAAAGTGAACTAGACTGGAGAACTTGGATGGGATCCCTAACACGTGGCAGCACCTGACTGCTAATCCCAGTACTCAGGACGTGAGGCAGGAAGAGCGTGTATTGCAGAGACGGTGGGAAGCCCACGGCATGCGCTATATAGTCTACAGGTAGTAAAAGGAGCCCGGAACACAGGATAGCCATCAGTGCTGGAAAGACACACTTAGGTCACTAAGACCCAGAGCTGCAGAATATAGAGAAGACCCCAAAGCCGGGACTGATGGGAGACTCAGTGATCCTTAAAATGCATTCGATCCTATGCAGCAATCCTTCCTTCAAAGTCCTATTCTACACTTGGATCATTCTGGTTGCACTATTCTGAGACAAACTCTCACTATGCAGCCCAGGATGGTCTCAAAGGCACAATCCCTCTGCCTCGGCTTTTTCCACATGGACTCCACGGCCCTAGCACAGGTTTACCATCCTCATGCAGAATGTATTTGCTCTTGGTGATGGACACTTTTGTTCTGCACTTTTGTTTCGACACACCTCAAGTACCTGGCTCTTCTAACTCATCAAGGCAACATTATTCGGAATCCCAGTTAACCGGACTTCTCTGTAATTTCTCTAGCCACCCCAAAGACACTAACAAACCAATCAAGAACTCCCGGGCATGATGGCCTGCTCTTTCAATCCCAGGTAATCCAGAGGCTGAAACGGGGAGGGAGGGGAGTTCAAAGTCAGTTTGACCTACACAGTAAACCCAAGTGGGAAGAGAGAAAGGAGGAGGGGAAGGAAGGAGAAAAGATAGGAGAAGGGGAAGAGGAAAAGGCAGCATTAGGAGGAAAAAACACCAGTGCCGTTCCCGGGAACATTTATTTTATAGGTGAGGTACTGCCCATCTCCAGAACAGACAATAAACTATCCTTCTGGCTTTCCAATTATCCCAGTCATTCAGGATTTAACTTTTTTATCTTTCCGAGCCCGGGTATTCCTAAATTGCCCACGTGGGTTGGAACCTTGAGCTCAAGCTCCTCTCGCCTCCACCTGTGGAGCAGAACTCCGGGAAGATTAATTTTATAGTTGTTTTCCCTCCGCTCCCACCCTCAGGCCACAGCCCTGGTGCCTGCAGTGTTCTTCGGCGACCTCTCGCAGAGCACTGCTCTCCTTGAGCGTCTATTGCCAGAACTACCCAGTTCCACGAACCCTGATTGTTACAGAAACAAAAAACGGCAACCGTCCAGACCCAACTGCAACCTCGTAGAACGTAGGGGATTTCAAAGCTTCCTATTGCAATCAAACTGGAAACGCCAAACTTCACAACTACATTGTGGAGTTTCTCACCCATTCCTAAAACAGTCGAGCGTTTTCTGGAATGAAACACTGCAAAGCTCTGTCGCTATCGTGTTCCCCAAACACAACAACCAGAAAAGAGGCTATCGCTCCAAATATATTTTATATTTCTTGTAGTGTCTGAGTAGCCATCTTGTTAGTTACGGAGCGGCTGTATAGTATCTTTTGATTGTCACATAGTGCCTCAGTTCAGATAAGATCAATAATTAAACCAATGATTAGCTACCGGATTTAAAGAAAAAAGGAGGGGAGGGACAATAAACTCACTCTCCCCAATAAATTCATAAGTATTTATGACTTTAAGGAACGTCTCCGAAACTCCTGGGCCTGTAAAGAGGCTCGACTCTCTGCAGCCTGGGATCGCGCCTGGCCAGGTCCAGGCAGGTGTGACAGCAGCAGAGGCGGGCCCGGGGACACACACGGCCCCGGGGCACGCGTGGTGAGCGCCGTCGCCCGCGAGCACCCCACCCCGGTGGCTCTGCCCGGGCCTTGACGGAGGGCGGAACCTTGGACGGCCGGCGGCGGGCTCCCCCCCAGAATTGACCCCGCTCACCTGCAGCAGCCCGCGAAGCAGAGACCGGCGGACGCCGCCGCGCAGAGCCGCCAGGGCAGCCATGGTGACGCGAAGGGCTGTCAAGGGCAGAGAACAGGGCCGAGGCCTCCGCTTCCCACTTCACTTCAGAACCGAGACGTCGGGGCGGGAACCGCCCCGCCCCTCTCCTCCAATAGCAGTCCGAGGTCGCTGCGCTGGCAGGGATTGGCCCGCAGTCAGGGGGCGGGTCCTGGCGCTGGGCAGAAACCGTCCGGGACAAATTGACTACTGACCAGGACTTGACACCTGGCTGGAGCAGTTTAAACTGTTTTTGACCTCCGGACGCCGGTGATTTCCCTTACAGCTCAAGACTTTCCATTCACTTAGCTGCACCTGACCGTGTGACTGTGTTTGCCCAGACAATGGATATTGGTAAATGTTACCAGCAATCCAATTTTATATATTTATAACACAAATAAACCAATTACGTTAAGAGAGTTTTGAAGTTTTTCGACGGATGCGAAATAAAATGCATGTTACTATCTAAACTTCATTGAATAAGATTAAATCAACTTCCACAACTCTCTGCAGGCTGGGTGTGGTGGCAAACACTCAGGAGAGAGGAAAGTGGGTCTGTGAGGTGTTCCACACCAGCCTGGTCCACGTGGCAAGTTCCAGAACAACCAGAACAACGATCGGAGAACCTGTCTCAGAAACAATTAAAGCAAAGCAAAACAAAAACCTTCTATGTATTTGTTGATGTTAGTTAAATGATAATTATTCTTACATTTGTGGAACCCATTGCTGACGTTAGAGGTTTGTTTCGTTTGGGGTTTTGTTTGTTTTTAGACAAGGTCTCTCTTGCTATGCAGCTCTGGCTGTACTGTAATTCACTATTTAGCCCAGGCTGGCTTTGCCTCCCTGGTGCTAGGATTAAAAGCATGTCCCACCATGCCTAGCTCAGACTTTCAGTCTTCAGCTGAGGATAGCAAATCTTTCTGACTTGTAATATTCATTTTCCTTTATGTTAATTTCCACTTAGAAAGTATGGCAACATACAACTTGAACAATTTACTTTAAACCAACCTGTTTGATGTATGTAGTTGTATGCACTGCTGTGAGTCACTCGGATGACTCCTGTGGCTCTCTGCCTTATTTTTGTTTCTTTGAGACAGGGTTTCTCTGGATAACAGCTCTGCCTGCTCTGGAACTTGCTTGTAGACAAGGGTGGCCTTGAACTCAGAGATCCTTTGTCACGTCTGGAGTGCTGGGATTAAAGACATGACACCACTGCCTTTTTTATTTTTTTAAAGACAGGGTCTGTCGTTGCACCTGGAGCTCACTAGAATGACTGACCAATAAGTCTGCCTCCACTCCTTCTCCCCGACCCATCCACAGAACTGGGAATACAATCAAGGGCCAGCATACCTGGCTTTTCACATGGGTGCTGAGGCTCTAAACTCAGATTCTCTTTCTTGTGAAGCAAGCACTTTGCACACACCTCAGCCCTATTGAGGGTAAGGCATAAGTAAGTGTATATGTACACTGCTGCATTTGTGTGCATGCAGGTGCCTGAGGAGGGCAGTAGAGGGCAGCAAAACCCCTGGAACTGAAGTTACAGGCACTTGTGAATAGCCTGGTGTGTTTTGGGAACTGAACCCATGTCCTTTGTAAGAGCGTCAAGTATTCTTAATTGCTGAGCCATAATCCCCACTTATTTTGCTTTTTTAAACAGAGTCTCAGGTAGTCCAGGAAGGTCTCAAACCCACGATGTAGATCAAAGATGACCTTGAACTCCTCCACCTACACCTCTGGATTGCTGGGGATACAGGTGGGTATTGAATCTAGGACTTCATATAATCTATATATAGTCATCACATAGTTTAGGCAAGTATTGTGCTAAGCTACATCTGCAACCTGCCTTTTGTTATTTTGTTTGGTTGATTTTGGGGTGTGTGTTGTTGTTATAGTCAGAGAAGGGATGGATGTCCCACAGCACACATGTGGAGGTCAGAGGAAAACTTGCTGGAGTAGGCTCTCTCCTTTCATTTCCTTACGACTTCAACCTTATTGTTATGCTTACATTCTTTTCATTTAGTTTTGGGAGGTCATAGTTGTCTATAAATTTATCTAACTCAAGACTTTCTAATTTGTAGCATTTCTTTTCAGTTATAATTTCATTTATATTTTCTTTTTTGACCAATTCAGCTGGAAAGTTGTCATTCCTGTTCATTTTTCTCTTCCATAGAAATAGTGTGTTCTTTGTTCTTATTTGTTTCCACTTAGAGTTTTTGCCATTTTTGATTTGTTTTGGGCTGTTTTACTAAGACAAGGTTTTCCTGTGTATCCTTGGTTGGCCTGGAACTCACTGCAGACCAGGCTGGTTTTGAACTTGCAGTGATACCACTGCCTTGGCCTCCCCTGTATGGGAATTTTCATTTCTGCCTTGTTCTATTTTTCTGATGGTTTTGATAATGCTATTTTTCTAAGGCCTTAAAGTTCATTATTTACTTAAGACCTTTGCGATTAAAAAATTTTTTTTCATGTGTGTATGAGTGTTTTGCCTGCATGTATATCTATTCACCAAATGCCTTGTAGCTATGGAGGTCAACAGAGGACATGGGAGCCTTGGAAATCAGCTACAGATGGTTGTGAACCACCAGGTGGGTGCTGGGAATCAGACCCAAGACCTATGGAAAAGCAGCAAATGAGCCACAAGCCCCTCAAAATCTTGTGAATAAAAAAAAAATTAAGCCGGGTGTGGTGGCACACACATTCAATCCCAGCACTCAGGAGGCAGGCAGATCTGAGTTCAAAGCCAGCCTGGTCTAGTGAGTTCCAGTACAGCAAGGGCTATATAGAAAAGACCCTATCTCACAAAAATAGATTAACTGGTTAATCTAGCCCACTTGACATTACCAGGATTCTGTTGTTGGGAGAAAGGTGTTACTTTTTTAGTCTTTAGAAATGACCTTATGTATAAATAATGGACAGGCCTTCTATCCATAAATTCCGTTTTCCAAAAACAACTAAGTCTGTATTATTACTCTATGATCATACAGCGCAGTTGTGGAATCTGATGGTAACTTTGCGGCCTGGAGTCCCTGGTCCCGCTTCTACGTAAGTTGTGGGAACTGAACACAGGCCATCAGGCTTCGCAGCAATGCCTTTGCCCACTGCGCCACCTGGCTAACCCTTTGGTTTGGAGATGGGGTATTACGCAGCTCCAGCTGGTTTCAAACTCCAGACATAACTAAGAACTCTGAGCTCATCCACTTCTCAAGTACTGGGATTTGGGGAGTGTGCGACTACAGACTGCCCATCTGTTTAAACCTGTGACAGTGACCTGTATTTATTCCTTGCAAATTCTGTCTTTCATAATAGGCATATCTATCCTATGCCCATCCAGCTGTTTCAATGTTGCCTGCCTCTAAGCTCCATTCGGTTGCTATGGTTGTATTCTCTTAACAAGGAAGATAGCTTCCAATTTAGCTCACTGTGCAGCTGTTTGTTTGGGGGGGGGGGTTCCTTAGGATTAGAATGCTCAGTAGCTCAAAATGCTTGGGAGTTTGCCAAATCTTTGGAAAGGGCTGGTGAATGAAAAATATTTAAGCTTACTTACTAATCCTGTTTTGGCTCAGGTGAACCTTCTACTTCTCTGTAACTTCAATCCCAAGTCACCCCTACTTCTTGACTCCCCTAATCTCAGTGAAGGTACTAGGTTTAGATTCTAGCCATTAGGAAATCATGTATTCATCTACCCAACTCTCTTATTTCTGGTCTTTATAGTGACTATATTTTATTATTATACCACAAAACAGAACTAAGCATTCCTCACTGAGAAAAGTCCCACTGTTCTGCGCATGCTAGCCTTGAGCCACCAGCTACCTCAACGTCCGAAGTAGTTAGAGGACATAGGTGCATCACTGCCCAACTGAAACGGTTTTCATTATTTTTAAAGACAGGGTAGCCTTGACTGGTCTGGAGCTTGCAAGCGCACACTCAGGGCTATGCCTGCTCTGCCGCTGGACACTGAGATTAAAGGCACAGGAAACTATTCCTAACTTGCCAAAAACCTTAACTGTTGTAAAACTTCTTATAGTAGAACAACAAGATTTTCTGGATGAAAGCATTTATATTACACTTTTATTTTTGCAAGAAAATAAATTATACAACTTAAAAATAAAATCCAAATGTAAGCAGTTCATCAAAATATTTCAGCCTGCTGCATACAGAAGCTGCTCCCGTGTAAAACTAGTGTCGTCTCAGTATGTAGTGGTGCACATCCCGAACTGCACACGTCGTGAGGATGAACTAGACCTCAGGAACTCCAGACCACCGGAGTGTAGGTGACAGGGATGCTCTCAAACAACGTTTCTTTCAGAACTGTGACCTGGGAGAACCGGTGACAGCAGCCCAGCCATTCCCATGGAAACAGAAGAGCCAGCTTGACTTTGTGATAGCAAATCTTCCCGTAAACTATCAAGTGTTTCACCTAGACTGAATTTTAAAAATTTGCCCTTGGAGCAGGGCTAATGATACCATATTCAATTTAATGAACAGTAAAAATAAGAATGATAACATTTCATTTTTTGGAGACTTTAATATTTATGCACAAAGTAA
Source organism: Alexandromys fortis (assembly GCF_014885135.2). Lineage (NCBI taxonomy): Eukaryota > Metazoa > Chordata > Mammalia > Rodentia > Cricetidae > Alexandromys > Alexandromys fortis. The sequence goes on along the minus strand of NW_026068050.1, from coordinate 3,315,604 downwards.
GAGCAAGAGATTTAAATGAACAGGTTGATAAACTCAGGGACCCCCTCCAGTAATTGTAAAAACTGGGCGACTTCAGAATTTGAGGATCCTTATAAAATTGTTAGAACAACGATGGTCTAACGTGTGTCTAACTGTGAGCGGAAAGTGTGTTCCACATTTTCCAGCATGGGAATCTGTTTCCTGTCTCCTTAATCTGGCCATGAGCTGGCATGAGGTTACCATTTGTAGATGGAAGTACTCAAAACTCTGAGCCTGCTACACTATTCGTTTAAAAATGGCTCTTTGGTGGTGGGAGAAGTGGGGTTTTTCTTCCCCTTACCTGTGCAATACTTGGCCCTGCTCAGACAGCAAGAGTAAAGTCTGCAGGGAGAAGAGAGAGGTCAGATAGGGAACAGTAAGGGTGGTTCTGAACCTTCAGAAAACTCCTGGTTAAGATCTGTTTCAGAATTTTTAATTAGCAAATCTATTGATAAAACATTTAACAAAAATCTCAACAATGGTATAGGCAATAGGCACCTTGTCAACTAAACAGTTTTGATAAACACCAAAAAGTAGTTACACTTTTGTATATATATTTTAAAAAAAGAATGAAAACTTTTAAGTCTGTGGTATTTACTGCTGTTCATTCCCCCAAAATACAATTAGGACATAATTAACTATTAAAAAATTTATAAAATTTAATAAAAAACTTTGCTATGGATTTAGTGTTACCCACTTTGCATTGTTTGCCTTTATAAACCAAAACATCACAGCTCTCATTCTTAAATGACCAAAGCGATTAGAAATTTCGAAGATGTTCTAAGAAAAATTATGGTTTAAAATGACAAATCTTAAACATTAAGAAATGGCCTAAAATTTTTCCCTTGATTGTTTCCTCCTTTGGCATTCTGGTATTGGAACATGAAAATCTGCCAACACCAAACTATTAAATAGAAGGGCCACAGTCATTATAAAACTATCTCTTTGAACTCTGGATGCGCCGATGTCGGCTGCCATCCACGGCGCGGAAGCAGCAGGCACCAAGCCGCTCTTCACACCTGCTCTAGCCATGGCCTCCTCAGAGCAGCAGGGGAGACGGTAAGCACACTCGCACTTCCAACTTCCTATGAGTATCACAACAGACATTTGACGATAATTAGCATAACCTTAAATGTCTGACATAGATTCCCCTTCCTTCCAGGAAGGGGCCACAGCTGCTGAGGCTGCAGGCAGGTCCACAGCACACTGTGGTGATATAATACTGTACGCTTCTCAACACTCCAATTTCTGCTAGCTTCAAAACCATATTTCAAAATATTACTTAACATCAAAGGTTATAAAATAATTAGAAAACTTGAAACGTGCACCACAATGAGTAAAAACCCACACGGAGCCACTGTTCCTGACGGGGAATAATTCTCTCTTCAGTTGCTCAAGCCCTCAGTTTCTAACTTCCCACTCACTGCACTATGACGTCCTGAGTCACCGCTCCAGATTAACTGAGAGAAGCAAGGGAAGTGTTGCCCTCTGAACATTTTAAAAATGTTTATTTTTAAAATATATAAATATATATGTACATATTTGGCAAGGTTACTGCTCATGTTAAGACTAACAGCTCTGGCCAGGCGGTGGTGGCGCGCGCCTTTAATCCCAGCACTCGGAAGGCAGAGACAGTGAGTTCAAGGCCAACCTGGTCTACTGAGTGAGCTCCAGGACAGGCACCAAAGGTACAGAAAAACTGTCTCCAAAAAAAAAAAAAAACAAGACTAACAACTCTGAGTGCTTCTCTGGTCTCAGGCTTAATCTCACCCTCTCTTCCTCATAGGTGCAGATAATAATTACTTTTTATCGGAGAATGCCTTTCCAGAAAACTGAGGTGGTAAATCCCTAATCACAACACTTTCAAAACACCAAATAATTTTATGCTACAGGTTTAGAAAGCAATTTTCTCACGGTTCTGTATCAGAGCATATTTCTGCAGTTTTCAATAAATTTAGACACAGCATAATAGATAGTACGTGTATAAAGATTAAGTGTATTAGTAACACACTTAACATTTTTGCTTTGTGGTTCTGATTATGCAATCAATGACTTACCTATACTCATAAATTTAACAAATGAAGCAACATTCATTATAATCTTCATATTTTCAAACAAGCTCTCCAACCATACAAGACTTAGAAAGAAAACCCCAAATCCTTATCATTTAACAACAAACAACTAAAACAGCAATCTCCTGCTTAATGACAATCAGGATTGTAAGATAGAAATATTTAATACCATTTTCCGGTCACCATTTAAATCCAGTTACCAAACTGCAAGCAGTGTTTAACAAACAACTTGATAATATTACATCTTCGTCTTCTCAAGTACACCTGCCCTTCCCAACATGGTGTTGACAATTTCACTCTTTTCATCAAGAAGCTAAGAGTGCTACCTCTAGCTTTAATTGCATTAAAAGAAAAGATTAAAAGCCTTTTTCAGTGCAGTATCTGATATCCTTCCTTGTGCAAGTCTATTCCTTTGAAAAGGAAAAAGGGGGCAAAAGAAACAACAAGAACCCCACCCTCACCCTTCCAAAACATTACTTCTCCTGGTTGGTAAAACTGAACTGACTTTGAAGTTCACAACGGGCACTCTCCATGAATGCGATCTTCTCCACGGAACAGCATGCTGTTAAAGAGTGTGCAACATGAGGGAATGAATGCCGTCATGCTAACTATGTGACTGGCAAAATACAGTCGTTTGTAAGGTAAGGCAGAGAGTTTAATATTTATGTAATCAAAGTCCAAATAAACCTTCCTCCAGCTCAAACTGGGACAGCTTTCTGTCCAGGTGCTCCAGGATCTGCGCGAACAGAGGCACAGTGCTCAGCTACGCCATGTATATGAACGTGTTGATGTCGGCCTCGTCCCTCCTGATGTATTTGTGCTCGATCAGCCATTCAATCTGCTCTTTGATCATTTTCTTCTGTGGTAAGAACATGTTTTTCAAAATTTCTACTAATTCAGTCTGCAGCTGAGCATTGCTAATTTTCTTCCTCATTTTCATTATTTGTATGATGGCTTCCTAAGAGAAAAATGAAAATGAAAGTACATTAATACATTAAACTTGTTTGAGTAAAGAAAATCAGTAACTTTTCCTACATTATCTTCTAACACCAACCCAAATGCTCAACTGGTAGGTAGGTACTCACCTGGATATTTACTATGATTTTTCATTACACTTATTACAAAGATTGGAAAAGTGAAGAGAGCCATTATTACCCTATAATCTCTCTAACCATTTTTTTAAAGATTTATTTATTTATTATGTATACAACATTCTTTCCATGTATGTTTGTATGCTAGAAGAGGGCACCAGATCTCATTATAGATGGTTGTGAGCCACCATGTGGTTGCTGGGAATTGAACTCAGGACCTTTGGAGGAGCAGGCAATGCTCTTAACCACTGAGCCATCTCTCCAGCCCCCTCTCTAACCATTTTTAAAGATTAAAATGTGTTTGGGTGTTTGTCTCCCTGTATGTCTGTGTACACATACATGGCTGATGCCTGACAGGCTGGCGAAGGGCACTGGCTTCTCTGGAACTGTAGTTACAGACGATTGTGAACCACTATGTGGGTGATGCTGACGAGACGGCTCAGAGGGTAAAGACACTTATTTGCTCCCAAGCATGATGACCTGAGATCCACCCCTGCCGGGGACCAACAAGGTGGAAAATTGAATCAATTTTTAAAAGTCGTGCTCTGACCTATATATGCACACACACAGAGAAATAAATGAACAAAATGAAAAACATCAAGAATCCCCTTAGATCCATTTGCCTCTAGTATTCAGGTATCCCTTTGTATAATAGATGTGAACCATGGGTGCGTGTCTTGAAAACTAGACTAACAAATGTTTACCACAGATTAGGTTTTCAGTTTTACTGATTTAATTACATGTTTTATATGTTTTAATGTTTCTAAGGGATCAACATTTTTCAAAGTAATATTTTATCAACATGTTCTTGGTGGTTTTGAAACTACACAGAGCTTGACAATGACTGTTACCTACAAGGTGTGACCTACTGCAATTACCATTATCTTTTAGCTTTCCTTAGTCAACTAAAGCAACATAGAGTCTTAGTGCAGACTAGAATATTTCTTTTTTTTTTTTTTTTTTTTTTTGTTTTTCGAGACAGGGTTTCTCTGTAGGTTTGGTGCCTGTCCCGGAACTAGCTCTTGTAGACCCGGCTGGCCTCGAACTCCCAGAGATCCACCTGCCTCTGCCTCCCGAGTGCTGGGATTAAAGGCGTGCGCCACCACCGCCCGGCAGACTAGAATATTTCTATAAAGGAAATGTGAAGAGATATAGCTGGTTCTCTGTATCTATGAGTTCCATACTACAAATGAAAAATGTAATCATGAGCTAGTTGTGGTGACACATACCTTCAATCCCAATCTAAAAAAACAAACAACTAAAGTGTAATTAGGCCTATGATAGCTGTGTTAGTATTAATCATACAAACCTAGACGACATTCCCTAAACATAGTATGGTGACTAGGAACACAGCTTTTGTACTGTATTAGGTGTTACGATGATCTAGGTTATATAAACTATATGGGAGAAGATGTGTAGGGCATATTCAACCACTACATGTTCAGCTATACTATATCTTTTTCATATTATATTGTATTAATTTTTCTTGCGGTCTATGTGTGTGGGTGTGCCATGTTTTGTTTTTGTTTTTTGTTTTTTTGCATGGAGGCCAGAAGACAACTTTCCCAAGAATTGGTTCTCTCCTTCTATCACAAAGGATGGAGCAAACTGTCAGCTTGGTATCAAATATCTTTACCCACTGAGTGGTCTCACCTTCCTAGTAATGAGTATGTTCAGAAATCATCATATTTTTACAACTTTAAGTTCTATAAATTGAAAGTTGCTGCTGAGATACATTAATTCAGTTACAATCAAAAGGAGACAAAACTAAAAGCCAAAGCATTACCCAAAGAATATATTAGAATTTACTGGAAGCCTCCAAACTTTAGGTGTATTTCTGGTAGTACTAAAGAATTAGATTAATTTTTAAATTCCAGTCAAATGCACATTAGCTCTCCTTTACAAATAAATAACTTATATGGTTATTGATTCAGGGGCTGAGGTTGAAAGAATGTACCACCACACCTAACTTTTGAAAAAAAATTTCAAAGCAGCTTTGAAACATTTAGACTTTTCTCCCCATACAAACCTGGGTTCTTAATATTCTTAGCTGAACTATCCCTTCATTTTCTTCTTCTCTCATTCTTTCTGTAGTGAGCTGCAAGCGTCCAATCAAATTTATTTTTCCCCTTTTCTGAACTTTTGCATTTTTTCTGCAAAAAAATATGAAAGTGTTAAACATTTTATTACAGTACAATGTCAGAAGTTAGAATTATTCTAAAAATTAACATCCAGTGCTGCTTAAAGGGTTTAGTAACAATCACGACATAAATCTTTCTTTTAAGCAACCCCACCCAGGCTTGTTATGGGGGCTCAGGTAACAAACTATTTTAAATAAAAATGTACAAAGCTCTTTGATTCCTGCTAACAAGGAATAGCCTCTGCTAGATAGTGACTGTTCTCAACAAACTACATTGCCACGAAACAATAATATTCAGCAATATCTGACTGAGTCTTCAGATAAATAGCTCTACTGGATAAGGCTACACTATCCCACCCACTCAACCTTCTGGTCTCTAATACTTTTTAAATTAAAAAAATGAAATGATACAAATACAATGATAATATTCAGTTACTGCTTTTAACATCACATAAGTCAAATGATTATTTTAATAAAATCAAAGCACTAAAATTCAGCATCGTACTTTTATTTTAAAATCAACCAACATGAACCTCACATTAGGCTGAATTCCTGGTTCACGGAGAAGAGGGTCCCTTCTGTGAAGTCTTTGGGGGAGTTGACTTGAGGTTCGTACAACAAAACTTGCCGTTTGAGCTTGGGAAAAGCTACTAAGGACTATGAGAAAAAAATACAATTAGCATAGTAAGTTATAAGGAGTACAAAAAAAATTCTAGTTACACAAGTCATTCACATATTCTCAACTGTCTAACACGACAAACAGAAGATCAGACAAACCCATAAAGTCCTTCTGAGTTCAGCATCAGGGAGTTCCGTTGCAAGCTTTAAATTTTCAAAGCTTATCTTCTCTCTGGGCCTTTGGTTCCATGCAAACAACACAGCCAACTGAAATGTGGTTACTTCCAAATCATACTGACCTACTTCATTCTTAAATGTTATCTGTAACAGATAATGAGGCTTTAATAAGTAATTTCTTCATGAAGCTTGCTCCAGTATCTAGTAATATGTACATGACAGACAAGGGGAAAATAGGTTGCTAATTTTCTTCCAAGACCCATTCTTCCTTCCTAATAGTTAATAATTTTAGAAGACCTCTAACCCATCTACCAGCTTCAATGAGGTCATGTGACTTCATTCTGTCCAATGTGTTTCAAGTAGAAACTGATAAAAATATTCACCTCCTCCTTTCCCTTCCTTTTTGCAGGCTGACAGAGTTAGGGATCAGATAAAATTCTACAGTCAGGGGCTCAAGAAATGGCTCAGTGGTTTAGAGCACTGGCTGCCCTTCCAGGACACGGGTTCAATTCCCAACACCCACATGGTGACTCTCAACCATCTATAACGGGATCCGATGCCCTCTTCTGTCTGATGCTCTCTTCTATCTCACAGGCATACATGCAAATTTCACTCATATGCATAAATAAATACTTAATACATAAATAAACCTTTTAAAAAATGATTCTATAGCCCAAGTCACTGAAACTTGAAAACTGTGTACCTAAAACTAGGGACAGAGCCACTATTTTTGTTCTTAACTTTTTTTTTTTTGTCTTTTATTTTACAACAACATTTACTTTTACTAGGCAGTGGTGGCACAGGCCTTTAACCCCAGGAGCACTAGGGAGGCAGAGGTAGGCGGATCTCTGAGTTCAAGGCCAACCTGGTCTACAAGAGCTAGATCCAGGACAGGCTCCAAAACTACAAACAAACCCTGTCTTGAAAAAAACAAAAAATTACTATAATTTTGCAAATGTGTGTTTTGCTTGTATACATGCCTACACGCCACACATGTGCAGTATCCGTAGAGGACAAAAGAGGGCATCAGCTCTCTAGGACTGGAGTTCCAGACAGTTGGGAGTCACTGGGAACTGAACCATTGAGCCATCCCTCCAGCCCTTAGATAACTCCTGCCAGCACCCAAATGATAGCCCATGTACTTACAATTCCATTTGACATGAGATGATGCCAATGTAATTTTCTACCACTATGATTTTTTTTATAAAATTCTTCTACCTCAGGTATCAAATCCTCCAGTTCAGTAGGAAGTGAGACAAAGACTTTCTCAGAGCTTCTAGACCAGGCACCAGCATTCAGAATCTTTATATTAACTGAATCAGCTGCAGGTAAGAAAATCAGAAATTATAAATAGTTGAACAAGTTAAAAAAAATTGCTTTGGTTTTCAAAACAGTGTTTCTCTATATAACAGTCCCCACTACTCTGGAACTCACTCTGTAGACCAGGCTGGCCTCGAACTCACTTGAGATTCACCTGCCTATGCCTCCCAATGCTGGGGATTAAAGACATGGGTCACCACAGCCAGGCTTAACAAGTAAAATTTTACAGAATAAAAACAAGGATGAAGCTTTTGTTAAAAGGGTTCTTTTTATATTTTGAGGTAAGTATTCATAGACCATATTTTGATAAGCAGCTCTGAGATGGATTTTATAAAAATCTTTTGATATTTACTTTTTTCTTTCTTTTTTTAAAAAAGGATTTAATGTGTTCTGCCTGTATGTATGCCTGCACAGCAGAAGAGTGCACTAAATCTCATTACAGATGGTTGTGGGCCACCATGTGGGTACTGGGAATTGAACTCAGGACCCTGAAAGAACAGTCAGTGCTCTTAATCTCTGAGCCATCTCTGCAGCTCTCCAGCCAGCCCTCCCTCCCTCCTTCTTTCCTTCCATTATTAATTTTTGTTTTTTTTTTTTTTTTTTTTTTTTTTTTTGAGACAGGGTTTCTCTGTGTAAAGTTTCCAAGTCTGTCCTGGAATTCACTCTGTAGACCAGGCTGGCCGTTAAATAACTGAAGAAGATACTCTTTTGTTAAACTTAAACACACACTTCCACTTAATTATAAATAATACCTGGTAATGCCAACTTATTATTTTTGTGCATTTCCTTAAAAGCTTGATTCAAGTCTTCAGATACTTTAATGTCCTGGAACATTCTGGCGAGCTTGTTCACATAATCTGCTGGCATACCAACTTCCTACAAAAACCAAAGACAGAAAGACAATAACCATATAATTTGACATAGCAATAGGAAAAAACCTATAAAATCTTTTTTTCTTTCTTTCTTTTTTCCAAATTACCACACTTGATAAATCTTTATTTTTTTTTCATATGCATTGGTGTTTTGCCTGAACATATGTCTGTGTGAGGGTCTCGAATCCTCTGGAACTGGAGTTAAAGCCGTTTTGAGCTGCCATGTGGGTGCTGGGAATTGAATCTGGGCTTTATGGAGGAGCAGCTACTGCTCTTAACCACTGAGTCATCTCTCCGTCCACAAGGGGAAAAAACTTGTTTAGAAAAAAGAAAAATCTTGTCTATTATTTGAGGTTCTGGGGACTGAATCCAGGGCCTAATGCATGCTAACCAAGTTCTCTAGTACTGAGCTTCATCCCTATGCTGTAATAAAACATTCTCTTCTCTTTATCAGACTATAATGTAATATCTATTACATTTGATTATTAGAAAATAAACAGGATAGTTTTAGACAGTCTTTGCTTTGTAAAATTCCAGGATGCATGGATCTCAGTTACTGCAATGTGAACAAAATCAGCTCCCAACTCAGCTCAACTCTGGATGACACCTTTAACAGCTCAATCAGAAAAGCAGGACAAAGACTGACAGAAGGACATCAGTACAGCTGAGTCAGAGCATCCTAAGGGCCTAGACTTCATCAATAACAAACCCAAACTCCCTATTCATCAGAGGCTTTGATAGATTAGAGGATATGATCCTCTAAGCCTCCATTTCTTGACACAAAGGCATGTATTACCACTCCCAGCTTTTCATAAAATCGAGTGGCTGTAATTTTATTTATTTATTTATTTATTTATTTTTTTAAGGCAAGGTTTCTCTATAGCTTTGGAGCCTGTCTTGTAACTAACTCTTGTAAACCAGGTGGGCCTCAAACTCAGAGATCCGCCTGCTTCTGCCTGCCAAGTGCTGGATTAAAGGTGTGCCTCATCACTGCCACGCTACAGAGTGGCTGCAATTTATTTATAAATATTTCTATAGTTCCAAGTATCTAGTACCAAAGACATGTTAAGAGTTGGTCATTTCACCCTGGATACTGCTTAAATGAATTCAGTTAAAACTGAAAGAGGGAGTGAATGGAAGCTCAACAGCAAAAATAAAGCAGGCTTAAAACTTCAGAAAAATCACTTTATTAGATCAATATTATATATTTGATCATATATTCTTATAAAATGAATCTAATTGATACTACTAGTGATACAAAAACACATTATTTTACTACACATGTGAATCATGTGAGATATATATGACATTAAAAACAAAAAAAACAAAAAAACTTTTAGGCAATTGAGATGGCCAATCAGGCAAAGGTGCTTTCAGAAGGACCTGCTCATCTGATTCAATCCCTGGGACCCAAAGGTAGAAAGAGAAAGCAAACTCCTGCAAGCATATCCTTTTACCTCTGATGCCTGCTCCTCACCGCACCCCCAGAAAACGTGAAGAAATCGCTGCACTTACTCTTAGCCACTCCACCATGTTTTCTTCAATCTCACTATCAGCAGAGATGTCCAGTATGAGACGTCGGGTAAGATGAGCTTTGTGATACCTCATAAAGACATCCTTATTTTGTACATATTTAAGTACCAAGAGCTGAACAAAAGACAAAGTTATTTTAAATTCTTATGTTCTCAGCCATTTGTGTCATGTAGACCTTCCTGTATTCCCCAATAGCCAAGATGTGGAGATTTACAAAAACATAAACAGAGGCCTATTAACTCCTATAATACAAAGTTAACAAATTTGAAACTTTTTTTTTAAGACAAGACAGGTTCTCTATGTAGTCCTGATGTCCTGCAACTCACTCTGTAGACTAGGCTAGACTCAAACTCAGAGGTCCACCTGCCTCCACCTGCTACATGCCTGGCTATATATTTCAGACTTTAACCAGTTAATCTTTTAGTTCCTACTACTAAGTTTTTCAGATTTTATATATGCATGATAAGAATACATGATGGGAAAACCAGCAGTTTATGTCTCAACTCATCTTTTTCTCTGCTTTTGTGATACCAATCATCTTTCTAGGCCTTTCTGTCTGATCCCACCTCTGCACTCCTGGGCAATCATTTTACTCACAAACAACGAGGAGGACCCCAACGACAAAACAACTAACTTTCCTATACTCTCACTTGTCCCCATGTGTCTTAGGCTCTCACAAAAAGGAGTGAAAAGCTCCACTTGCTTTTTTGTTAACAGAAACCGACCTAATGCACCAGGTGGTAGTGGCGCATGCCTTTAATCCCAGTACTCAAGAGGCAGAGACAGGCGGGTATCTGTGGGTTCGAGGCCAGCCTGTCTACAGAGCAAGTTCCAGGACAGGTTCTAATGCTGCAGAGAAACCCTGTCTTTGGGAGGAAAAAAATCACCTACTGCATCAAGACAGAGCCAGAAGTGTTAAAACTCCAGTACTCAGGAGACAGAGGCAGGCTGATAATGAGCTAAGGTAAACCACCTACATTAGAGAGAACCATTCTTAAAAAGCACAAGGCTGGAGATATAGCTAAATGGTATAGTGTCTGTCTAACACATACAGGCCCACCTGAATCTGCAACATCATACACGGGCAAGAGCCCACACCTGGGAAAGGGTATGAACACACAATAAATGGTATTTTCAGGAAGCTATTGAACAAAAAATTTTAGGTACAACTAAATACCTTATAAAAGTGTAACACTGTAAAACTTTTGTTTACAGATAAATACTTATTTCTTTGTGTTATATGCACATGTGTGCAATAAATATGGAGGCCAGGTTAACATTTGGCACCTGGAACTTCCCACTATTTCTCTGTACTTTTCTAAAATTTATTTATTTTCTGTGTATGGGTGTTCCTGCATGTACCACAGGCATACAGAGACTGTGGAGGCCTGAAGAGGATATTAGATCTTTTAGAACTAGAGTTACAGATGGCTGAAAACTTGGTCCTCTGTAAGAACAGCCAGTGCTCCTTACTACTGAGCCATCTCTCCAGCCCCTCTTATTTTCTGGGACAGAGTTTCTCATGGACTCAGCAAGGCTACTCAGAAGGCCTTAGAATCCACCTGTTTTATGCCAAATGCTTACCCCCAGTGCTAGGTTACAGTTGCTCATCTCCACAATCAGCTTTTGGCTTTAGTTGTATTTTATATTTACTTTATGTACATTGGTGTTCAGTGCTCTGGAAACTGGAGTCACAGACATCTGTGAGCTGCCATGTGGACGCTAGGAATTGAATCCAGGTCCTTTGGCAGAGCAGCCAATGCTCTTAATGACTAAGCTATCTCTCCAGCCCCTCAGCTTTTGGCTTTTTTACATGAGTGTTGAGGTTCCAAATTCAGGTCCTCATGCTTGCAGAGCAAGCACGTCTAAATCCATTAAGCCAAAGTTAAGTTAGTTTATTTAAGAACATAAAATATAGCAAAATATCTATTTCTTCCTTCACAGGAGGACAATGCTGCCTTGGAAGAGAATCGTCATCCTCTCCTTACTGGCACTGCTAAAACTTCTAGAGAAACACACAAATGCCCACTCTTGGATGGCATTCTAAAGACAGGATGCTGAACAGGTTCCAAGCATTCCTATGTCTCATTTTAATCCTTCACACATATGCTTCACGCCTTGGCTAGTGTGCCCCAAAGCATGCCTGCTATATTTCTTTCCTGGTTAGACTTCCTGAACGTGCTCAGGACTATATGCCTTACCTTGACGTGTTTTCCTAGATGAATTTATAAAGACCCCCATATAACATCTCCATACTTTGTTGGAGTAGAACATTGATTTTGATACAACAGTTTCTCCTTACAGGAAATAAGTCTTTAATGATTTTTTAAAAAAATACTGATTAAAAACATCACTTCTGGGGCTGGAGAGATGGCTCAGAGGTTAAGAGCACTGACTTCTCTCCCAAAGGTCGAGTTCAATTGTTAGTAACCACATGGTGGCTCACAACCATCTATAGTAAGATATGGTGCCCTCTGCTGGCCTGCAGGCAAACATGCACTGTTTATATAACAACATAAAAATATATATATACTTACCACTTCTTTAAGTTTTGCTTCAATCTCTTCAGAGGTTAGTTTTTTGCTTAATGGTGTTTTCCTTAACAACATGTCACAGTAATTGGCGAGCAACTCAGGGCACTTCGATTCAGGCTGGGTTTTCAACCCCACTCTAAAAACACAAAAGCAGTTTTTTACTACAATATCATGATCAGCTGAGCATCTGCTTCTAAAATGATTTTTCTTCATCTCCACAGCACTAGTGATGAGCTGTCAATGGGCACCGTGGAGACACAAACAACAGGACATATGCTAACAGTGGGTTCACCATTTGGTCTACAATGGAAAGAGCTGATCACTAATCAAAGTATAAACTGAGCTGATTCAACCTATGCTGCAGTTATGCTAAGAATCAGTCTTCAACTGGTTTATCACTACATTTAAGAAGTGTCAGGTAGGTGGTGGTGGTGGCGCACACCTTTAATTCCAGCTTTTGGGAGGCTGGTGAAACTGAGTACAAGACCAGCCTGGTCTATAGAGAGAGCACCAGGACAGCTAGGGCTACACAGAGAAACCCTGTCACTCTAAGCTAGCGTGACCACCAAAAGCTCTATTGCCCTATGGCAAACAAGATTTCTTGAAAAGCAGGGAAACTGAGACCCTGAAGCTCCTTGATCTGTTTCTGTAGCTCTGTAGAATCAGAACTGCTCTGCCAGCATTTATTGGATTGTTTCAGCTCTGCTCAGCAGACACCTAGGCCTACCATCAAGCACTTTATTCCTCCTCACAGATGAATGTCCTATATAATCTGGATGCTACTACAGGTTTACTCTATGTGGTAAATTAGTATTGGTTGGCAATGTGATTTCACAGAGAAACACCTGTTAGTAAAGCACCTGCTGGATTTGTCTGTGAGACTGTTTCCAGTCTCTGGTATGAAGTCAGATAGTGAAGTCTCAGAGGCTGTTGTTAGGTGGCCTCACTGGACACACTAAGTAGGGCAGCAGGCTGGGGTAGGCGTGGGTGTCCAGACAGCTGTCTCTTCCCTGGCCCACTCCTGGTAGTACCCCAATGTTTTCTCCTGTCTTGATGCAAGCTAATGTTATACCCTCCCTGCAATGATGGACTGACAAAACACAATAAAGCCTTTTTCCTTTTCAATTACTTATTTTCTAAGATTTTTTTTTTTTCTTACATTATGTTTGAGGCAGGATCTATAAAATCTAGATTGGCCTCAAACTCAAGATCCTGTACCTTCAGGAATTAAAGGAACAGACCACACACCAGCATTGCTATGAAATGCTAGTTTTTAGCTTCGAACTGTAGTGGATTCTATCCAGTAACTGGCGAGACTTAGAACTGCTAGATGTTGTGCCAAGATCAGATTAGTCCAAATTCCAAGTTCCCATTTTTCTCTAATTTTTACTTAGTATAAACCAATTCACTTTACAAACAAGAAATATTTTTGTTGTTATTAATGTTTTGTTTTTCAAAACAGGTTTTAGCTGTGTATCCCTGGCTGTCCTGGAACTCACTCTGTTAGACCAGGCTGGCCCCCAACTCTCGGAGATCCGCCTGTCTCTGCCTCCCTAGTGCTGGGATGAAAGGCATATACCGCAACTGTCCTGTGATTTATTTTCTTTTTAAATTAAAATTAAAAATTTAACTTAATATAGAAAGTAATGGGTTTCTTTTGCTTATTTAATTAATCTATTTATGTGTGTGGGTATGTGAAAATCAGAGAGAGAATTTGCAGAAGTCAACTCTCACCTATCATGTGGGCTTCGGGGATTGAACACAGATTATCTGGCTTGGCAGCCAATATCTTCACCAGTTTAACCATCTGGCAGGCCACATACAGGCTTCACTCTGACATTTTGTGCATGTGTCATGCCCACCCCCCATCCCTGCTCTGGCTGATCTCTCCCTTCTCTAACTCGTTTCTAGGCTCCGCCTTCATGGTGTGTGCATTCTCTTACGACTTCACCTGCCCACTTCTGAGCTGGAGGTCAAACCCAGGGCTATCTATTTGGTAGACATGCTTTACCAAGGAGATTCAAAATTCAAAATTCACATTAAAATTCATTTCCCCTTTTATATCATTATGATAAAACACTTTGGGTAACTAATAAAGGGAAAACAGGCAGAGATTCTAAAGACTCTGAACAAAATGTATTTCCAACACTCAAAACATTCAATTATTTTGGTAAAAGAGTTCTAATAGCAGCAGGTAGCAAATATTCTAAGAACAACAACAAAAACCAAACCGAGCAAGGAAAAACAACACGGAAGCACTTCAAGACTGGAAACAAGGGTCTCTGTAGGCAAACTTTCTTAAATTCAAAGAAAGCCAGGTGTGGTGGCCCAGGCCTTTAATCTTAGTGCTGGTAGAAGAATGAGGCTTTCTGTAACCAGGCCAGCCTGATCTACATAGTAAGTTCCAGGTCAACCAGGATTACACAGTGAAAAAACAAATTCAAAAATTAAAAAGGTTATGGAGCTCAGAGGTGGTCCAGTGGTTAGGAGCAATGGCTGCTCTTCCAAAGGATTGATGGTGAGCTCACACATAGTGAATCTAAGGTCAAAAGATGTAGTTCAGTTGGTACAGTATTTAGCATATAAAAAGTCCTTGGTTAGGCTGCAGTGGTCGTCGCCACTCTCCGAACTTCATCATGCCGCCCAAGGATGACAAGAAGAAGAAAGATGCCGGAAAGTCGGCCAAAAAAGACAAAGACCCAGTAAATAAGTCCGGTGGCAAGGCCAAAAAGAAGAAGTGGTCCAAAGGCAAAGTTCGGGACAAGCTCAACAATCTAGTCCTGTTTGACAAGGCTACATACGACAAACTCTGTAAGGGAGTGCCCAACTATAAACTTATTACTCCAGCAGTGGTCTCTGAGAGACTGAAGATTCGCGGTTCCTTGGCCAGAGCAGCCCTTCAGGAGCTCCTTAGTAAAGGGCTTATCAAGCTGGTTTCAAAGCACAGAGCCCACGTAATTTACACCAGAAACACAAAGGGTGGAGATGCCCCAGCTGCTGGTGAAGATGCATGAACAGGTTCAATCAGCTGTACTTTTGGAAAAATAAAACTTTATTAAATCCAAAAAAGCCCTTGGTTAAATTCTCAGCATAGAACAAACCAGGCTAGGTGCCCTGAATCTGTAATCCTAGCACTCAGGAGAAGAGACAGAAAGATTAGCAGTCTTTTAAGCTCCTCCTTGGCTACACAGGGGGTTTGAGAGCATCCTGGGACACAGACCTTTTCTCAATAACAAATAATACCAACAATTAGAACTAAAAAGCAAACCTAAGAAAAGCCCAAACTTACCAGGGAAACAGGCACCTTGATCACCCAGCACCCCAGTAATGTGTCTCCCAAAGAATTATTTTTTAAAAAGAGTGTAGAAGCTTACCCTTTCTGCTTCAAAGGTAATTCAAGTTTAAATATGGTAGCATCATTAACAACTGCTTTGTATGCCTGTAAAAAGAACCCAATTTGAAATAGAATGACATTTAATATTTAAAATATACAAAGAAACAACTTAACATGAACCAGATGTTTTCTCAGGTTTTGTGTGTGTGTGTGTGTGCTGGAATTGGATGAAGGCTGCAAAATTAAGTATATGTTCTTTTATTTTTACTAGTACATCCATCTAAATGACTCAGCACTTCTTTAAACTTTATCACTACTGGGGTGGGGGTAGGCACAGACAGTTCATGTGTGCTGTGGTGGGAGCTCTCTTCTACTTTTAAGAGTTCTATGATATGTTCTCCCACTTCATTGAGAATGCTCCCATGGAAAGCAAAGACAATCTGAAAGTCACTCCAGGAGCTCCAAGGCCAGAGGATGAAAGCATCAACTGTGTGCCACAGAGGGGCACACAGGTAAAGGCAGCTACTGACCCTGATGCCCTCCCTCATTTTGAGAAAAAACGTCTCTGGGAAGTTGTCTGTTGACCTCTCTACTCACATGTGGCTTGGCACACAGAACCTCACTCCCCCTCAAAATAAATAACTCTGCTTGGGATGAGGTATGGAGAACAGTGATGTAGAGCAGGGAAGGTCTTAAAAGGATGAATAAAAATTCAAATATCAGAAACCTTCAAGACAAAGGGGCAATGCTCATGAAAAAGTAAGGAGGGAGCAGCTCACTGGGTGAATCCCAGCTCACAGGTACCTGCAGCTTACTGGAAGGAACTGAGTAATAAACTGCTGTAAGTGAGCTGCTGCCCACACTCCTAGTTCTCAGTTTAGCAACATGATGACACTGGTCGTTGAGCCAACTTTAGTGATAGTGCACTTTTACACAAACGTCCTCAGAGAAACACTACCTTATCTCTTGCAGTAAGGAAACGAGGATCATCTTGAAAAGCTTCTTTGACAAGTTTGCTGAATCTATTAAACAGAGTAAGCAATTGCTCCACGTACTTCTCAGAGTCCTGGGAAAAAGGTTTTGCATTTCAGCTTTTAAAAGGTAAAATATATGAAACAACAAAGTACTATTCTAAAAAAAAAAAAAAGACTAAGGCTTTAATTTAAAATTGGGAAGATTTCTTTTCTTAAAAGTAAAACTGAAAAATATTCCAAATTACTGTTTTGCTGTTTCAACCACAACTTTAGAGGTGATGTTGGATATACAGAGTCCTGCCATCTAGGGAACTTACAGTAGTGATGGTCTCAGCAGCTGCCACCATGTCTGCTAGGCCAGCACTAATGATGTGCTCCTCCAAATCCTTCAGCATTGGGTCTATTCCATTAGGAACTTTGTCCATCAGTGAAAACATCAAATGTAACTCTGAAAAAACCACAACACACTCACAGAATTACTTTATACATTAAATTAAATTTCTTTCTTGCCTTTTGTTTTGTGCCGGGGTCACTAGGTAACCCTGGCTGTTACTATGTAATGCAGGTTGCCCCTCAGACTCACAGAAATCTGCCTACTGATGCCTCCCAATCTGTGCGGCACTACACTTCAGTAGCAAGATCCTGCAGAAATGCTACTTTGGAGTTTGAAATATACTATTGGGTATCCTGTGGCTATAATTTGTTTAAAAGAAAGTAATTTTCTTTTAAGAATCTAATTAAAAGCGATCTTTTATAGCCAAGGCAACCTGACTGGACCTCCAAAAAACGAAAAAAAAAAAATTAAAAAAAAAAACAAATGATGCTGGGTGTAGAGGCAGACAGGACTGATATTTTATGGACACTCTAGGCTAAAGCAAGTTCTGGGGTAGCTTGAGGTACAAAGTAAGATCATATATCTTGAGGGAGAGAGAGAACACAAATTTACACATAAGACTACTATTCATAAAGCAAGTGTAATGTTAAAAGGACTAAAAACAAGAATTATATAATTTTGTATCAGAGTTAACATAAAACTGTATAAAATTTATGAAGCACTGAACTGACATTCACACAGCCTTACTTTACAGTGCTGATCACAAAATGAACTGTTTGGACCAGTATGGACCAATGTAACTGGTCAAAGTCATTCTCAGCTGCATGGCAGTCCTAGCCTTACCCAGACACATGGGATCCAGACTCAATGGGTTTTGAACTGAAGTGAGTTGAAATACATCCTTTAAGAGTAGCTATGCACTGGACTCCAGACACAGACACAGGACAATCTGAACAGTACACATAGAAATTTTAATGTGGTTTTGTTCAGGGTGGTAAAGCTGAGTAATTATTTTCATCTTTATATATACCTGCTACTTCCCAAAACACAACGTAATTAAGAAAACGTTAATTTTTGTGTGGGGAAAATAAACAGACTTTTGGATTTGTGGGGTGGTTTGCTTGGGGGACAGAGGGTTCAAGACAGGGTTTCTCTGTGTATCTCTGGCTGTCCTGGAACTCACTCTGTAGACCAGGCTGGCCTCGAACTCAGAGATCTAAGATTAAAGGCACGTGCCACCACCTCTCAGCAGGATAAACATTGTTAACACAGTTTTATGCTATTAGAGAGTGTGCGTGCACACATGCATACATGCCTGAGTGAAACCTAAACACGTGAAAGTCAGATGACAACTTGAGATAGTCAGTTCTTTCCTTCCATCATCTGGCTCTGGAGGCTGAACTCTGGTCATCAAGGCCCAATGAGCCATCTTTATTAGTTTCTAAGAATCTACCAAATTTCTACACAAAAGTCAAATACTCAGTTGCAGAGTGGGGGTAGGGGGTGAAACAGGGTTCCTCTGTGTAACAGTTCTGGCTGTCCTGGAACTCACTTTGTAGACCAGGCTGGCCTTGAATTCAGAGATCCACCTGCCTCTGCCTCCCAAATGCTAAGATTAAAGCCGTGTGCCTGTCAGCTCAGTCTAGTCTAGACTGCATTTCTACAACTTATACTAGCCTTTAAAAGCACAGTTCACCTTAAAGGAAAAAGACAAAAGCCTCCCAAAACAAATAAGTGTTAGTATATTCAGGAGGAAATCCACCCCAGTCTCTAAGAACAACCCAACAGCAATTAATTAGGCGATTTGCTTAAGATACTCTCTGAAGAGGTTATGTCTGGATGTGAGATTTTACCTACTTTCAGTTTCATTTCGTTTGATCATGCCTTGGCATTCTGCTAAAATAGTCTCTTTAAATGAGGTCACCAGCGCATTTACACAACATTCCATGAGCTGAAAAAGAGCAAAAACAATCAACAGTTAATACTAACCTTTACAGAGTACTTACAAGTCCAACCATATTGGTTCAACAGTAAGAGAAAGAAAGTACACTGAAAGTATACTTTACCTACCTTGATGCAGGTTTACTGTTAACATATGGATGAATAAATAAACCACACTAATTTAAAGTAAAACTATAGAAGTGAGGTTCTCTTTAAAATATAATTCAAAATAAATAAATAAATAAAACTAAAAAATATACAAAAATTCAAAAAAGGGTGAACTTCGCCTAACTCCTACTAACTGGTGAAATCTATTAGAATCCTAATACTCCACATGATTCAAAAACTAGTAATACATTCTACAAACCACTGTGTAATGCCTGAGCACTAGGACAAGACACAGCTGGTGCCTATCCTGAAGAGGTAACTAATTAAGAGGTAGAGGAGGAGTTAAAGTTGTCATCTGCTAAGATGACTTCTGAATCATATTTCCCCCTGGGCTGGAGAGATGGCTCAACACTTGTTACTGTTGCTGAGGTCCTGGGTTCAAATCCCAACACCCACACAAGGGCTACAAAAGTCTGTGATTCTAATCCTAGAGTATCTGACACTTTCTTCTGGGATCTCAAACACTGTACACACACGGTACACACACAAGCATACAGACAAAACACCCATACCAACTGCACAGAATTTTGTACCTATCTCAATGAAAGGAATCAGGTTGTTGAAGCAGTTTCTAGTCTGAAACATCTAAATGTTCCTAACAAGTACCGTTTATATACGTTGATGTACATGGGGGTTTTACTTGCATATACATCTGTGCACCACTCCCATGCCTGGTACACATGGAGTTCAAAAAAAGGCATCAGATCCTCTGGAACTGAAGGTAGGAAGCTGACATGTGAGTACTGGGAATTGAACTTGGTTCCTCTGGAAGAACAGACAGAAGTCCTCCAGCCATATATATATATACACGTATTAATACATATGTATACACATATATAGATTTATGTGGATATATATGCATGTGTGTATATATACATATATATACATATGCATAAATATAGATAAAAGATTACTAACATGAATCCAAGAAAAAAAATAAGCAAGACAAATTACAAAAAGAACAAACATTCCTTACTGGACCTGAGTGACACTTGCTGAATATTACTAATCAGATCTATCCATACATTCCAAGCTTGTTCTTGAACTCATGGTTTGCCACTCTGCCAAGTATTTTGGAAAATATTAAGTATAAAATATAGGCAAAGGAGGCAGGCGGATCTCTGAGTTCAAGGTCAGCCTGATCTACAAGAGCTAGTTCCAGGACAGGCTCCAAAGCTACAGAGAAACCCTGTCTCGAAAATCAAATCAAAAAAAAANCAAAAAAAAAAAAAAAAAAAAAAAAAAAAAAAATAGGCAAAGGCCAGATTCTGAAGGGCTTTGAATAAAGAGTAGGAATTTTTTTTCTTATTTTGGATGTAAGTGTATATGCAGCCTTAACTGTCCTGGAACTTACTGTGTAGACCAGGCTGATGTGATACAGAGATCCACCTACCTCTAACTTCCAAGTGCTGGGATTAAATAAATGGTTCTAGATGAAGAGGTAAAGCATCAGTGATTTATTTAATGTGTAAGAATATTTTGCCTGAAGAAGTCAAGACTATGATGGGGACAACCAGTTCACCTGAGCTAATGGGAGCTCACCAACTCCAGCCAGACAGGAAAGGAACAAGCATGGGTCCAAAGTAAACCTCTGAATGTGGGTGACAGTTGCATGGCTGGGACAGACTGCGGAGACACTGGCAGTGGCGCCAGGATTTATCCCTACTGCTTGTACTGGCTTGTTGGGAACCCATTCTCTCTGGATGGATACCTTGCTCAGGCTGCATATAGTAGAGAGGGCCTTGGACCTTCCCCAAAGCAATGTGCCTTACCCTCTCTGAGGAGTGGATGTGGGGCTAGTTGGGGGGGAAAGTGGAAGGAATGGGAGGAGGAGAGGGAGTGGGGACTAGAATTGACTTTTTAAAATGTCCTAAAAGAGTACACCCAGGTATGGTGTGGGAATTTTGGCTGATAGGGATCAAACCCAACATCTTTTCTTCTTTTGAGACAGGGTTTCTTTGAATAGCCCTGCCTATCCTGAAATTCATTCTGTAGACCAGGCTGGCCTCAAACTCACAAGGGATCCACCTACCTCTGCCTCCCAGCTGGGATTAAAGGCGTGCACCACCATGCTCAACTAACCCAGGGCTTTTAGCATACCGAAATACTGAAGGTTAAGGTGTATTTAATAACTTATGAATCACCACGGATTTGACTATTTCACAGTTGTGTCTGTGTGTGTCTATGTATGTCTGTGACATAATATGTGTGAAGAGCGGAGGACAATTTTCAGAAGACAGCTCTTCTTCCTTGCGGTCTCTCTAGTCTCCCTTATTTCTGTGTCCATGCACTGTACTCCAGGCTAGCTGGCCCTAAAGCTTCCCAGCCATTCTCCTGTCTGTCTCCCATCATTGTCTTAGGAGTAGGGTAATTACAGGTGTGTCACACTGAACCTGGCATTTTACATGGATTTTGGAAAATGAACTCAGGTCAGGAGACTTTCATTTTCTGTCCTTTCGTTGGCAATTTTATATTTTTCAAATGTTTTAGACTTGGTTGTTCTATAACAGCACAACTCACCTGCATAGCAAGTACTGAACCCACTGAGCCACCTCACCAGGCCATGAGGGATGACTTTGACCAAGGAATACCTGTTTAAAAATATACAATGGCCCTGACTTCTGAATATACCCAAGCCTAGCTATAAGTTTCTATTAAACAATCACTAAATTAGCTCAACTTTTCTTTGGATCAAAATTACTTTAACTACTAAAATCCATATAGCCTTCTCCAAGAAAAAACAGGATGAAAGATTCTACTCAGTGTGATGTTTGTTCCAAGAATAAAATTAGCATGATTATCACAAAATTGAAGAATTCAAAAAAAGGTCATGAGTAAAATACCACTGATCTTTAGATATACTTAAGGAGCATGATAAAAGATTAAATACTGAGCCAGGCAGTCACGGCACACACCTTTAATCCCAGCACTTGGGAGGCAAAGGCAGGTGAATCCCTGTGTTCAAGGCCAGCCTGGTCTACAAGAGCTAGTTAGTTCCAGGACAGCTAGGACTGTTACACAGGGAAACCCTGTCTCGAATAACAAAACAAAAAAAAGTTTAAAAAGTTAAAATACTGGGCATTGCACATACTAGAAAGTTCAGAATAAGATACCATTGCAGATGTATTTTTGAAGGGAGAAGAACATTATGACCAATTATCAATACTAGTTAAAGAAATAAAAGAGAAGTGTGAGAAGCTGGAGAGATGGCTATGAGCACTGTCTGCTCATAGATTTAAGATTTAGAGATTTGAGGCTTGATTCCCAGCATCAGTTCCAGAGACCCACGACCCTCCATCTGACCTCCACAGGTACCATATATACAGTGCACATACACAAATGCAAACCACTCAAACATATGAAATAAGTTTGAAAAGAACAAAAGAGAAAATGTCATTAGTGTCTGCATTTGCCACACCTGTGCTACACCAGAAGGAAACCAATTGCTTACTGATGCAGCAGAGTAGAATACTTACTGCTTCAACAGAGTTACATTCTCGTCTTGTTTCTAAGTAACGGAGTGCTCTTTTTTCTTCTTCTTTTAATTTAGCATCTGCCTGTCCAGAAGCAAAATAGCAATCATTTTAAGAATATCAGGAAACTAGATAAACTATAAAATGCAATAAATTCTGACTTACATATTTCATGTAATTCTGCACACCATTTTGTTGTAAATACGAGGGTGCCTGTGTTCTATAAAATCGCTCTGTTGAGTCCAAGTATGCCTTCTCAAAATTATCCCTATAGATCTGAAGCTTGTCCTCAGGATTAGAACAAAGGTTAACTGAAACGCAAAAGATAAAGCTGTTTTAATTATTTTTGACTATAACAAATGAGTAACATACTAAGGTATGATTGTAAGAGTCTAGAAAACTTCCAAAGATTATTGCACAAAGCAGTAAACTAATAAATTTTATAGTCATGTAAAACATTTTTTTAAGAGGCTGCTTTCTAAGTGATGATCATAGAGCCATTCATAGAACAAATGGCATTTTAATGGAATCTTCAGGAATAAAAAGGATTTACAAAGTCAGAATACGAAAATCAATACCCAGAATAACAAAAACACAAGTATACTGACCAAGCTACCTAATAGGATGATAAGTGAAAACAACATGGAAAGCCTCAAATCTGAATTTAGCATGAGATACCCCTTAAAGGGTAGAAAGTAGAGTGCTGATGTGATGGTTCACATAAAGGCACTCGATGTCCAGCCTCATGGCTTAAATTCAACCCCTGAGACCCACACGGTGGGGAGAACTGACTTCTACAAGTCATTTTCTAACCTACACACATACAGGGGGAGGAGGGGAGGAGAGACAGAGGAAAGAACATGGCCCGCACATGTCCACACACAAATAAAAACAAAATAAAATTGGGAAAAAGTGCTGGGGTTATAGTTCATTAGCAGAGTGAAGGCATAGCATGTATGAGGCCTGAGGTTTAATTTCCAGTGTGGAAAAAAATTAAGAACATTTAAAGTCTAGATGTAGAATTTAAACCAGTGGTAGATGAAATAAAAAGGAAAAATTTCAAAATAGTACTAAGGGAAACAAATCTAAAGACTTGAATAAAACACAGCAACAAGATGGAAAAACAGCTATGGGATTTTTTTCAAACTGTTTATACGTTTTTCTCATGAAAATACTCCATCTACTGGGCACACATATAGATGTGGATGGTCAGGAAGATGATTTTTCATTAAATTGTACAATTATAACGAACAGAAACATGCCAGCATATGCTTCATTTAAATAGATCTATTTATTGTTCTACGAAGACTTTAAGACATGTAGAAGCCTGTTTTGTTTCTTTACTCAGATTAATATAAGAAAACAATTTTTACCCAGTCTAAGACAAGCTACACACATTTAACTGATTTAAGACCTCAGAAAAATTTCTAACTAGACAGTGTCTCTTGTAAGTTGTAATGGATTGTAAGTTAAAGACTTTACAGATATGCGCAAGGATAGAGTCACAGGTGTCTAAACCAAGGTTATTAGTACACAGCAACCTAAAATACTTGTGTTTCTCTCGCCAAGTGTGGCTGATAAAGACCTACTCCTGCCAGGTAGTGCTTGTGCCCGCCTTTAATCCCAACACCTGGGAGGCAGAGGCAGGCGGCTTTGTGAGTCCAAGGCCAGTCTACTCTACAAGAGCTAGTTCCAGGATAGGCTCCGAAGCTACAGAGAAACTGTTGAAAAACAAAAACAGAAACAGAAAAAAGACCTACTCCCTGCACAAATTCTTCAGCAGCTTGTCTCACTGGGCATTATGTATGCCCTCCCCTCAGGTCACAGCCTGTACTCCAGCAACCTTGAGGCCCAGGCTGCCATGGTTACTCAGTCCCCACAACAGTAGTATTTGTAACCTTTTATACTGAAAAAGTTTGTTCCTGAACGTGCATGTGTGTGTGTGTATTTGTGTATCAGCTAGGTAAACAAAGAAGCTAGAGAGAACTGCAACAGGAGAACAAGAGCTGGAAAGAATAAAGGGCTGACCATCAGATCATGTATGTGAGTCTTTTACCTTCATATAGACAGAAAAATTTTCTTACTGCTGCTCTGAAGACATTCTTTTCTGCAACTGGGGTACAGTCCTGAGAGCTGCTCTCACAGGCTGCAGCAAGGACTTCATGTGACATATACGACACTCAGTAAAATGAAGCATGAGTAAGACACTTAAGAAAATTATGCCAGGGAGAAACAATTACTATGAATCATTAAACATGAGGACACAACCTAGTCTCAAAATTACGAATGGTCTCCATGAGAAAATGAGGGAAGAGTCTGAAGGTGAGGAGGCATTCTCTAAGTTATAGAGGAAACAGGTATTTGACGGAAGAGGACGACGACATCATTGTTAGAACTTGAGAAAACAGAGGATGCACACAGAAGTAACATCTAAAAATACCAACACACAAAAAAGTTATCCTTTATGAGCTATAGGTTGCAATTTATAGTTTTCTAGTTTAGGACACTAGAAAGTTTTAGCCAAGAGGTTAATTAATGATGAGGAAATATGACAAAAATGAATTTGAACTTAGCAGATTTCTTTGACACAGAATCAATACCATTTTCATACTGTTAAAAAAGTACATGGTACACAAAGTAGATGTGAGTCTGGCAGAACTATATTAGAAGATTTCTAGAAAGGAAATGTGATTATAAAAGTTGAGAACATACCGTAGGACTCTCGTACTCCTATGACCAGCTGGGAATCAAAAGCTTCCCCTAATCTCTCAGCATGCACCAGCTTCATTGCACTATCCTGGAGTCTGTTTTTTATATTTGAAAAAATTGACTCATTCCACGTATCAAGCATGAGCTGGCAAAATAAGAAAATAAAGAATCATCTTGGGTTATTAATACGTTCAGTATCACACACAAGTTTAAGGACAAATGGTAGAAAAGAAAATCCTATTTCTAGGTCTGTATTGTATAATGCTTTAGGAGGTCACATATATATCATAAAAGTAAAGAACTAGGGCTGACATAGCGATGGACCTTTAATCCAAGCACTCAGAGGCAGAGGCAGGGGGATCTCTAAGAGTTTGAGGCCAGCCTGGTCTACGCAGTGAGTTCTAATACAGCCAAGATTACATAGAGAAACCCTATCTCAAAAATCCAAAACAGGGGCTGGAGAGATGGCTCAGAGGTTAAGAGCATTGCCTGCTCTTCCAAAGGTCCTGAGTTCAATTCCCGGCAACCACATGGTGGCTCACAACCATCTGGAATGAGGTCTGGTGCCCTCTTCTGGCCTGCAGACATACACACAGACAGAATATTGTATACATAATAAATAAATAAATAAATAAATAAATAATCCAAAACAAACACAAAAAAAGACCCTAATGCTTCAGAATGGAATTTGGATCCTACCTCTGCTATTTATATCCTTTTACAAGTGTAAAATATTAATCCAAATTTCTAGTGTTTGTTACAAAAATTAAACATGGTAATACATGGAAAACTGTGTTTAGAAGGCTCACATGTATGCTTGTGCTAACCATCTTAATGAAAATATGTGCCCATCTATACCATCTATACCTACTAGGTGTAAGTATACACTGGCAAACAAAGTTCAACGTCCCCAGGAACTTTGTCAGGCATTTATCAGGAACAGTAAGAATGTTGGTTAAAAAAAAAAAAAAAGAAAATAGAATGTTGGTAAGAGGGTTAACAATTCTGTATCTCTCACCATGTAGCTGGGACTGCACTATGTAATACCCACAGTCCTCAAGTAAGAGCTACCATGATCTCCTCTTTATATGTGAAAGCTGGGGCCCAGCAGGAAACACTCACACGCCACACTTAAATATAACAAATATGGTCCTAGAATCAATGTTCATTTTACTCAGTAAGCCTCACAGCAAATTTTAAAAAAATGGTAATATTTTAAAAATTATTAAAAATTTAATTTAAAAATTAAATTAAAAAATTTAATAACCCAAAGAGGATAAGATTATAGGGCTACAAGTTAAATGGCATCTTCAAAAATTTTTTGCCTTTAAATAGAAAATAAATGTCTCAATTTGCAGCTATTTCTAGCACTGAAAAACCATGTATATCAAGCCAGGTGGTATATACCTTTAATTCCAACACTCAGGAGGCAGAGGCAGGTGGATCTCTGTGAGTTCAAGGCCAACCTGGTCTATAAGAGCTAGTTCCAGGACAGGCACCAAAGCTACAGAGAAACCTTCTCTCTCAAAAAGAGAGAAAAAAAAGGTATATCTAATTTTATAGTATTACCAAATAAATTGAATTCTAAGAATAGGATGAGATGGCAATACCCAGACCACATAATTCTAATGTTGGTCTATTAACATAACCTTCATAGCAAACAGTATTTGAACTTCATATGGCAATTTTTATTTTCTACCTTTCATTAAGGCTGAGGATGTAGTTCAGTGGTAGAGCGTACGTAGCGTGTATGCTCACACATATAAGCTCTGGTTCCATTCATTTCTCACTAGTAGGAAAGCAGTTGGCTAATGAGTATGGCAATTTTAAAAAATAATTCAGAAATGAAAGGAAGCTTGGGACACTGAGGTAGCCTTTGTCCCTTAAAGTATAGTTAGTTACCAGGCACAGGTCTTTACTTAGAAAACATGCAATTATAAAAATAAGCACAGTACACACTAAGCTTAAACAATGAGCACAAAGCAACTAGAGAGATGACAGCTGGCTAGCCACAATTAAACACACAGTTAGAAGGTAATCTAACGAGAGGGTTTTTTCAAAGACAAAACAAGTAATTCTCAGGAAGATACAGTACAAAGAAATAACACAGCAAAAAGGTACTGAAGATAAAACTAGGAAAAGATAACAAGAAAAGGAAGAACTGAGGAGGTAATGTCTGGAAGTAGTTATAGTTTAAAAACATAAAAAGATGAAAGATGGAGCATGTGAAGGGGCCGGTCCTGCAGATCCAAAGCTGCAGGATCTTCACAACACAGGGCAACAACACGATATCCAAGGAGTCCCAGCGAGGGCCCAACACTGATAGCAGAAACCAGAGGCCTCAAATGAGATCAATGACTCTTTGTAATAAACATAGGTCCAGGACAGGCTCCAAAACTTTAGAGAAACTCTGTCCCAAAACACCAAATAAATAATCCTAGCCAGCTGATGGAGGCGCAGACCTTTGGAACCAAAAGAAACAGAAGGATCTCTGTGAGTTTGAGGCCAGCAAGGTCCATAGAGCCAAGAGCCATGTTCCAGGACAGTCAGAGTTGTTATACAGAGCACCCCTATCTCAAAACAACAACAAAAATCCTGAGAGCTATAAAGAATGGTGTGAAGTAGCAAAGCATATGTAAATTATTATGAAGTGCCTTCTTCCTGAAGAAATTTAGGAAAACAATGGGGTAAGAGACATACCTTTCTAACAATACTATCTTCCATATTTGACTTTTTATTGCTGCTTTGTTTACCCAATAAAGTAACCTCTAGTTGACAAAAAGGTTTTGGTAAAATATCACACTGGGTAAAAAATTTTCTCCATTCAACAATATACGCCTTTAGCAAAGCGGTATCATCTTGATGACTCAGGACACGCTGAAAAACAAAATTGTATTAATTTGAAATACACTTAAAATGTCTTGAAAACGAGAATATATAAAGCAATGATTTTAAAATATATAATTCATTGCACAAATTATTTAAAAGAAACTAATGCCTTAAATATTCTGTAAATAAATGTTCACAGCCATAATGTTTATAGTCATTTTATCCAAAACAGTTAAATTTAAACTGGGCAGTGATGTTTCAATCCCAGAACTAGGGAGGTAAAGTAGATAAATCTGAGTAGCTCATGACAACCTGGTCTACAAAGCAAGTTCCAGGAAGGTTAGGGCTACACAGAAAAACTCTGTCTTAAAAATCAAACACAAATTACCAACAACAATAAGTGGAGGAAATGTTAAGGCCCATTATCTCATGAAGGGTAAACAAACAGTATGTGCTACAAGCTACAAAACAGAGCAGTACTCAGCCCGAGAATGCAGCACACAGCTAAGTTTTGAAAACAACTCAAGTGAAGACCAGTCATAAAGGTCACAGTTTAGGAAAAGCCAAGAACAAAAAAAAATTGTGGTTTACTGGAACAGGGTCTGAGCAGAGAGGTAACAGGAAGTGACTGCCTGCTAACAGAAGTGCTTCTTCAGAGGGGGATGAGATATTCTAGGATTAATGGCTGATGATCTATAAACTAAATCTCTCTGCAAGATACATTTGAGTTGAGGAATTTTGTTTCTTGTTTGTTTCTTCCTCCTTCCTTTTTGAGGCAGACTCCATTATACATCCTTTTTTTTTTTTTTAAAGATTTATTTATTTATTATGTATACAACATTCTGCCTCCATGTAAGCCCACATTCCAGGAGAGGGCACCAGATCTCATTATAGATGACTGTGAGCCACCATGTGGTTGCTGGGAATTGAACTCAGGACCTCTGGAAGAGCAGCCAGTGCTCTTAACCGCTGAGCCATCTCTCCAGCCCTCCATTATACATTCTTGGGTTGGCCTGGAACTCATTCTGTGAAGCAGGCTTACTTTCCACACAAAGATCAGCCTGCCACTGCCTCCTGAGTGCTGGGATTAAAGGTGTATACTGCCACATCTAGCTAAAAGAGTAAATGTTATGTCATGCAAATTATTTCTCTTTGAAGGGTTGAAATACTGCTGAGGTCATACTAGAGCCTAAACACAGTAGAGGCAAGTAGATCTCAGTCAGTAAACCTAATCTATGTGATGTACACCAAAATAGCCAGGGCTATGATGAGCAACTGTCTCAAACAAAATAAAACAAAAAACTAGCTCTCATTGGCCTGCCACTTGCCAAGTAAGCTAGACTGACCAGAGCTCCAGGGATCCACTTCCCCAATGCTGAGATTACAAATAAATGCCATGAAGACAATCTTATTGCTATTATTGCTATATTAAATTATGTGTGTAGGAATAGGTACATATCACAGCATACATGTACAGTTGTGGATGTATCTGCACAAATGAGTGCTGATGTCCGTATAGGTTAGAAACATTGGATCCTCTGGAAGTAGAATTACAGATGTTATGTGTGTTTGATATGGGTGTGGGGTACCAAACTCAGGTTCTCTGCAAAAGCAGTATATGTTCTAAAGCACTGAGTCATCTCTCTAGCACCAGATATATACATTTTAAAGTCAATCACGGGGACAGGCATAGTGGCGAACATCTTTAATCCTAGCATTAAGAAGGCTGAGGCAGGTAGAACTGATGCTAGCCTGGTCTATAGAGGAAGTATGAGAAAAGCCAGAGATACAGTGAGACCCTGTTTTACTGTCCAAACAAAAAGAAAGAAGCCTAAGGATGGGGGTGTGGCTCACTGATGAATACATGCTTGTTAACTAACCATCTAAGGCTCTATAACAGATGTCAAACACCAAGGTAAAAAAAAACTGTGAAACAAAGGTGAAAACATGCACAACTTACTGCCTGTGCTTGCTTAATAAACTCAAGAATATCTTCTTTTAAAGCCTGATGAATTTTTGATGAGCCTTTATCATCCCAGAGACAGACTGCATGTACATCCCTGTAAAATCACAGCAGTGGGCAAACATGAGTAATGAAACAGCATCAGGGACAAGCATTCATCTTAAGTTCTACACTGGTATAGTTCTACAGTTCCCAGGGACCGCTGTAACAGTGCTAAACCATTCACAAGAACCAAACAAGTAACTGTGCCCATTATTTCATGGGTACTGATTGCTTGCTTTTTTTCTCCCTAAACAGGGTTTCTTTTCGTAGTCCTGGCTGTCCTAGAACTGCTTACCAGGCTGGTCTGTAACTCACAGAAACCCACTTGCCTCTGACTCCTGAGAGCTGAGATTAAGGGTGTGTACCACCACCACCTAGCAACTTTCCTTATTCTCATATTCATTACAAAAGTATGTCTGTCTCTTAATCTGTATCTTCAAAGTTAATTTCTGCTAATATTTTGTTAGCCAGTAGTGTGGTACATGCCTGTAGTCCCAGCACTGAGAGACAGAGAGAGGAGGACCAAACCAAGAAAGCCAATTTAGTTGAATTGGTGAGCTCCAGGTTTAGTGAGTAAAGACTTACTAAAGGAAGGCAAGGCATTCAAAGTCAATCTTTGGTCTCTGCATACACATACACATGGAGCACATGCATACACATGTATTACAAACACACACACGCATTTCTGGGGATCAACTCAGGTTCTCCTGCTTGCACAGCAAGCACTGTATACACTGAATCCTCTCTCTAGTCTAACTATACTTTGATTGTAATTTTTCCCTACTCTACTACTATTTGGTAATTGATTTGGTAAGGTTGAGTATGCACTAATATGCAGTATTTTGGTTTGTTTGAGACAGGTTTTCTTTGTGTAGGTCTGGGTTCCTGGAGCTTCCTCTACAGACTAGGTTGGCCTCAAAATTCTCCAGAGTGCTAGGATTAAATGTACATGCCGCCACCACCACCCAGCAATATTTAATATTTCTTGTAACTTACTGTCTTTTCCTGTTGTAACATAAACCTATTCAAAGAAATTTTGAAATTCGGGATTTCATCCTGACTGATTCACAAATACTCCATGTCTTTTCTAGTAAAGATATAAAGCTATCTTTTCAATTTAAAAAAGCTAGTTCCAGGAGAGGCTAAAAGCCACAGAGAAACCCTGTCTCGAAAAAAATAAATAATAATAATAATAATAATAAAAAGGCTTCTGTTCTTCTCAGTTCTGAATGAATGGGGTACACTGACTTTCTAAGAGAAAATAAATGCAGCACCTGGAAGTCCGAGGAAAAGATCATTACTACTGCTGCTGTGGGTGCTTGCTTTCTGCTCAGACCGCAAGCACACACAGCACCCACTGGCACTAATGGCGAGACAGCTGAGGTAACCTTCGTTTCTTTCTGCACTTGCCATGCGGAACACTTGTTGCTCAGCTTAGTGCTGTGGCAGGTAAGCAACACAAGGACGAACACAGGAACCTGGTGTCATAGCCTGAGATTAATTTGCTAGCTGAACTGGAAATTCCAAGATGGACGATGGTTCAACAACACTGGCAGAATCATTCACTGGAACTACTGACCAATGTAGGCTTTGCTTGCTATAGCCTAACAATTTTTTCTTTTTCTTTTTTTAAATATTTATTTATTTATTTATTTATTTATTTATTTATTTATTTATTTATTTATTATGTATACAATATTCTGTCTGTGTGTATGCCTGAAGGCCAGAAGAGGGCGCCAGACCTCTTTACAGATGGTTGTGAGCCACCATGTGGTTGCTGGGAATTGAACTCAGGACCTTTGGAAGAGCAGGCAATGCTCTTAACCACTGAGCCATCTCTCCAGCCCCCCTAACAATTTTTTTAAAAACATCTTTGTTTACAGTGGTAAAATGTGTCCTCTGGAACTAAATATGCTCGTGTACATGCCCTGATCAAAGACACTACCTTAGCCCTGGTAGTCCTTTCAGGTTTCTTCAACTTACTTAGGCTCTCTGCCTGAATTAATGCTTCAGGTCTTGGCTACTATGTTCCTGCTCCTACCTTTCCAGGCCAGTACTGGAATTAAACCAAGGTCTTTTTCTTGTTAAACAAGTACCACTGAGGTATACCTGGTGGACCAAAAGTTAGTTTTTAAAAGAAGTATGAGGGTGGGAACACTGGAGAAATGGTCCAGTAGTTAGGAACTCTTGGTCCTCTCTCAGAGGACTTGGTTTCAGTTCTCATCACCCACATAGAGGCTTACAGTATAAGGGGATCTGACATACTCTATTGGCTTCTGCAGGTACCAGGCATGTATACAATGTACTTGCATACATACAGGCAAGTCACTCATACATATTAAAGTAAATAAATCTAAAAAGTTCACATAGAAACTGAAGGAGAGCTGGGCGGTGGTGGTGCATGCCTTTTATCTTTGCACTCAGGAAGCAAAAAGTGGATCTCTGAAAATTTGAGGCCAGCCTGGTCTACAAAGAAAGTTCCAGGACAGGCTCCAAAGCTACAAAGAAACCCTATCTTGAATTTCCCCAGCTCCCCAATAAAGGAAACCAAAGGAGAAAGCCATTTGGCTTTCTAAGGTAATCTCTGATTAATGGGGCTGCTTTAACTTGCTGCACTGCTACTCAAAAAAACTGTTCCCTAAAGACATCTGGCCAAGAGCTGAGCAGTAACAAAGCAGATCTGAGATTGAATTCCTTTGAAAAATCTGATTGTAAGGTTGGTCTTTAACTGGTATCTAGCTGAGAACATTTAAATAAAGCTTCCTGAAATGATAATACTGATTCAGTATACCTAAACTGTTGATATGAACATGATTTATACTGAAAGCTTACTCTTCCTAGAAGTCCAGAATTTGAATGATTGCCAGTCTTGCTGCTGAAGAAATTAAATGTCCCAGGACTGGAGAGATGGCTCAACAGTAAAGAGCACTTGACACTCTAGCAGAGGACTTGAGGCACCCATGATGGCTCACTAACTACATTTCCCAAGGATCCAATACTCTTGTGACCTCCAGCAGCACCAAGCAAACATATGCTACATATACATACATGCAGCAAAATACTCATACACATAAAACTTTAATGTCCCATGTGAATTCTCTGGAAAAGGAGTCTTGGAAATTTGTGCTTAATCTTCCAACTGCATACCACATGCCTTTCCTTGTAAGGTCAGGCTTGTGAGTTCACCTAAGAGATTAGGGAACTGTACTAGCAATATGTACTAACAATCCCCATCACAACCAGTAGGGGTACATAGGTAAGCAAATACTTAAACTCACTATGCATCTCAGTATACAAAGACACCAAAACTTGCTCTGTTAACAAATAAAATTACTGAATTACTTACGAAAACAGATCAAACCACTGCTGTTTTGTTACAGATTCCTGGCGTAAAAGCTTCAAAACAATTGGACGCATGAAATCCCACTTGTCTTCAAACTGGAGAGAACCTTTATTCTTAAAAATAAGAGATAAAAGATAGATTAATTTTAAAATGATTTAAAAAATTCTCACATTTTTTTTTATTTTGAGATACCAAGAAAAACAGAGATCAAATTTAACATAGCTTTCCAAACCAGAGAAAGGGGCAGGCCTCCCACTGGAGTCAATAAAACAAGGCTCATCAAATTGAGGCAGGACCAAGATGCTCCCCCTGCATCAAGGCTGCAAGGCATCCCAGCATGAGGAATAGGTTCCAAAAGTCAGCTCATGTACCAGAGACAGGTCCTGACCTGACTGCTAGAGCCCCACAAACAGACCAAGACTGTCACCTACATGCAGAGGGTCTAGACCAAACCAGAGTCTTATAAGCTTAATCTTACAGCAGAAAATCAGAGAAACAAAATTCTGGGCTGGAATTATAGGGTGAAAGTACAGCCCACTGTACATGAGGCCCGGGGTTCACTACAAGAGTGGGGGTTGGAAAGACAGCAATACTAAGATTGATTGTATGAAAGTGTTCCATGACGAATTTGCTCTAAAAGTGTCTGGTCCTTCCTCTTGGCTCTTTCTGGTAGATAGTCCCTGAACAAATGGAATGTATACCTAGTATGAACCTGAGAACCTTAGGTCCTGTGTATGAGACAAACTAACCAATGTGGTTTTGGTATAGGACTTAACCATAGCTACATGATCTTAAATGCACGAGCTGGCCTAATTTAGAAAGATTAACAATATAATTTAGAGAATGGTTTAATGTCAATCTAGAGATTCAAAGTTCCAAGGGAGCAACCATTTATGTCTTTGTGAAGAATTCCACACAAATTGTCAAGGCAAAAATTAGATAAGCTTCCTTGGGCATAATTTCTGTATGTTGTCATATACTGACATCAGAAGAGAAATATCTGCAGACTACAAGGAGGAAAGTAGAAGCTGTGCTTGGACCAGGTGGTGATGGCACACACCTTTAATCCCAGCATTTGGAAGGCAGAAGCAGGTAGATCTCTATGAGTTCGAGGCCAACCTGGCCTACCAAGAGCTAGTTCCAGGACAGCTAAGACACAGAGAACACTGTCTTAAAAACAACAACAACAAAAAAGTTATGCTTGTTACCTCCTAGACTCTGGCCTATGTTTCTCCCATTTAATCGACCTAATGTTATATAATAAGTAACAGTGATGATTATATCAGCTTGCAGTAAATTCTGTGTCCTTCTGGTGTTGGAAATGAGAAGACACATTACAGAGTAAACCCTCTTAATTTTGTAGCTGTCCTAAACTTCACAAAAAGAAAAGCTGTCAGACTGGAGAGATGGCTCAGAAGTTAAGGGTGCTTGCAACTCTTGCAGAACTGTAACTCTAGTTCCAAGGCATCTGACACTCTCAGGCTTCCAGGGACACCATCCATGCACATGGTGCACACACATGCTGTAATAGTCTGCTCTGTCCCTTTAAGAGACAAGCCACACCTACTCCCCCCACCCCTGTCAAGCAGTGGCAAGCTGATCTTCAGCTTCCAGAGCCCCCCTCTCAAAGAGGCAGCTTCTGTCTCTCCCTTCTTCCCTTCCCTGCCCCATCTCTCTGTCTCTCTCAGCCTCTCTCTGTTCTCCCCTTTCTCCTCTTCCCTTCCATAATACACTAAATAAATATCCAACCTCACTCTGCATGGTGTGCCTATCCAAGTCTCTGAGCCCCCCTCAAAGAGGCAGCTTCTGTCTCTCCCTTCTTCCCACTTCTTCCCTTCCCACATCTCTGTCTCTCTCTGTTCTTCCCCATTCTCCTCTTCCCTTCCATAATCCACTAAATAAATATGCAACCTCACTCTGCATGGTGTGCCTATCCATGTCTTTGTCTCTCATCCACCATGTGGCTCCCTGCCAGGACCAGCTGCCTTCGGAGACCTGCCGCGTGGTCTCATCTGTCTCTCCTCATGGGACTAACCATCGAGGTCTCTCATGCACCACTGGGACTCTTGACCTGCTGCAGCCACTCCAGGAACTGCCTGGGACTGGCTGCTCTCAGGACCCAACACTTTGGGGACCTGTGGCGCGGTCTCATGGCCCATTGCCTGCTGCATCCACTTGGGGATCCGCAGCATTTTACTTAACCAGTCTTCTAGGATTCAGCTCTGTGTCATAGTTTACATGCATACGGGCATTTGTCTGTCTTAATTTACTGTGTAAAGTCTACCAAAGCCATAGGGCCACCTTTTCTTAAGGCCCCATAGACAAGTGCAGGGCATGAACAGCAAGCACAGATCCCAGCTGCAGAAGCTGATGACCAGGCTAGGCAGCATGCATCTCATAACCCGCTGCCCGCTGCAGCCACCCACTCAGGGATCTGCAGCATTTTACTTAATCCAATACATATGCACATAAATTTGTGCATGTTGGCATTTTTTTAAATGAAAAAAGGAAAGGCTGTGTGTGTTGGCACCTGCCACTAATCCAAACACTTGAAAGGCAGAACCTACATAGTAAGTCCCTATCTCATCTATGGCTACATTGAGACCCTGTTCAAAATGGCAAAACAAAACCAAAGTACAGCTGTCTATGCCTGGGATATGAGAGCACAACCATGACAAGCTCAATAGGTCTGTTTCAGATTACCTGGTTCCAGAGTTCCTATCTTAAGTGAGAGTGCTTGCCTCTAGCAAGCAGAGCCCACCCAAGAAAGTGCTGCTTTCAAGAAGCTGTGTTTAAGCTGGGCGGTGGTGGCGCACGCCTTTAATCCCAGCACTCTCACTTAAGGCAGAGGCAGGCGAGTTCGAGGCCAGCCTCGTCTAGAAGAGCTAGTTCCAGGACAGGAACCAAAAAGCTACAGAGAAACCCTGTCTCGAAAATAAAAAAAAAATAAAATAAAAAATAAAAAGCTGTGTTTAATACTGTTATTTTGTATCTAGAATTACTTCCCAAGCTCTCTCAGGTTTTATGTGGATGGAGTTGTCCACATATTGGGCATAGGAGGTATTTCTCCTAGCAAAATGCAGCTAAAATTTTTAAAACATGCTTAGCATTTTAAGAAGCACTCCTGGACAGTAAAGAATTACAGATAACACAATAAAGACAGGTTCAGATATAAAAGAACTCTAAATGGGTCATGGTGTTGGATAAATGTATGTAGGCTGGGGACAGAGAAGAAAAAAGTAGAAAGCTAGAAAAGAAGTAAATTGTTTTTTAAAAGTCTTTAAAGAAAAAAAAGTCTTTAAAGAGACAGAATACAGTCATCAGTTAAAAGGAGTAAAGAAAAATAAGCCACATAAAGATAGACTATACACTGAGAAAATGGATTATGTATATTATTGTGTTTTCTTTGGATTTTTTGACTGTTGAAGGAACTAAGTACAGAGAGACATTTCATTGTATGGTTTGCTAAGCTAAACCAGCATGCATATTATAAAGGTATCTTGACTTCAAGAATTTGGGTCTAAGGATATGTTGCTTTGTAAAAGAGGTTCTTTTTTTTGTTTCCACAAAGAATGAGAACCTGTGGGTTCATTCCAGGCTAATATGGTTTGATAGACCACAACCCTCCAAGAGGTTGCCATGAACACCCTCAAAAAATTACTTAGCCCAATAAACCACAGGAAGAAGTTTGGACAGAACTGTGCCCATATTCCAAAATATTGTTTGTAAATGTTTACATTTAAAGGAGAATATGCTATAGAGATGGATATGCATCGGTATGGATCTTGGTTTATTGATAAGTTTTAGATCAATTCTGTTGTATGTATATATTTCTGCTCTTGATTAATGTATTGTGATTGTGTAGCTCATTTAAAAATATAATGTATAATTAAGAAATATAGGTTAATAGATAAGCATCTATAATAGTCAAGGTTATAGTCACATTAGTTAGATTTTCTAGATGTACAAAGATGTATTTCAGATGAATAAGCATTCCTCAAACCTTTCAAAGACTACAGAATCTGGCATTTAAAATGTTTAAGAAGTTAGGACTTTTCATGACATGAGACACATCTAGTCCTGGCAGCACCAATCTACTTCAAGAGGAAGATGGGCACTGAAGAGGCTCCTCGTGGAGTCTATTAGCCATTTGGGCAAGAAACAGCTCTTGCCTCAACTGCTTAATGAACTGGACATGCAGGACCTGTAGAGAAATGACTAAAGGGTGAGACAATCCTTTGAGGTTCCTGCTTCATGAAAGTCTGCCAGACATTCTGCAAGACACAGAAAAAAGTGACTAACAAACTGTCAATATAGGTGAAACTGTCTTTGAAATTTCCTGCTTCATGGGAAAGTCTGTTGGATATCATGGGCCTGTAGGCTGAAGATTGATGCCCCAATGGTACAGAAGAACTTTGGGTGACTGTCTAGACAGTGAGATGTCTGTCAATTCTAGAATTTTGAAATTTTCCTACAATGCACTTCCTGTTTACTTAGGTAATAAATATTATATTCTTCTGTAGTCTTTGATGGAGTTGGAGAACAGATATAGTTTTCATTAGTTACAATAAAAGATAAAGTTAATACAAATATTGTAACTGTAAATTTTGCTTGATACCTGTTTTGTTATATGTAATTTTACTATATTAAAACCTTCCTTTTTGTTTAAACAGAAAGGGGGAAAGGGTGTGAAAAGTCCTTCTGTCTATGTGTTGCTTTTATTGGTTAATGAATAAAGAACTACTTTGAGCCTATAGCAAGGGCAGAACAGAACTAGGTGAGAAAAGCTAGGCTGTATGCTGGAAGAAAGAGGGCAGAGTCAGGGAGAAACCATGGATCTGCAGCCTGAGACAGACACTGGGAACTTTAGCTGGTAAGCCACTGCCATATGGTGATGCACAGATTAATGGAGATGGGTTAAATTAAAATGCAAGAGCTAGCTGATAAGAAGCTAATAGGCCAAGCAGTGTTTTAAATAATATAGTTTCTGTATGAATATTTCAGAGCTGAGCAGCTGGGTGTCTAAGAACCAAACAAGCGGCCCTCCTTCCTCCTACAATTATCCTCCTACTTACCTCAAAGTTGTTTTCTTAACAGTGAGAACCTTTCACATCTGACCCCAACTTTTGTTTTATTCTTCCTTTTGTTTCCTTAGATTCTGGGGTACTATCATGCAACAGTTCCAAGGTGCATCATCCATACACAATCCCAACACAACCTGCCACTTATTTCTCCATTCCTACCAAATTTATTCCTCATCACCACCATGAAGACTACTCAGAGGCAGGATGGTGGCAGCGTACTCCTTTAATCCCAGCACTTGGGAGACAGAGGCAAGCAGATCTCTGTGAGTTGGAGGCCAGCTTGTTCTACAAGAGTTAGTTCCAGAACAGGCTCCAAAGCTACACAGATTAAGAAAGTACTCAGAGGCTGGAACCATCAAGAGCCCTTGTTCTGGGGCTGGAGAGACGGCTTAGTGGTTAAGAGCATTGCCTGCTCTTCCAAAGGTCCTGAGTTCAATTCCCAATAGCCACATGGTGGCTCACAACCATCTATAATGAGGTCTGGTGCCCTCTTCTGGCCTGCAAGCATACAAGCAGACAGAATACTGTATACATAATC
Organism: Alexandromys fortis; assembly: GCF_014885135.2. Taxonomy (NCBI): domain Eukaryota; kingdom Metazoa; phylum Chordata; class Mammalia; order Rodentia; family Cricetidae; genus Alexandromys; species Alexandromys fortis. The sequence continues at coordinate 3,276,497 of NW_026068050.1, read as the reverse complement.
AATAAATATTTTAAAAAGCCTTTGTTCTTCCTAAGAACCCAGGTTCAGTTCTCACGGTATCTCATAACTCTAGTTCCAAGGGATCAAATGACCTCTTCTGACCTTCGTGAGCACTGGACTCACAGTACACCTACATACTCGTACACATAAAATATATCAAATAAAAGCAAACTTGAAAAAGATATTTTTTAAAAAGTACTTGGAAAACAGAGCAATGGCTCTGTTTTAGTAAGTATTTGCCTTACAAAAATGACAGAACCTGAGTTCAATCTTACAGAACCCACATTTAAAAAAAAAAATAAAAACAATAAACTGGTAATGGTGGCATTTGTATAATTCCAGTGCTGGTACATCCCTGCGGGTCCCTCCTAGGCTAACTGGCAAATTCTAGCCAAGTGAGAGTCACTGTGTTGAAGAACAAGGTGGAGAGCTCCTGGGAATGAGACCTGAAGCTGACCTCTGGCTTCCACATTCATACATGTATGTATGCATATTCATACATGCACACCTGCAAACAGAGTACCCATTCTTCAAAATTCAGCTCCAATGCTCTCTTCATGATGGAAGTGGGTCTTGTAGCTTATGTGTTGCTTTCATTGGTTAACTAATAAAAAAAACTGCTTGGCCTGATAGGACAGAAAATTAGGTAGGTGGAGTAGACGGAACAGAATGCTGGGAGAAAGAAGCCGAGTCAGTCAGTCACCATGATTCTCCCACTCCCGACAGACGCAGGTTAAGATCTTTCCTGGTAAGCCACACCTCGTGGGGCTACACAGATTATTAGAAATGGGTTAGATCAATATGTAAGAGCTAGCCAATAAGAGGCTGGAATTAATGGGCCAAGCAGTGTTTAAAAGAATACAATTTCCGTGTAATTATTTTGGGTGTAAAGCTAGCCGGGTGGCAGGACGCAGCCCCACCGCTCCTTTAACATCTTCACAACACTATTCCATCAGAAACTTTCTTCACCTGTGTAGCACCATTTCAGAAATGTCTGCCTTTGAGAAAACCATAAGTACCATCTTCTCTTTGAGTATAATGAACTCCCATAGAGCAAGGACATTACACATGCCTTTGTATTCTTAATGGTACCTTGCATGTTGTTGTCCAATAAATAATTTTAATAATGAATAAGTTATAGACACTTAGAATTGGTAGTTTATATTTTCATTTTCCTTCTCTTTCCAAATGACAAAAATTTTGTGATGAGAAAAAGCTAAGCTTCCTATTTAATCCTTTTCCAGTTTCTTGTTAAGAGTCAACTGGAAAGTTCTCAAATGATTGAACTACAGACAGTATCTAAGCAAGAAACTGATATGGTCAGATTGAGATCAGATCAGCACTAAGAGAAAAAAATAGTGAAATAGAACCAGATGGTGGTGGTACACTCCTTTAATCCCAGCACTCAAAAGGCGGCAGAGCTAGATGGATTTGAGTTGAGGACAGCCTGGTCTACAGAGTTCAAAGTCAGCTAAGACTACACAGAGAAAACCTGTCTCAAAGGAAAAAAAAATAGTGAAATAGGAGTTAGGACTGTACCAGAAAAAAAAAAAAATACAAAGAGAGAAAGTGCTGAAGATTCAATCCTGAGAAATAATTTGGATGTCAGTGAAAAACAGGTAATTGGGGAAGACAGTAAAATATGGAGACGGAAAAAAAAATCATACAAACAAGTAAGACAGCAGATGATGTGATCAACAATACCAGAAGAACGGATGGCGCTTATCAAGAGAATCTGGGTTGTCAATCAGGATACTATCAATGCTTTTACACTTGATAGCTTCAAGATAACCATGTGGGTAAACTAAGGAAAAAGAGCTACAAAGCAGCCCATAGGCAAAGTCTGAGGCAGAAGCAGAGTACTGGCTAAGTTTACAAAGGAGACACAAACCTTCTTATAAATTAGAGAAGTGAGGGAAAAGGGACAGTAGAGAAGGGAGACATGCCACCAAGTCTTGGGGGACAGCGAAGGCTAAAAAAGAACAGGTAGAAGGTGACTTAAAAGCACAATACAGAGAAACCAGAAAAAATGTGTGGTATGGCCAAGGGAATACAGGTCTTAATTGGTAGGTAATGTGCTAAGAACTGAGGTGTGAAATTCAACTGCTTCGATAATTGCTATTTGGAATAGAATAATCAACTGAAAAAGAAGAAAATGAGCCCAGATGACAACTGTGAAAGAAAAAGAACAAGCAGAATTAAGTTTCAGAAGTAATCTAAAATAGATGAAAGAGCACTATCACATTGCAAGAAATGTTCTACAGATAGACTGTGCAAGTAAAAAAAAAAAAAAAAAAACAGATAAAGTACCCAAGTAAAAGGGGATCAGATTTAACTCCCCTAGTCTGCTGATGAACTGTATGTCAAAATAAACTACACAGATCTTTCTATACTCAAAAGATTTCCAAGCTCCAATAACAGTTCACTTGGTAAAAGAAGAAAACACAATCTCAAATAAAATAAAATTCCAATATAAAACCATGTCTTAAAGAATTTCACATGAAGTTACTTTTGTTTGTTTGTTTGGTTGTTTTTTTGGTTTTATAGGACAGAGTTTCTCTGTGTAGCTTTGGAGCCTGTCCTGGAATTCACTCTAAAGACTAAAATGACCTTGAACTCGAGATCCTCCTGCCTCTGCCTCTCTGGAATTTTAAACAAAATTATGAACTGAGGATGGAGAGGGTGGATTGTACCTTCTAGGCAGTCAAGCAATGAACAAGTCAGAAGCTTGCAAAGAATCAGGAACCCAATATTTCTTTTTTTTTTATAAAGATTTTTTTAATTATTCTTTTATTTATTTATTTATTATGTATACAACATTTTGCCTCCATGTCCGGATGTACACCAGAGGAGGGCGCCAGATCTCATTACAGATGGTTGTCAGCCACCATGTGGTTGCTGGGAATCGAACTCAGGACCTCTGGAAGAGCAGCCAGTGCTCTTAACCACTGAGCCATCTCTCCAGCCCAGAACCCAATATTTCTTAAACACACTTCAAGTAATCACATAAAAATACTGTTTATGTGAACATGAGAGCATTAACATGGATTTTGAGAAATTTCTGAACTAATGCATTAGGATTATAGGAAGCGGTCCAGGAAGATGGCTCTGGGGTAAAGTGAGCTGGAGTCCTAGGAGCTGCATAAGGCTGGGAGGAGAGAACTGACTCCACAAAGCTGACCTCTGCTCTCCTACATCCATGTGATGTACTCACGCACACACAGCAGCTTCAGGCAAACTGGGAAGTGAGCATGATCAAAATACACTATGCATATGAAATGCTCCAACATTAACAAAACTAAATTAAATTAGAACAAAAAAATCTAGGGGCTGGCAAGATGGTACAGCAGATAAGACACTCTTGCCAAGCAAGCCTGACAGCCCTGAGTTTGACCTCCAGATCCCAGGTGGAATGGGAGAACCCTCAAAAGTTGCTCTCTGACCTCCACAGGTGTGTGTCTGCACTCTCACACACACTATTATGAAAAACAAAGCCGAGTAGAGTCAGTAATATCTCTTCTGTGAATTAGTCTATAATGTAATCTCAGCTGGTTCCAAATTCACTACTCAATTCAGTTTAGGCTAGAATTCATGGTCCTTCTGCCTCAGTGACCGCCGTACTGACGACCAACCCAAACCTCCAGGACCAGATTCAACTGTTTTCGTTTTGTTTGGTGGGGGGAGTGGTAGGGTTTCTCTGTGTAACAGCCCAGTCTGTCTATCCTGGAACTCACTTTGTAGACCAGGCTGGCCTCTATCTCACAGAGAGCTGCCTGCCTCTGCCTCCTGAGTGCTGGGATTAAAGGCATGCGCCACCACCGCCCAGCCGTTCTTATAGGCAGTTCTAGGGCTTTAATGATTGCATATTAAATGCCATCACTGTCTGTTTAAGTATTTTACATAATTAATTTGATCATCACAATAGCGTTATGAAAAAAATGGTACTAATGGTTCTGAAAGAAGAAACTTGGGCAGAGGTTAAGGAACTCAAAGTGATACAGCTCTTAAGTGACAAAAATCTGTCCGGCGGTAGTGGCCTTTAATCCCAGTATTTGGGAGACAGAGGCAGGTGGATCTCTTGTGAGTTCGAGGCCAGCCTGGTGGTCTACAGAGCGCGTTCCAGGACAGGCACCAAAAAGCTACAGAGAAATCTGTCTCGAAAAACACTAAAAGTGGTGGCACACGCCTGCTCTACAGAGCTAGTTCAAGGACAGCCAAGGCTATGCAGAGAAATCACGTCTTGAAAAATCATGACATAGAAATTCAGGGAACCTAGGTCCTTATTTAAAGGACTCCCCAGGGCAGCGATGCAGGTCTCAGTCTCTGCAGACCGTGGCAGAAGGATTTCTGTGAGTTTGAGGCCAGCACGTTCTGGCAAAACCGAGATGACGAGACCCTGTTTTTGGAGGGGGGTTGGGTTGGGGCGGGGTAGCGTTTTCTATTTTATTATTATTCATCCACGCAGCCTGAAAACAGTTTATTTTCCCTCAGGTGATCACTACTCCCATTTCAGTTCGTACTTTTAGGATAGGATTCTTACTAAAAACACAAACATAGCTCAAATTCGCCCCACATCTTCCTCAGTCCTTCGCTAACTTTTTAACAGAATCTGCCCCCCCCCCCCATCTTCCCCGTGCCTCTCTTGGGATTTAAAACTTTTCAATGTCTTGAGAAAAGAAACTAGCCTACAACCTAAAATGATGGTAGCACTTCATCCGAGTGCCATCTGATGTATAAGGGGAGTCGGGTTGGAGAGACAGTTCAAGGAACAAAAAAGGGTGTAAATATGAAGTCAAGAATGAGAGAACTAGAGGGAAGGTGTAACATGCAAAAAAAAAAAAAAAGGAGAAAGGGGGTAAAATGGGAGGGAGGTACTGCACTCTGACTCGCATTTCCTGAAGAAAGAGGGAAACCAGAAATTAAGGGACTGGGGGGGGGAGAGGGGTCCCGTCATTGAAACCTTTTAGGTATCATTTTGTTGGGACTGTTCCTATTATGTCTTTGACTCTCGCATCAAAAGAAACGGACCTTCCGAGTCACAATGGCTGGGCCGCGGAGGGCCCAGCGACACTGCTCTCGAGAGCTCGCAGCCCTCGAGGGTTGGTCCCCTCGAAAGCATCGCTCCGAGTCAGTCTGCGGTAGGAACCACCGGAGCCTCAGGACCCCGAGGCCAGGGCCCCGCGTCGGGGTGCTCGGGGACAGCCGCCCCGGTTCCCCTTCTGGTAGACAACCCTGAAACCCTCACATCTCGCCGCTCACTCCGAGCCTGGCCCTCCCCGAGGAACTAAACGCCCCGGTGGCGAGCAGAAGCCCGGCTGGAGGCAGGGGCTTACCTTTAACAGATTAGACGTCGCCATGTTCCTTCAACTTGGACTCTCGCGAGACGCGGCGAGAATTGGCGGCGCTCCGGGCCAGGCCTCCTCGGGAGGCCGGAGTTCCCAGCAGGGCCCCCCGGGGGCTGCGGTCGAGACGCTGGGGGAGATGCTGAAGCTGCGTGCCGTCCGCGCCGAGCTCGTCCCCGGCACCCGTGCTTCCTCGGGGGTCCCCGCTACATGGTCACCGTGGCCTGCCCACGCGAGAGAACGTATGCAAAGACTCCAGGGGACGCAAGCCACGAACGGTGAGAAGGGACCGTGAGCCAACCAGACCGGGAAGAGGTAGCATCTACCTCCTGGGCCTCCCACACTCGGCTCCGGGTGAGCCTCTGGGGTTGCACTCGCAGCGGCCGCCGGCAACGACTTTTAACTCGGCTGAGGCCTGGCACCTCGGGTTCCGTGGTGGCGTCACGTGACGCGGCGGGCGGGGGCTCGCTGGGGAGCAACCAAAGGAGTCTGCGAGCCGCCGGGTCTGGAGGCCGGGCCGAGGGTGCGAGCGCGCCCTCTATTGGCTGGAGCCAGCGCCGCCCCCACCCGCTAACCCCAGATCCAGGGATTAGATTAGCCCCGAGAAAAACCAAAAAAGAAAAACAAAACAAAACATATGAGCCGGGCAGTGGAGGCGCACGCCTTTAATCGCAGCGCTGGGGAGACAAAGGCAGGGGGATCTCTGTGAGTTCGAGGCCAGCCTGGTCTACAAGAGCTAGTTCCAGGACAGGTTCCAAAGCTACAGAGAAAACCACCCTGAACGAGCCTGATCTCGTCTGATCTGGGAAGCTAAGCAGGGTCGGGCGTGATTAGTACTTGGATGGGAGACCACCTGAGAATTAAAAAAAAGAAAAAGAAAGAAAGAAAGAAAGAAAGAAAGAAAGAAAGAAAGAAAGAAAGAAGGAAGTGGTATTAGTGGCATCTGCCTTCAATCCCAGCACTTGGAAGACTGAAGCAGGTGGAACTCTGTGAGTTCAAGGCCAGGATAGCCAGATTTATACAAATAAATCCTGTCTTGGAAAAAGAAAAAAAACGTTCTCTAATCTCTTCCCTCCTCCCTCATAAAACTTTCCTTGTTAGAAGTGTGTTTTTGCTTTCTCATCTGTTTCCTCTTTATACACTACAGTATATATTAAAATTTTTCTCAAATATTGATGCATTGTATTTTGTATTAATTATATATTAGAATAACCTGGGGTGCTTTTTAAAAAACCAGACTTTCAGGCTCCACTCCATTTTATTTCATAAATAAAGTGATCTCAAATTGCCAGGCAGTAGTGGGGCATGCTTTTAATTCCAACACTTGAGGCGGGCAAATTTTGTCCCAGGCATTCCAGATAGCTTTGTTTGTTTAATTTTAGATGTCTTTCTAAGTAGACTTGGATGGCGAGGAATTCTCTATGTAGACGAGGCACTGTAGTGCTGGGATTTTAAGAGTATGTCTCCAAAATAACCAAAAATTCCTTGTATCTGCTTTGGGCTGGGTGTGTTAGAGCAAGCCTTTAACTCCAGCCCTCTGGTGAGTTCCTACCAATCAGAGCTATACAGTAAGATGCTGTCTTAAGAAAATGGTGCTTAAACCAGGCGGTGGTGGCCCACGCCTTTAATCCCAGCACTTGGGAGGCAGAGGCAGGCGGATCTCTGTGAGTTCGAGACCAGCCTGGTCTACAAGAGCTAGTTCCAGGACAGGCTCCAAAACCACAGAGAAACCCTGTCTCAAAAAACCAAAAAAAGAAATAAAATGGTGCTTAAGATGGGATAAGATCTCCACTTCTCTTAGACATTGAGTGGTTTACTTAACCACAGTAAATCTTAATTTCCTCATTGGTGAAATTAGTATAAAAACATCTACATCTTAGAGCTATGGCAAAGGTTGATAAAGGCTAGAGAGATGGCCCTGTGGTTAAGAGCACTGACTGCTCTTCCAGAGGAGCTGGGTTTGATTTCCAGCAGCTACAGGGGACTCACTAGTGGTTCCTGTCTGACCTCTACAGGCACTAGGCATGCGCATGGTACACAAATATACATCAAGCAAAAACACATAAAAATTAAAAATTTTTAAACATTAAGTAGAATAATGATATAAAAATGTAATGTTTAATTTGTTATACATATAGGCATTCAGTGTGATAAGATTTAAAGTGTACCCACGGAGACAGTGGGGCTGATCTATTGGGAGCTCACCAAGGCCAGCTGGACTGTGACTGAAAAAGCATGGGATAAAACCGGACTCTCTGAATATGGCGGACAATGAGGGCTGCCGAGAAGCCAAGGACAATGGCACTGGGTTTTGATCCTACTTCATGTTCTGGCTTTGTGGGAGCCTAGCCAGTTTGGATGTTCACCTTCCTAGACCAGGATGGAGGGGGGAGGACTTTGGACTTTCCACAGGGCAGGGAACCCTGACTGCCCTTCAGACTGGAGAGGGAGGGGGAGAGGAGTGGGGGGAGGGGGAGAGGAGTGGGAGGGAAAAGGGAGACGGGGAGGGAAATGGGAGGCGGGGAGGAGGCGGAAAATTTTTTTTAATAAAAAAAATTATATTACAAAAAAAGATTTAAAGTGTATGTTTACTATATGTAAGACATAGTTCTATATATTTTAATAGGTTAATACATTGAATGCTATAATTTGTTACTTCTTGCAGCGACCTTAAGTATTAATTAAACGTCACAGGTGAGAAGAGCTGTGAAGGAAAAACAAAAATGCAGATGATACGGCCAGACGGGCTAGTTAGCCACAGGCCAGCCAGGGTCCTCAAGGCCCTGGCTAGAGGAAGACCTCCATGGGTCTACTCAGTGCCGATTATGATAAGCAAATAAGTGTGGAGAAATGGGAGAGAAAGAAAAGCAGAATGGTCCACACACTGTGGAAAGAGACAGAAAGGAAGACAGTGAGCGGTAAGCAGATGTTAGATGCCTACTTGCCACCTGGGGCTGTGGTGAAGGCCATGAAGAGTAGACCGAGGGGAGGTCTGCTTGCTACCCAGGGCCACAGTGATGTCTGGGCTGGGCCACTGCCAAGGGCCATGTATGGGTTCCTGGTCCTACAGCAGCCAGGGTCTGTGTTGATATACATGGCTCCTGTTGCCTTGGAGGGCCATGCTGATACCAGCGGCCTGAGGCCATGTTGCAGATCCCTGGGCCATGCTGCTGCTGGAGCCATGCTAGTCTGGGTGGCCTTCGCCACTACCTGGGGCCATGATGACAGCCAGACCTGGGCTGCTGCCAGGGATCATGTCTGAGTCCACGATCCTATTACAGCCAAGGTCTGTGTTGATATCCTTGACCCAAGTTGCCACCAAAGGCCACATAAAGCCTGGGGTCTAGGTAGCAACCTGTGGCCTTATTGGTATCTGGGGGCCATGCTGCTGCTGGGATCATTCTGATCTGCGTGGCCAGGGCTACCACCTGGAGCTACAATGTCTATGGGGCCTCGCTGCTGCCTGGGGTCCAGGTTACCAATAGAGCCCATGGGATCTGGGCCACAGGCCTGCAGCCTTGTTGGAATTTGGGGACCATGCTGCAGTAGGGGTCATACAAATCTGGTTGACCTGTGCTTCTACAGAACCAGGGCCAGTCTGCTGCTGAGGACCATGTCTGAGTCCAGGACCCTAAGCAACCAGGGTCTGGACTGACATATGTGTCTCCTGTTGTCACTGAGTCAGGTCAACCCCCTGAGTCCAGGTTGGTATTCGAGGGCCATGATGCTTGCAGATCCGAGTGCCATAGGGACATCTGGGCCGTAGCTGTAGCTGAGGGCCATGTTTGGGTCCATGACCCTACTGCAGCCAGGGGCTGTGCTAATTATTGTCCGAGACTCCTTTTACCATAGAAAGCCATGTTGTTGTCTGAGGGCCATGCCAATCTGAGTGGCCTGCACTGCCACCAGGGGCAATGGTGACATCCAGACCGTGTTGCTGCCTAGATGTGATCCTACCGTGGCTGGGGTCTGTGCTGAAGTCTGAGTCCTATATTGCCACCAAAGGTCACATAGAAGCCCAGGATTGGGGCCACAACCTGAGGCCTTCGTGGTGTCCAGGAGCTATGCTGCCACCAGAACCACTCTGACCTGAGTGGTCAGTGCTTCCACTCAGAGCTAGGATGTTGTCCAGGCCCAAGCTGGTGCCAAGGGCCATGTCTGGGTCTGTGTAGCCCGTGTCTCTTCGGGGAGGGGGGTCTTAGGAACCAGAAGAAATCAAGAAGAGTATGTATGCTGCCTTCTCCCTTTGCTAGTCCAGAGAAAGCTGGCCTTGCCTCTTGCTGGACACTGGAACAGGAGAGCTGGCCCCACCCTGCACCACAGGCAAGTGTCAACCAGTTCTGAGGGCTTAAGCTTGGGTAGCTGGCCCCGCCCCCTCACCTGGCCTGGACTGACCAGCTCAGCTACCACCCAGGCCCACCCTAGCGTCTAACCCATCTAGGACCTGCTGGAAATGGTGGAAGAACTACTCCTGTGGAGCAGTACCAGCAGGATCTCCAAGACTTGGGGTGGCCATGGGATATCCCAGAGGAGTTCTGGTGATGAGGGTTTACCAAAAACCACAGACCTTGACCAGACCAGTGACTCACTGAATGAATATTTGCAAGGAAAGCTAATGGACAAAAGGCCCCCAGTGCCCCCAACTGATAGGACAAAAGGTACCTGAGACCTCCAGTGCCACCAGAGCAAACGAAGAGGTGTTGGAGAGGTGGGGAAGAAGAAGCAAAGAGGATTTTTGTTTTGGGGGGTTGGGGGAGGGGTTCATGGTTTTTATTTGTTTGGTTGGTTTTTATTTTTATTTTTTTGCTTGTTTTCTTGCTTTGTTTTTGCAGGGGTAAGGGGAGGATATGGGGGGACCAGGAAGTGAGCATAATTGGGGTGCACAATGTGAATCTCCCAAAGAATCAATAAAGAAGTTAATTTTTTGTTGTTGTTTTTTTGTTTTTCGAGACAGGGTTTTTCTGTGGTTTTGGAGCCTATCCTGGAACTAGCTCTTGTAGACCAGGCTAGTCTCGAAATCACAGAGATCCACCTGCCTCTGCCTCCCAAGTGCTGGGATTTAAAGATGTGCGCCACTACCGCTTGGGAAGAAGTTAATTTTAAAAACGAAAAGAAAGAAGAGAAAGAAATAGAGATGGACCGGAGAGGTGATTCAGGGGTGAAGAACACACCTGGCTCTTAGGGAGGCCCTCTTAAATTCTGTTCCCAGCATACATGTTGAGTGGCTCACAACTGTAACTCCAGTTCTGTGGAAATCTAATACTTCTGGCCTTTAAAGGCTCCGGCACTCACAAGCATACACACACACACACAGATACACATGCACATAATTAAAAATAAACCCTTTTAAAAATGAAAGTGGGAAAATTCCCAGAATTAAGTTCTTGGGGAAGAAAGAGGATGGCACTTGGTGCCCCGGCATACGAGGCACCGCATTTTCTAGGGTAGTGAGGAGTAACTGTTGTGTGACTCCTCTTCAGGGAACCTGAACAAACATCCGTTTCCCCACTAGAGTGCTGACGAGAGACCAAAGAAAAGTCCACCCCAGTACATCACTGAAAAGCTCACCCCAGCATGGGGGAGGACTCACAAATGATGTGCCCTCGAATCTCCCTGGGCAGCTGGCCGGAGGTTTTCCTTCAGCAGTAGTTACTGCCATCACTGTATCTATAGCCTGGGGGATTCATCAATATAATGTTCATTTTACTGGTAAATTGTCGTGTGATGGTTAAGCTTGTTAGGAACAGAGATTGTGGAAGCCTTATTTCCTCTAAGAAAGACCCCCTCACTACAGCAAGGGGGAAGGAAAACAGCAAACTCCTAAGAGGATTGAGAAGATTGTCTTTGAGGGCATATAGAAGGGAAACCAATTCCAAGCAAGGTTTTCAGTGTTTGTCTCACAACATAAAAATGCCTGCAGTGGCCGGGCAATGGTGGTACATGTCTTTAACCTCAGCACTCGGGAAGCAGAGACAGGCGGATCTCTGTGAGTTCGAGGCCAGCCTGGTCTACAAGTGCTAGTTCCAAGACAGGCTCCAAAGCTACAGAGAAACCCTGTCTCGGGGGAAAAAAATCCTGCAGTGGTGTGGTGTTTTAGATAAGAATGATCCTCATAGACTCGTGGATTTGAACGCTTGGTTACTAGGGAGGGGCACTATTAGGAGGCTTGGCCTTGTTGGAGTAGGTGTGGTCTTGTTGGGTGTAGTGTGTGTGACGGGGGTGGGCTTTGTCCAGTGGCATACTCCCTCCTGCTGCCTGATGATCCAGATATAGAATATAGAACCCTCAACTCCATCTCTAGCACCACATCTGCCGGTGTACCACCACACTTCCCACCATGATGATAATGGACTAAACCTCTGAACCTGTGAGCCAACCCTAATTCAATGAGTTGGCATGGTCATGGCATCTCTTCACAACAATAAAAACCCTGAGCAAACTAAGACACTTGGGAACAGGAAGCTGGAAGCTCAGCCTCAGGCAGCTCATCCATGGAGAGAAAGTCCAGGCAGAAACTAACTGCCTCAACCCCCTCGGGGCTTTCTACTGGATATTTGTAAGCACTAGACATGCTGTTCTCTATCCACTGCTCTTTGGTCTTTCACTTGGAAGCCTTTACGTTAGACACCCTGCTCTGTCCAGGACGGTCACTTGGGAACTCCAGCTGACAGCTCCAGTGGGGTTTGCACAGTTGATACCTGCTGCATGTCTGTAAGCCTGGATTTGACGAGTTATCTTTTGTGTGCTTTCTCAGGTGGATTACTCCAGTTGTCTCTGCTGGATGTTTTGCTGTCTACTTCTTTCTATCTATTTTACTTCTGCTTACTATGTATTTAATAAACTCACTCATTCAAAATGGAAAGTGTGGCTGTCGTAGATCATTCTGGACCATACAGAGCAGGGGTTTCTGCACCGTCAAGTGTATATAACCTTTGAGCTATCTAAATTTTGCTTCCTGAGTCTCATTAGCCTCCCTCCTCTCTTTAGGAAGAAGTGTTTCAATAAGGAGTGATGTGGGAGTGTCATATATCAATCTGTTGATTTCATTGGTTAAGTTATAATAAACCAGCTGCTTGGCCTCATGGCTTGGAACATAGATGGGAGGAGTAAACAGAATAGAATTCTGGGCGGAAGAGGAAGTGAGGTCAGACTCTGCTCTGCTTCCGGAGAGACCGGACAGCTCTGCTGGAGCAGAGACGCCATGCTCAGCTCTCCCGGGTAGATGCGATAGCTCTGCGCTCTGAGGCAGACGCATGAAGCTGAGACCCACGATGGACGTAGGCTAGAATCTTCCCGGTAAGCGCACCTTGGGGTGCTTACACACATCATTAGAAATGGGCTAGTCCAGATGCGAGAATTAGCCTGTAAGGGCTAGAGTTCATGGGCCAAGCAGTTCTTAAATGAATACAGTTTGTGTGTTGTTATTTCGGGCGTGAGCTAGCCAAGCGGCCGGGGTGTTGGGGACGCAGCCCCGCCACCGCTTCTTATTTCAACAAAGGAGGAAGTAGCTACACAATGTGCCATCCCTTCCTCTGGCTTCCATTCTTTCCATCCTCTTATATGATGTTCCCTGAGCTTGTGTGTGTGTGTGTGTGTGTGTGTGTGTAGGGGTGGACACTATAGGTACCTGATTCCATTGGTCGCTGAGCACTGGACCACTCTGCCACAGCAACAGTTATTCTCAGGAGGCTAACTAGCTGGTTAATGAGTCTCTGCAGTACACTGCAAGAAAAAAAAATCCCTCCAAGACAAACCAGGCTGACAGCAGCAGTAATTATGTGTATAATCACAGATGTTGAGGAGGCAATTTAATAGGCACATAATACCCATTTTAACAACACAGTTGCAATTGCTGCCCCACTGGGGCCTAAGACCTTCCCAGACATTGGCTTTTTGTCCTGGCTTATGGCACTACGTGTGAATTTTCTCCCATGGAGCAGACTTTAAATCCACTTGGAAAATAGTTGTTTACACTCATAACAGTCATGCCACTACACACCAAAGAGCACACACATCATCTCTCAGGGTAGCATGAAGATCCATGCCAAGTGCCAGGCAATGGTATCGCATACTTTTAATCCCAGAATTCGAGAGGCAGAGGAAGGCAGATCTCTGAGTTTGAGGCCAGCCTAGGCTACACAGAAAAACCCTATCTAAAAAAAAAAAAAAAAAAAAAAAAAAAAGAACAAAAGATCCAAACCAAGCAAGATGGTCTTCCCCCAGCATCTTACGTATTCCACTCAGGTATGAAAGCTGGCAGGGAGTTTTGTGTTCACTGTCAGGCCGATTCCCTTACATCCTTTCAGACAAAGCCTGGAGTTTCTTCAGAAATAAGAACTTACAGTCAGCGGTAAGACTCGGGGTGGGGGAGGGATAGTCCAGGACCTCCCTGACCAACAACTCCTAGGGAGGTAGTCCACCCTTAGCCATGGATATTTGCCTCCATACCTTCCTGACTGGATGCAATATCCGATATAGCCTGCTTCGTATTAGTTGTCTTGTCAAAAGAGCATAACTTAGTTGGTACAGTTCTTGCTCAACATGCACATAAACAAGTAAGAAGTGCTGCCAACCTGCAGTCCTAGCACTTAGGAGGCAGGGGCAGAAGGATCAGAAATTCAAGATCATCCTCAACTGGTAGTGAGTTCAAGGCCAGTCTGGGCTAAGACTCAGTCACAGACAGACACAAGGTTAGTGTAGTAGTTAATCTTGTCTACTTAAGCAGGGCGGTGGTGGCGCATGCCTTTAATCCCAGCACTCGGGAGGCAGAGGCAGGCGGATCTCTGTGAGTTCGAGGCCAGCCTGGTCTACAAGAGCTAGTTCCAGGACAGGAACCAAAAAAAGCTACGGAGAAACCCTGTCTCGAAAATCCAAAATCTTGTCTACTAGAATCACCATGAAAACAGCCTCTGGGCCTGTCTGTAAGGCGTTCTCTACATTGGTTAATTAATTGCCATGAGAAGATGTGACCTAACTGGAAGAGAAAGGAAGCGGGACAGTAGGATTCACTGTTCTCCGTTTCCAGGGTAGATCTAATGGGACTATCCTAGAAACCTGGACCAGCCTCATTCAGTCTCTGTGGCTCCTCCCAGGGCTTCTCACCCCGCCCCCTTCCCTAACCCTCTCCTGCCCAGGGGCTGGGCTTCCCTTCCCTCTGCTTCAGATCCCTAGTGACTCAGCCCTTTTGGGTAAGCACTCTCTTGGTCTCTTGGTTCCCATACACTCTCTGTGTCCCATTGGCCTCCTCTTCCTCCTCACTTCCTCTCGCACTCTCCCTGCCCCTCTTCTCTCACGGCCCCCGTCAGTCTCGACCCTCCCACACACCTCTGGCTGAACTTTCCCTCATATCTTACGAGGAGTGGCCATGTTCTCGATGCCACTCACTGGCTAGGATGGGTTGTACCCATGAACTGTGAGCCTCTTCTTGAGAGCTTGTGTCAGGGTGTTCTGTCACTCTGATGAGGAAAGTAACTTAGCTGGGTAGAGAAACACTATCCCATCCAGCCACACTACCCCATCCAGCCCTGCATAATCCACAGCCATTTTCATGAGTCCTTCAGCCTCCTTGCTGGGGTGCTGCTGCTGCTGCGGTGGTGGCGGCGGTTCCACTGTGCTTCTCCTCACCTGATGGTCTCTGTAGGGCAGGCCTGGCTGCTTGACTTGGCTCAAACCCAAGGAGGACCAGGGTTCACTCTTACCTGCCTCAGTCTTTCCAGTGCTGGGACCATAGGCATGCCACTGGTCACAGTCATGGTCATGCATTTGGATCTCTTTCCTTCATCAAAATAGATATATATTTCCTCTTTAATATATAATATAAATATTTTAAAAGGTTTAGTTATTTATTTATTTATTTTTTTTAGGCAGGGCTTCTCTGTAGCTTTGGAGCCCCCTAGCTCTTGTAGACCAGTCTGGCCTCGAACTCACAAAGATCCTCCTGCTTCTGCCTCTTGAGTGCTAGGATTAAAGGCGTGTGCCACCATGGCCCAGCTATTTATTTATTTATTAGTATGCAGTGTTCTGTCTGCATGTATGCTGCAGGCCAGAAGAGGGCACCGGATCTCATTACACATGGCTGTGAGCCACCATGTGGTTGCTGGGAATTGAACTCAGGACCTTTGGAAGAGCAAGCTGAGGATTCTATTGATTGCTTTCCTTCCCTACTGGAAACTGAAGGTCATCAGTTGATAGGGTGTTGTGAAATTTAAGCAGAAAGGAGAAAAGATAATATTACTGTGTTCAGTGGGGGGGGGACAGTAAAGGGACTAGGACATGTACTATGGTTCACTTGACAAGGACAGTTCTTTCTGCTTTGACTTTCAGGGTCTTCTCCAAAGGTCCAGGATCACACAAAAGTCACAGGCAAGTTCAGCAGAGCTTGAAGAAGCAAATGTTTCCAGAACTAACTCTTTTTTTTTTTTCAGAACTAACTCTTAACAGTAGAGTAAGAAGCCAGTGGGGGGCAGGGTGGTGATGGTGCGTGCCTTTTATCCCAGCACTCAGGAGGCAGAGGCAGGCAGATCTCTGTAAGTTCAAGGCCAGCTGGTCTACAAGAACTAGTTCCAGGACAGGCTCCAAAACTTCAGCGAAACTCTGTCTCAAAAAAAATAAAATAAAATAAAACCAAAAAAAAAAAAAAAGCCAGTGGGTAGTACCCTAATTCATAGTCTTCTGGAATATAGTTATGTGTGTGTGTGTGTATAATATAGTTGTGGGCTTCTCAAAGGGATTACCAGAGGACTCACTGGATTTGATTCCTTTTGTTCATGGTAGTGACCTTGGTATCACACCTCTGAGGGTGTTAATAACTCCTCATTTGTTCCTGCCAACTGAGTTATTTCCCAAATTACCCACTTATATCCCAACTCTCTGTCTCAAACACTGCCTTAAAACAAAACACTTTATTGGGCTGGGAAGATATCTCAGTGGCTAAAAGCTTTTGTCCCACAAACCTGGTGACCTGAGTTTAGATCCCTGTGACTGACTACTAGACTGGGAAGAAACTCATTGGCTAAAAGCTTTTGTCACACAAGCCTGGTAGCCTAAGTTTGGCTCTCTGGAACCCATTGTTTGGTTGGGGGCTTTATGCCAGCCCCCGAGCATCCATGTATACAAAAAATTTGGAATGTTTGGTCAGAAGTGTCACCTCAGCCCCTCTCCATTTCAAACCCCCTCCCCGGGAGTTGCCAGACTCTACCTCCAAGAAAGCCAGCCAAACGGTGACCCCTCTCCAGGGAGGGTCAAGACCACCCTCATAGGCTATTTAAACTGCTCCCCAGAGAACCAACATGTGGTCTCCCTTTTACCTCTCCATGTTTTCCCGGTGCTACCTACCCAGGAGTGCTGGCATCCATTAAACCTTGGTTTCTTCCAATTCAGTTTGATTTGGTCTGATTTGGATTATTGCATTGGCAGAGAGGTTTGTCATTTGGGAAAAAAACTTAATGTCCTATAGAAGTTGGACATGATAATACATAACTGTAATACTTGTTCTCCTACCACCAAATGGGAAGCAGACAGGCAAATCCCTTGGAGTTCAAGGGCCAACTAGCCTGAAGTATGAAGCACAATAAGCAAAACAAGAAAGACCATGCCTGAAGCAAGATGGAAGGAGAGGATGGACTCTCAAGGTTGGTTGTCCTCTGACATAAGCACCATGGCACATATGTACCTACAACCAATCACAGACATACACACCTCAGGAATAAATCTTAACTGAAGTATTAGCACATTAATGACCCACTACACAGATATCGAAATTAATCATTAAGAATTATGACTTGGAGACACTGATAATGGTGTCCACACCTAATTCCATTAAGGAAGGAATAAAGGCATATTGCCACGCACTGCACCACCGTGTCTGCGCTCTGTGTGCTGGCACCCAGTTATCAAGCTTCGGGCAAGGGGCAGGAGGTGAAAATACACAGACACACACAGACAGAGAGACAGCGACACGGGTCATCCTTGAATTCCCCAAGAATGTCCCTTCATTGTGTTCAGGGGCAGATTATATAGAGATAGCCATGCCCCAGCCAAACCCACCAGAAACCACTCTCCTGCCATCAGGAACTCCTGAAGGTCTCGTGCTCAGAGCAGCTGTAGACACTCAGATCAGGGGATTACAAGAAATTCAGGATCTGGGGTCTCACTGCTCCCAACAGCATATGACCTGGAAGGGTCTGTATATGACTGAAAATAGGAGTTAATGGATAGTTATTCCATTAACACAAAACTAAAGTGAAATTTTAAAAGACGAGGTTTGTTTTTTGTTTTTTTTTTTTAAGACAATGATGATCATTGAGCTGGGTGTGGTGGAACATGCCTATAACTTGGGAAGCTGAGGCAGAAGGATTCTGGGGTTGAGGGCAACCGGGACTACATAGGAAAACTCAGTCCCACAACAAAATGGTTTTGTTTTGGTTCAACAGAAGGGGGCAGACAATGTGACCTGGAAGTGGGAGTGGAAAGGGAAGAAGTCCCAGGAGCAACTCCAAGCCTGGTGCTGTATGGAGATGCTGACAGAGCAGCGACTTGGAGGTACCCAGACTTCACCTAATACATTGCAAGAATTTGCAGTTACCGGCCCTAGAAAGTGGAGAAAGGAAGCTAATATTGGAAGGGAGAGTATGTAGACCGCATGGCGACCATGGCTGCTTGACAAAGTTCCAGCACTTCAACATTCTAGGCTGTTAGTATTCAGATATCTGTACTGGTCTGTCCTTAGGGTCCTGACAGAAGATGTCCTCAGCTGCAGCCCCTAAGAAACCCCCTGTGCACATTCCCTACAGTCTCTTTTAAAAGGCGGGCCTTGCCCACCTCCAGTCTCTTTCTCGTCCACCACTCTTGTCCCTAGGGACAAGTCCCTGCCCCCCTCACACCTCCTTCCCTATTCCCTTCTCTGCCCCTTCTCTCTCCTCTTCCAATAAACCTCCCATGTGAGCCCTGTTGTAGGGCATGACTCCTTCCCACAGACTTTAAATTATGACACAGACCATACTTCTCCAGCA
>NW_026068050.1:3218368-3258035 GCF_014885135.2 Alexandromys fortis | reverse complement strand
ACCCTGTCTCGAAAAAGCAAAAAAAAAAATATATATATACATATTTATATATGTATATATATTTATATATATGTATATATATATATACAATGGTAGCTTCTCTAAACAAAATAATTCTTTGGGAAAAAAAATCCTGGCCACTGCAGAACCAGAAATTGCATTGTGCCTGTCTAGTTACACCAAAAGCAGGAAAGTTAGAGATTTACTAGACACCTGATCCCAAGGATGAAATGTCTACAGTTCAGATCCCGAGCCTGAGGCCATTAAGGGCAAGAGTTCAGTTAATAAGTGTAGAGAAATCAGAATGGTCCAGTCTAATGGGAAAAGAGTAAGACATCAGGACCTTCCCTTTTGGGAGCATTAAGAAGGGAACAGGCCCATATAGTAAAACTAAGAAATTGTAGTGTAGTGTTCATTCCCCAGAGAAAGACCTTTTCCTGAGGTCAGGCATTTGTATAAGGGTTTCCATTCCCTTGGGGGCTTGAGGAAAGTTCCTGCTTGCTAAAGCAGTCATTCTCCTTTATCTAGCAAGAGGCACTTATGTCCCTTTCATTAGCAAGCAGGGCCCAGCCCCACAGGTTTGCTAGAGACCACCCAGGCACCTCTCAGGAACAGACCATACAAGGGGAAATATCTAACATTCCAACCATTATAGATAGAATCACCTGATGTCCCTTAGCCCAGCATCCCTTTCACCAAGACACCTCTAGACAAATGTCAGCCAATTAGGAGTCCTGGACCTTAGAAATCCCTTCCCCCCAACCTCTGCTATGATAGAAACCCCACTCCAATTGGACTAATAGCTCTCTGACGTCACTGCTACCTCAGATGGATGGAAGGTCCAAGCTTGAGCTTGAATATAGACTCTTTGTTTTTACATACAAATACAGACTCTGTGGTGGGATTGGGGGATCCTGCGATCTGGGACTAACAAATGTATGACTGGTGCCTATTGTCAAAGTCAAGGCTGGCTTCCTCAATCCCTGATTTCAAGCCACACCCCAGCTCACATGCCCCTTTTCTCCATTTAATCCTATGTGCAATAAAACGTGTAGTTTTCTTTTCAATTAAACACTGCTGGCAGCCATCCTGATTCACCCTCAGATCATGTCTGCACCTCCCACCCCCAACTCCATACATCTTTGGGACCTGAACCTGAAGAACCAAAGTTCCTCCATTTTGTCCTCTACCTCCTTCTTGTGTAAGCTATTTTTCATAAAACGGTCCAGACCTTAGAAATGGCTAGGGGCAGAAATGACAGGGTAGCCACCTGGAGAGTACAGATAACTGCAGATTGTCCCCACCAGAAGGTCAGCTGACAAGCAACAGGTGAGATTCAAAAATAAAATTTCTGAAAAGTCCCTAGACACGAGCGAGTCAGCATTGAACCTGTCACCCCACACCCTACTAAGGTAACTTTCCTGGCTTTTGCCCTTAAATAATGCCCTCTTGAAGGGCAGGGTGTGTCCTCTGGCTGCTGTGCTGACAAGGGCCCTGCACACAATAAATCTTGCTTTTGCCTTTCGGTGAGTCGATATCCCTGGTGGTCTTACTGGGCATAACAAACTCCATGCTGGAGCAAGTCTCCAGCAGTTCCCAGTTGTCTGAATGAGGGGTGTACTGAGGGTTACCTCATCTCCTTTGGAGAGTAACGCAAGGCTATGGACATTAAAAGTTTGGCATTTCACCTGACGTTTGCTAGAGGATGTGCAGGGCCAGGGATAGATAGGCTAACATGGAGCTCTTATTCTCAAAGGAACTGTTGCATGGTCATCAGCTTTTTCAAGGTTCTTCATGAACTCCTGTCAACTAAGGCCAAAGCTTATTCTTCAGTTATATTTCTAAACAAGGACAGAGTAAATAATACTATTTACATAGCAGAAAACAATCTTCAAATGCTGAAATACTAGAAAAATATATAAAGGTTCCAAATATTCCAAAAAGAGATACCGTAATGTCTTGTCCCGTTAAGAGACAAGCCCCACTCCCTCCCTCCCCTGTCTGCCAGGGAAAGTGGATCTTCTTTCTGCTTTCAGCCTGTGAATCCTTCCTTTCTGTCTCTCTCCCAAAGAGGCAGCCTCTCCCCCTTCTCTCTCCCTTCTCCCCCCTTCTCGACTCTCCCCCTCTCTGGTTCTCTTTTTTTCTCTCTCTCTCTGCCTCTCTCTCCTCATCCCCCTTCTCCTCCATTTCCCTTTCCCCTTCCCTTCCATAATCCACTAAATAAATATTCAGCCTCACTCTGCATGGTATGTTCCTATCCATCTCTGTCTCCCACCTGCCGCGTGGCTCCCTGCTGTTCTTTCATTGTTTGGTTGGTAAAGAGTCCCAGGGGCTCCTGGAATACCAAATGAGTAACCTCATGTGTCCACCAGAAATTTTACAGGTTGACCCCCTATGGTGAAGGTTACCATAGACTACTGGGGGCCTGGTTTGAAGGAGCCTTGGTCTCACTAATCCTCCATAGCTAGGATTGACTTGGGTTTGGGGGGGGACCTATCTGTTTCCGATGTGGACATTCATTTTTTCCAATGACCCATTTCTTTGCCAGAGGCACACTGGTCCTTTTATAAAGGTCTCCTCTTTTTTTTATCATGGTGTGCACGGGCAGTTGAGAGTGGCTGGGGCTTGTAGTGCAGCCGTGTGACATGTCCCATCTTCTTTATCAGAAGTTCTTTGTTGTCTCTGCCATCAAAAACTATCTGGGCTACCTCTAACAGTTCTGACCTCTTCTTTCCTGCAAATCCATCTATCTTTTCCCCCCCACATCTGCCAGGGGTATTCCTGGCTCTGCCACTTTTTTTTTTTTTTTTTTTTTTTTTAACAGAAGGCCAAAAGAAAGGGGGCGGTAAGCATGGGAGGTTTTATTGATTTGGGAGCATTTTCAGGAATATTAGCTTTAATGCTCTGGCAAGAATCTCAGGAGATAGTGCCAGCCTTTCCCCAAGATGGCAGGCAGAGAATGCCATCCACTTTAACCACAGCTGGAATGCTGAACTGCTGTGACAGTGGAAAGAAGGCTGAACAGGCCCAGAAAATTGAACATGCTGGACGGATGTTCTGTGTGAAGTGAGAGGCTCCCAATACCCGTGTACTGCAGAGAGGGCAGTGAAGAGTGTCCTAGCCAAAAGGGCATTTGTATCTCTCTCCACTCCAAGGTCATTGTAGCTCTCCTCTCTGGCCACAGCTGGTAATAGGGGAGGTCATTACAGAGTCTTCCTGATAGGAATAACAAATGTGAGGCACTATTAATAGAAACCGTATGACAATACTCAGTGACATATGGTTACAGCCATGTGTCAAGTTCAGAGGGCAGCCAGGTGTGACTTTTGCAGCTTCCTAGAGTGAGTGTAAGACTAGCATTTAATGGCGGTGGTGGCGCACCTCTTTAATCCCAGCACTCGGGAGGCAGAGGCCGGCCGATCTCTGTGAGTTCGAGACCAGCCTGGTCTACAAGAGCTAGTTCCAGGAGAGGTTCCAAAACCACAGAGAAATCCTGTCTCGACCCCCCCCCCCAAAAAAAAGACTAGCATTTAAAAACCGAGTACTAGTTGAAAGGATTCTAGCCAAGCATTGCAAACACAACTCTTGACAGGCCTTGCCCTTCTCCCCCATTCCCTCTGCCTTGCTAAAAACCAATACCTTACATTCCTAGTCATGAAGAAGTTCTGTTCCCCCATTTGGCCACTTCCTCTTTCTGGTGCTAACTACCAAGGTCCAGCTATCAGAGCCCCCTATTGGTTGCTCTAATTAACATGCCCAATCAACATTAAATACCTCTTTTTAGCAAGGCAATGGTGGCACACAACATTAAACCCAGGACTCAGGACAAACTCACAAATCTCTGTGAGTTCGAGGCCAGCCTGGTCTGCAAAGTGAGTTCCAGGATAGGCTCCAAAACTACACAGAGAAACCCTGTCTCGAAAAAACAAAACAACAATAAAAAACAAAATCCCCCCCCCTCATAAAACTCATCCTAACTCAACTTTAGCTTTACAAACTGCCCTTTGCCCATGTGCAGCTACCAGCTCCTCTCTGCAGAGGCAGCTCTTTGTAGCGCCCCACTCTCCCTCCCCCAGGACAAACATCCCTTGTTCCTTCCCTTTCTCCCTCCTTTCTCACCTGTCATTGTCTCTCATCTCCTGCCTTTGGTGCCTCTAGGATGAATAAACCTTTGTGTTGAGGGTGTCTTGAGCTGATACTGGTCCCTTCATTAGTAAACTACATACATGTATGGGGTACAAAGGGATGCAATGACATATGTATACAATGTGGAATTATTGAATCAACCTAATACACATATCCATCATTGTATTTGTTGTTCAGTAAGTACTTATTGTTCATTCATCTTATCTAATTGAGTGATTTTATCTTAGTCAATAACTTGTTCATTTCCTACCATTCCCAGCCTCTGGTAACCAACATTCTCATCTCTGCTTTTATGAGTTCTATTGTTCTAGATTTCACAAGTCAATAAGAACACTTTGCTTTTCTGGGTTTGGGGGTGGCCAATTTAATGCGGCAACTTTGTTGAGCCATGATACCTGTGATCATTATCATTCTAGATGTTTCTGTGCAAGTGTATTTGGAGGAGATTAGGCTTTTTTTTTTTTCTTTCTTTTTTTAAGACAGGGTCTCTACATAGCTCTGCCCATCCTGAAACTCACTGTGTAGACCAGGCTGGCCTCAAACTCAAATAGATCTGCCTGCCTCTTCCTGCTGAGTGCTGGGATTAAAGGCCTGTATCCCCAGGCCCAGCAGGGAAGGTTAAATTAGTGGACTTTAAGTAAACGGATCAGCTTTGATAACGTGAGTGGGAACAGAATGACAAGGCTGGTCCGCTCTGAGGAAAGCCGACGTCTCCTGACTTCATTGACAACACTGGCAGATGGCTTTGCAGTCCTGCTGCAGCATCAGGTCTTCTGAGTCTGCAGCCTGAAGACTTCCGACCTCACAGCCTCCATGGGAGAAGTGAGGCTCATTGGCTATGTAACAAACACAACAGAACAAATGAGCATTATGTAGATTCTGTTTCTCTGATTTACCCTGGTTGTAACATGGAAAGAGAACCAAATGGCCTACCTAACATGTGCAGTCAAAGGAGGTGACATGCATGTGACCGGGCTGTGTTTCTAATTTCCGTCTCTAACAAAACATGTGAGGGATTAACTTGTTGAAAGGTTTATTGTAGTTCACACTTTTGAAGGCTTACGTGACAATCTTCACTATTTTAAATCAGGTCGCATTAATAACATACATCAAGTTTATACCATATCTTACTTTTCTTGTCATTCTGGAAAAAACAACAACAAGAAATTCGGATAGCAAACATCTATTCGTCCATGGAATGTATTCTTAAAATTAAATATATGGAACGCAAATTTCAAAGTGTGGAACTCACATTTAGAAGGCATAATTCAACACCATAACTACATTAGTAGTCATGGATGTCACAGTTACAACAATGTATTAGGCACTACTTTAAATAGGCACAAAAATTCTACCCAGAGAGTTAACAACGTATACTCTTTTGTGATATGTCTTCATAAAACTTTTTCATTTTATTTTCTAGTGTGATTGTGTGCAGCGAGCGAACTAGAATGAGTGGTGACTGATTCAGGTTGCCACAGCCCATGACTCAGGTCTCCTTGCCCAGTTACTGGTGTAATCAAGGAGTATCAAGTCACACAGCACATCATTCCGGTTCAAGAGGAGTGTTCTTACTTCACAGGTGAAGACTGGTTGCCCAGGAGAAGATGGGTGGAAACATTTGAGTTTCAGAAAGGCTCTGAAGCATAAACGACTATTCATCAGCTAGGGGATTTTTTTTTTTTTTTTGACTTTTCAAAACAGGGTTTGTCTGTGTAGCTTTGGAGCCTGTCCTGTAACTAGCTCTGTAGACCAGGCTGGCCTCGAACTCAGAGATTCACCTGCCTCTGCCTCCTGAGTGCTGGGATTAAAGGTGGGAGCCACCACTGCACAGTCCAGCTGTGGGATTTCTATTCTACTGCTGATTGACTGATACGCGATTTTGCTCTGTAGTAGTGACCTTGCTGTCTCTGGATTACAGCTTTGTACCACCACACCTGGCTCTGCTACTCTACTATTTTGATATATAAAGGATCTGGCTCTGAGTGATGTTTCCTTTGCATTTCCAATCAAACTCTTTCCAGTGGGTCTTTAGTCTTTGGCTCATTCTTTCTGCCTGATCAGATCTAAGGAACTATTCAAACACAGGGCACTCTGGGATTGCAGAAGTTAGGCTCTTCATTGAACCAAAAAGTGTAAAAACAGACAACATCATTCTTAAAATGATTTTTAGTAATCTAGATCCAGTTTTTCAATGATGTAAAGTTCAATAAAGATGTGTTAACAGGGCTGGAGAGATGGCTTAGTGGTTGAGAGCATTGCCTGCTCTTCCAAAGGTCCTGAGTTCAATTCCCAGCAACCATATGGTGGCTCACAACCATCTGTAATGAGGTCTGGTGCCCTCTTCTGGCCTGCAGGTATACACATAAAACAGAATATTGTATACATAATAAGTAAATAAATATTAAAAAAAAGATGTGTTAACAATACATGATTGTAGCTGGGCAGTGCTGGCGCACACCTTAAATCCCAGCACTCAGGGAGGCAGAAGCAGGCGAATCTCTGTGAGTTCCAGGATAGCCAGAGATACAGAGAAAACTTGTCTCAAAAACAAAAAATAATACACGATTATTTTTGGTTGCTTGATGCTTTTGGAAGCCTAAATCCTCAGGTTTCCAGGCTCAAAAATTCTCTCTTACTTGCTCCTGTGGTGATGCAAAGAACATAAAGATCACATTGAAAAGCATTCTGATCACTTGGACATTTCGTTTAAGCTTACATACAATGAACCATCATGCCATTACATGTTCTGAAATTATTAGCACTGTGGATGAGCAGTCTCAATCAGGTACAAGTTTATTATACACTAAGTAGATTTTTGTTCATTTAAAAAATTCTAATGGCAATTAGCTACAGCATATAGAGTATTAAATTTTAATAAGAGTAAATAAAGCATAGTAATGACATAAAGTAAAGTATGTCTTTTTTTTTAAAGACAGGATTTCACCACATAACTCTAGCTGTCCTGGAACTTGATCTGTAGACCAGGCTGACCTCAAATTCACAGAGCTCCACTACCACTGCCCCCTGAGTGCTAAGATTAAAGTTGTATATGTATTTCTAAGAAATCTGGGCAGCAGCCAGGTCATGGTATTATACACTGTTAATCAATCCTAGCACTTGGGAGGCAGAGGCAGGCAGATCTCTGTGAGTTCGAGGCCAGCATGGTCTGCAAAGCGAGCTTCAGGACAGCCAGGACTGTTACATAGAGACAATCTAAAGAAAAAAGAAATATGGGCAAACTCTTTTTTGCCTAGAGCAAATATTGACTGCTTTGGCATTATCGTTCACATCCTCTATAACAATATATAAGAAACAGGTCGATCAATCATATATACATATACACACATATACATATATACACGTATATATACAATACTATATATATGTATATATGTATGGATAGATTTGAGGTTATGGGTATACACATTTGGCAGTCTTTTTTTTTTTTTTTTTTTGGTTTTTTTGAGACAGGGTTTCTCTGTGTAGCTCTGGCTGTCCATGAACTCGCTCTGTAGACCAAGCTTGGCCTAGAACTCACAGAGATCCATCTGCCTCTGCCTCCTGAGTGGGATTAAAGTTTATCACTCACTGCTGATACCTCCTCTATAAGGGGTGGGGTATGGGGAAATATCTCCTCCATAAAGTCAAAGCAACTGGACCCAGCTTTACCTACCCTTTTACACTCCTCAACCATGAATGTGTGCACACACACCCCCATATAAGTGTTTCTGCCCTACAGGTATCAACTTCTTGCTGTTCCACCTTCCCATTTCTTCTTCCAGTTAGTTTTAAAAAAACTGAACTTGAACATCATTTTTTTCACTTGAGTATTTTATCTTCCCTTCTGTTGATGAGATCGGAAAATTATAAATGTGAATGCTAAATCAAGTGGCTAACACCATTTTTCCTATTCAGAACATCTTGTCTACTTTTACTGGAAATAAGATAATTTGGAAATTTGAAAAACTACTATGTATGTATATTGATAATTTTGACAATAGTTCAAGATAAACTGCTTTTTTTTCTTTGAAAAATCACTATTTTTTTCTTGGCTAAATTTGTTTTTGCTTTCCTTGGCTAAGTCTGGACAGTATATTATAGCATCAAACTATTTGCTACTGAGTGGTCCTTTTTGTTTCCTGTGAATATTTGCTCAAAATATCTCCTTTGAGCACTTACAAATCTTGCCAAAAGTAACGATTCCAGGACCAATAAATCTAGAAACAAAAAGGAATATAAAATATATTTTATTATGTTCTAAGAATGGCAAACCTGGTACTTTGAAAACTTATATTTTAGTCCTAGTCAGTACTTCTGCGACTGCTTAAAAGTATTTTGCCTTTTCCCCCTCCAGTGTTTGTTTGTTTTTGTTGTTGTTCTTGTTTTGGTTTTTCAAAACATGGTTTCTCTGTGTAGCTTTGGAGCTGGTCCTGGAACTTGCTCTGTAGACCAGGCTGGCCTCGAACTCACAGAGATCTTCCTGCCTCTGCCTCCTGAGTGCTGGAATTAAAGGTGAGAGCCACCACAGCCGGGCCCCCTCTCCAGTTTTGATGCTGGGATTGAATCTAGGTTTTCAGAAACTAAGGAAGCATTCTAGCACTGAGCGATGGCCCCAGCCTGCAAGATGTACCTTATGCATCTTTCATATTATTTGGTGTATGTTGCTGCACGCACTCACGTGAATTTGTGTGAGCACATGTATGGCGGCGTGCGTGTTGAGGTCAGGGGACAACTTCAAGTGAAATGGGTTCTTTCTTTCCACCACAGGGGTTCCAGAGATCAGACTCAGGTCTGCAGATTTGGTGGCAAGCTTCTTTATCCACTGAGTCATCTCGTCGGCCCGTCAAGTGCACTTTATATTTAATACTAATTGACTGAGGAGAATATAATCCTGACACATTTATTTTCAGCCAGACTACGTGTATACAAAAAAAATCCAATTTCAATTGTCAAGAAAGATGAATAATACTGACCCATCTGGACACTAAGGTCAGCTATATGCTAAGAAAGTGAGAGTGGGTGTAATTTTGTAGACACTGGTTTCAGAAAGAAGGCTGTCTGCTTTCCCTCCTAACTCAGCAGACTACCCTGTCTGTCCGTGTAGCTGGTGAGCAGAGAGCGCTGTAGCCAGCAGCTCACGATGCTACCGTGGGTCTGGATGCTTTGTGACGTTCACTCCTTGCGTTGTTCTGCTGTAAATGTTGACATGTATCCAGAAGCGTCTTGGCCTGTATACGACAGTTCTTTGGCATGTTGCAGTCAGCAGAAGCACTCTCTCCTGGGCTTAACTGCTTCCTCAGAAGAATGCACAGTATTTGGAACAAAGCCACTTTTAACCCCTTCCCAGCCATCCTGAATACAAATCTCTCCCTTCTTAATAAGTTCATATATGTCTCTTGTCAAGATTGTGAAGGACTCCTCAACATTTGTAGCATCTTTTGCTGAGGTTTCTATATATTTCATTCCACAGTCTGTCGATAGTTTCTCGGCTTCTTCCCTTGACACCTGACGTTGTGATGCTAAATCACATTTGTGTCCCACCAGGAGAAATATAATATGAAAAGGCTGTACGTGCATTTTCGCTTCTTCCAGCCAATCTTTCACATGTTCAAAAGACCGTCGGTTAGTAATGTCAAATACTAAAAACCCACCAACTGAGTTGCGATAATAGGATCGAGTTATTGATCTGAAAAACAAAAAAAGGTTGTGTCAGGTCAATGCTCTTTGCTCCTCCTTCGAATAATGAAACACCAAAATCAAATGCGAAAATAACGTTATTTAAATAGAGCTTATAAATCCAATATGAAGTATCCTCGGTGAACAATATTATTCTGAGATTAACACATATGCCCATCTCATATATGGACAGAATTTTGAAGTCGCACTTCTTAGACACATAAGAACCTTTGCAGCATATCATCTTGCAGTGTCTTATGAGGTTTTATTTTTTAAGTATTTGATAGAAGAGTTATTACAAAATGGGGTTAAAAACAGATAGATAATAGAGGACTCGGGATGTAACTCTGTAGTAGAGTGTCTGCATGCAGGGAGCCCCGAGTTCAGTCCCCATATATGACGTGTATGGTGGCAACACTCCTAGAATCCCTCCACACGGGAGCTGAAGGTAAGAGGAAGAGGAGTTCAAGGTGGGGCTGAAAGCTGCCCCAGCAGGATGAGCACTTGCCGTGCACACACGAAGACCTACGTTTGGCCCCTAGAACTCATGGAAAAAACTCCTGGTGTGGCGGCTCAAAATTACGATCCTAGCACTGGGGAGGTAGAGATAGGCAGAAGACCCCTGGGGCTTGCTGAATGTCATCTAGCCTTTCCCTCTCTGTCACACTCTATTTACCCTTCAATAGTTCAAGAAAGATATTATCTGAGGAGCCTTCCCAATCAAAGACTCCTTTCTCAAATAATCCCATCTAATGGGTAGCAGACTGCTATTACATTTGCATCGATTTTTATAATGTGCTGCCTGGATATGTAGATGTCTCTGGCTCGATCCATGGTTTCTCAAAGGTCAAACATTTTATACATGTGTCTTACATCATATTGGCTGGCAAATCCTAGGAATCACAGAATGTTTGCTATACAGGGCTGACTAGCCAAAAGGGCAAAGGAAAGCGCTAAATGCCAAGGACCTCCCGAGTGTCAAAGTTCAAGCTGTCCGTGCTCCACACCAAACTCATCTACTTGACCAAGATATAGAGACCGCTATGAAGGGACAGTGGGATGCCCCAGACGCTTGTGCTCACTACACTCTCCTCACTCCTAAAGCCACAGTAGTTCAGCGACCCAACACTGTGCCCGCCTTTGCAGCTAGGGCAGGTGTTCCCAGTCCCTGAGTACTTCTCGAGCACTCAGGAGGCCCTAGGTCCAATACTTAGTACTGCCAGAGAAACCCACCAGCCTTGCTTTCTGAGTATGAAGAACGTATGTGCC
This sequence comes from Alexandromys fortis, assembly GCF_014885135.2. NCBI lineage: Eukaryota > Metazoa > Chordata > Mammalia > Rodentia > Cricetidae > Alexandromys > Alexandromys fortis. The sequence goes on along the minus strand of NW_026068050.1, from coordinate 3,246,941 downwards.
CCCTCCCCTTATTCGCTCGCCTCCCTGTTTCTCCTCAAAATTCGTAAAATAACCCCAAGTGACTCCCCTCCCTTCTCCTGTGTTTTCATCCATCATTCTATTTTTGAGACATGGTTTTCCAAGTCCAGCTCAGCCTAGAACTGCTCTGTGGCCCAGCTGTCTTCCCAGCTCAGCCTCCTGAGTCCTAGGACTGTAGGCGTGCACCATCAAGCTAGGCTTCAAGCAACAGTTTCTGGGGGCTACAGTACTATACAAGCATTGACGACAAGAAAAATTGTCCACCATATTTAACGGGATTTAAAGAATCTAGTTAATTAAGGTGTTGCTATCGTCTTTAATTCTGTGGGATAATTAATTTGTTACCATTCTGCCACTGTTCTGTCTGTATGTGTATGAATTCAGGCAGATGTGCCAGGTCATAAGAAAAATCCAATTAAGCCTATGTTGTTAGGCCGAAACTTTATCAGCACCAAATCTGCCTTGCTCTCTATAATCTTATTTGAAAATAAAAAAATGTAGGAGGTGTGGCTTTGTTGGTACGGTATGTTTGTAGATGTGTTCTCGTTGGAGGAAGTATGTCCCTGTGGAGGCCGGCTTTGAGGGTTCATACATGCACAAGCCATATCCCGTGAGACAGTCTTGTGCTGTTGCCTTCTGATCAAGATGTAGCCAGTACCACATGTGCCCGCATGCCGCCATGCTCCCTGCCACAAATGATAATGGACTGAAAGTCTGAACTGTAAGCCACCACCTCAAATAAATGTTTTCCTTTATAAGAGTTGTCGTGGTTCGTGTCTTTTCACTGCACTAAAAACCTTAGCTAAGAAAAGATGGAGCTCAGGTCCTCAGGCTTTGTAGCAAGGCCCTTGACCTGCTGAGCCAGGAACTCACTCCCAGAGATCCACCTGCCTCTGCCACCCACGTGCTGGGATTAAAGGCGTGCACCAACACCACCTGTCCTTCACCAGTGTCATTTTTAAAAACAACCTTTTTGTGGTTGAAAATGCAATGTTGAGAAGATTACTTAGTGCAAGTTTTTCAAGATTTTACTGGGATATGGGAACTTGGGAAACAGCTCAGTGGTTACAAGTATGTGCTGTTCTCCGAGGACGGTTAGGTTTCTAGTACCCTGTTGGCTCACAACTGCCTGTAACTCCAGTTCCAGGGGGATCAGATGTCTCTGCCCTTTTAGGGCAACTGCATTCAAATTTACGTATTTACCTGCAGACACAAGTATACATAATTAAAAGTAATGGAGTCTGAACAAGGATGACACCAATACATACTAACATTAAAGGGGGAAGTTAAATTTTATCCCTAGACAAAGAATTACAGGTAGCTAGCTGGATGGTGGTTCATGCCTTTAATCCCAGCAATCAGGAGGTAAGAGGCAGGCGGATCTCTGTGAGTTCGAGGCCAGCCTGGTCTACAAGAGCGAGTTTCAGGACAGGAACCAAAACTACGGAGAAACCCTGTCTCGAAAAGCTAGGGAAAAAAAAAAGAATTACAGGCAACTAAGGAATGCTGAGAGTGGGAGAAACGGCCTTCCCTAGGGAACCATTTCAAGTGGTCAGCTCTGGAAACAAACACACAAGCAGCATTCACAGGCTGAGCAGGTTGAATTTATATATTTAGGGACATGCGTGTGTGCACGCATACACACACACACACATACACACACACTCCAGCAACAATTAAAAAAAAAGACCCTGGGTTTGAAAAAGAGTAAGGTCGAGGATACATAGGAGGGCTTGGAGAGAAGAAAGGGAAGGGGAAATGATATTAATCTTAAAAAAATGTTTAAAAGGCCGGGCGATGGTGGCGCACGCCTTTAATCCCAGCACTCGGGAGGCAGAGGCAGACGGATCTCTGAGAGTTCGAGGCCAGCCTGGTCTACAAGAGCTAGTTCTAGGACAGGCTCCAAAGCCACAGCGAAACCCTGTCTCGAAAAACAGAACAAAACAAAAAAAAATGTTTAAAAAAGAACAGGGATGGATATTTCAAAAATTACTGGGATATAATACAAACAAAGTAACCTTATGACTTCATTAAATTGCCAAGATAGAGTTATATTATTTCAGTAAATATTTACATTTACAAATTAAAAAAACGAGTTACCACCTAAAATAGAAAATTCAACATTGAAATGTTTGCGTGCATGTATATATATATATGTGTACACATGCATGCACTCACACACACACAGAAGCATGCCTTACATTGTAGGAAACAACATGTTTTCTAGCAACTTGCATTTTTTTTTAAAAAAAATCTTGCCGGGCGATGGTGGCGCACGCCTTTAATCCCAGCACTGGGGAGGCAGAGGCAGGTGGATCTCTGTGAGTTCGAGACCAGCCTGGTCTACAGAGCTAGTTCCAGGACAGGCTCCAAAGCCACAGAGAAACCCTGTCTCAAAACAAACAAACAAAAAAATTTAACTAATAAACCCTATTAAATGTATCATTTTATTGTGGGTTAATGCAATAAGGCTATATTGTGCCACAATGGTTAAATAGAGCAGCTGTGTGTGCCTTGCTTTTATGTATGTTTTCATACATATTTTTGGTTTTGCTATGTTGGCCAGGCTAGCCTCAAACTCCTAGGCTCAAGTAATATGCCTATTCAGCCTCCTGGGTAGCTAGGAATTCAGGTACTGGTCACCATACCCAGCTATACATATTTTATTAACTTGTATAAGCAATTACACTTTTTCTCATAATGTAACTTTTTAATTATTATTCATGATGCNAGGCAGAGGCAGGTGGATCTCTGTGAGTTCGAGACCAGCCTGGTCTACAGAGCTAGTTCCAGGACAGGCTCCAAAGCCACAGAGAAACCCTGTCTCGAAAAACCAAAAAAAAAAATCTTAATTTTATATGTTATAGAGGGAATTATTAGTTGTGAGACTATCCTCTGGCCAAAATGCAGGGGGTGGGGTAGAATACAGAACCCAAAGGGAAGGTCCAGGTTTTGTTTTTCTTCATATCTTTTAGGATTGAGGATTAAACCCAAATCCTAATCCATAAATGTGCCCCTGAGCTATGTCCTCAGCTTTACTGCTATTGCCTGTAAAAGAAGCTTGCTGAGCTTTTGCTGCTGGAAGGTGACCTATCTCACCCTCTTTCAAAGGCTTCTCCTCAGGCTTGGCCTCAGGACCCCTCCCCCATTACCGCCTCCAATCCCTCTGTAAACAAATCCTCTGCTCCTCTGAGACTGAAGCCCTCTGCTGGCACCTGCCAGCTCTGGGCCTTTCTCCACAGACTAGAGATTTTAGCACTTGACTTTCTTTATCTCAAGTCCTGTCGTTTTGCTGATAGCAGCATCCACTCCGGCAGGTTGTTCCCCAGCACCTGTTTTCCAGATTTGGGGCCCAGCGAGATGGCTTGATGCACAGAAGTGCTGGCTGCAATGCCTGCTGGCCTGAGTTCCGTCTCAGGACCCACAGAGTGGAAGAGAAGAACTTACTCCTACAGGCTGTCCTTTGGCATGCACCTATCCTGCGCCTCCTAATAAATGAATGTAAAATAATTCTGACTGCAAACCTGGGCTGAGGAGATGGTTCAGGGCACATCGGTTGAAGTTGCTATGAATTAATTATAACCAATCCCAAGTGGGTACTCAACAGTGCCAAGGAACCGCTGGTACTTTTGCATGGTACCCTCTTCCTACCCCTCCCCACTTTCTGTATCCATGCTACTGGCTTGCTAACTTTAAGGGGCATGAAGGGCCGTGTCTGCTTTGTTCACCGCTGAATACCCAGTGCCCTTTCAAGTGTGCAGTACCGAATGATCAGGTCAGGGAGCAACACAGCTGGTGAGGACATAAGCGACAGGACAGAACAGTGGAAGCCAGGGCATGCCGTCTAACATCTCCCTGTAGTCTGACCTCACATGTCACACAGGAGCATTGCCGTCAGTGTTGGAGGGGCTGATTAACACACAGTCGCCAGCACTCTCAGGGAAGTTCCTTGAGGGGTACTTTTATGCTGGAGACGATGTGTTGATGAAACCAGAGAAAGTGAGTCGTAGCGGCCTTAAAATCAATTAACTGGGCCTGGTGGTTTGCATCTTCCATGACATCACTCAAGCGCAGGCAGGCAGATATCTGTGAGTCCAGGGCCAGCCAGGTAAACATAGCGAGATCCTATCTCAAAAAATTATCAATAATTACCCTCATTATTATTGTATATGTATGATGTATGTGTGCGGGCTTGTGACAGCACAGACTCTGGATTCAGTTCTCTCCTTCTACCTTTATGTGGATTCCGGGATTTAACTCAGGCTACCAGACTGTACGCCACCTTGTAGTTATATATTTTATGACCCTGTTAAGAAGAAAGATTTTTTTTTCTAACTTTAGAGGGAACTTGCATAGTATAATGTACTTTTCGGACCCATTAGTGTGAGACCCAAAAGGTCCAGCTTTAACAGGATTAAAGGAGAAGTACCTTCGATTGGTCTATACTAATAACTCTGAGACCCCTTTGGGGGGGGGTGTCAAATAACCTTTTCACAGGGGTCGCCTAAGTCCATCTGAAAACACAGATATTTACATTACAATTCAGAACAGTAGCGAAATTACAGCTATAAAGTGGCAACGAGAATAATCTTACGGTTGGGAGTCACCAGGACATGAGGAACTGTGTTGCAGCATTAGGGAGGCTGTAAATCACTGCTCTGTGCTGTAACACATGCAACTTGGCCACTTAGCCCATCAGATCTAATGGTACCAGCCTCAAGTATACACAGCAGACTGAGATGTTCAATTAAGCCTAGACAAGGCTCCGATGGACAATTATAGCCGTGACATTTTGGAGCAGAGGCATGCTCTTCATCAAAGGCTGTTACACTTTTGAAAAATAGTTCTTGCTCATAGTCTGGCTTTGAAAGAGACTAAATGCCCATCTTTAGAACCCAACATGCCTGTGTGACTTGAATGCTCACTATGAGGGTATTCTTTGATGCACCAGACTTGGGCTTTGTCACCACCACCACCACCACCATACACACACACACACACACACACACACACACACACACACACACACACACACGGGGGCGGGTCAGGGAGAGAGAGATCAAGTTAGCACCAGTCAGCTCCACTCTTTGGGGAACTTAAAGCTAAGTAGAAAAGGGAACTCTCCCATTTGGAAAGCTAGTGGTCCGACTCACTGTCCACTTTTCCTAGAGGATTCCTGTGGCTCAAGATCCACAATTCATTAGCACAGGCTAAGGGTTTGTCATGTTGAGAAATGAAAACCACTATCTACTTATAAAGAGGTTTGAGGGCCATGTTGATGAGTATGTAATAAACAATAATGAACTATTGTAGCTTATATGAAAGCCTATCAAAAGGCTCCTCCATACAGGAATTCTTTTTTTTTTTTGTTTTGTTTTGTTGTTGTTGTTTTGTTTTGAGACAGGGTTTTCTCCTGTAGCTTTGGAGCCTGGAACTAGCTCTTGTAGACAAGGCTGGCCTCGAACTCACAGAGATCCATCTGCCTCTGCCTCTCAAGTGCTGGGATAAAAGGCTTGCGCCCCTACTGCCTGACTAGGAATTCTTGATAATCTATAAAACAAAATGCCCTGGCCGGGCGCGCATGCCTTTAATCCCAGCACTCGGGAGGCAGAGGCAGGCGGATCTCTGTGAGTTCGAGTCCAACCTGGTCTACAAGAGCTAGTTCCAGGACAGGAACCAAAAAGCTATGGAGAAACCCTGTCTCAAAAAAAAAAAAAAAAAAAAAAAAAAAAAAAAAAAAAAAAAAAAAAGCCCTGTTCTGTCATTATCAGTAAAGATGTCCACTCCAGTTTGAATGCGAAGTGGACATGGGAGTTGTGCCAAGGCTCAAGGGTCTTCCTCTTACCCAGATTGACTTGGACAGTCACCCTTTGCTACCCACTTCTCTAGTAACTGCTGATGTGAGAAGCTGGATGCTCTCACTATAAAGGATTCGCTCTGGAATGCGGACGTCTTAGTGACCATCCATGAAATCACAGAATGCCTCATTCCTTGCCATGGTATTATGTGTAGGGCAGGGATTAAAGTATTCAGTTAATCACGGTGAAGATGGGACATGGGCTGATGTCAGCCACAGGATTCCAAGAGCTTGCCACGATGATCCAGAGACAGCTGGTCCTATACAGCTGTGGATGGCTCATGAGGATTTAGACACGTGCCGTCCAGGAGAGGTCACCTTGTAAGGCTTTGACACGCTCCTTCAGGATGCATGTATCCTCAACTAGTGCGGGAGGAGGGGGAGTTTTCTCTGAGTCACAGTTGTTCCATGGGAAGCGAGGGGTGAAGGTTGGGTGATGAAACCTTTCTCAATTGCATTTAATGAGTCACTAAATCTTATTTTATTTTCAAATGTCTTTTCCATTTTCTGCTAGTGACTCATCCTGTAGCCCACTAGGCCTCGAACTCTAGGTAATTCTTCTGCCATGTCCTCAAGAACTGGGGTTATGAGTCACCATGTTTGGCTCCTGAGTCACTAAATATTTTGGATGCCTTTAAACCCTTTCTATTGTGCTGATGAAGAAGTTTTTGCAGTCAGGGGAGGGATGTTTCCACTAGAGAACACTGTAATGCTTCTAGTGAATTCGTCCAGGCTGCCAACTGGCTCCTTGGAGCTTCTATGACAGTAGGTGAGCATGTGGAAAAAGAGCAGCCCTGTCTTGTGAGGACTACAGGTTTCCTGTGCTTCTGGCTGCTCAGAGCTCATGGGATCTACTGCTTCTTCTAAACGTGGTTCTCCAGTATGGGGACTATCTTAGCCTATCAAGACAGCCTCAAGAGAGAGCTGAGCAAATTTCCCTTTTTATGAGGAACCTCAAGATGATTTTATCTGGGGCACCCAGGACATAGCTGATCGAGGAAATTTGCACAGATGTTGTCTAGGAAAAATGATAGAAATCAAGAACACAAATCCTTCATAACTTCCAACATGGCTTTACATGGTAAAGGTTCAGTTTTTTTTTTTAAATATATAGCTACTGATAATGATGTATTGTATATTTTTAAAAGCCTAAGGAAAAGAGTTTATATGTTTTCATATAAAATGTTATCTGAGAGACCAGGTAGTGGTGGCAGTGCACACCTTTAATACCAGCACTTGGGAGGCAGAGGCAGGTGATTCTCTGTGAGTTTGAAGCCAGCCTGGTCTACAAGAGCTAGTTCCAGGACAGCTAGGGCTGTTACATAGAGAAACCCTGTCTTGAAAACAAAACAAACAAACAAAAACAAACAAAAAATGTTGTCTGAGGTAAATTAATATAATCATATTTAAACATTAGACAATAAATATGTATATAAAAATGCCATGGCACCCCTATAAACATGTACAATTTTTTTGTATTACCAATAAACAAACCTAATAAATTACAGAGAAATAAAAACCAATGGGAGATCCTCCTCCATGTAAGTCAGTCAGACTATATATCACTATGATAAATACCTGAGAAAAGCAATTCAAGGGGAAAAAGATTTATTTTTGCTCGTGGTCTCAGAGGTGTCATGGCAGTCAGGGTGTGTGAGCAGAAGTACTCTCACCTCAGGGTGGTAGGGCTGAAGCAGGCGAGGAAAGGTAGAGGAGAGGGAGGGAGAGGGCTGCAAGGATGGGAGGGAGAGCAAAGCCATAGACAGAGGGACGTGGAGGGAGAGGAAGAACACACACATTCCAGGGGCAAGGCGTATTTTTCAGTGACCTTTCTCCTGACCATGCTTCAGCTCTTCACATGGCCATCATACTGTGACACCATTGGGAACAAATCCATCATCAGCAAGTCAGGATTCAGTTACTTCTCCCAAACCCATCGGCTCGCAACCAAGTCCCTTTCATACAAGCTTTGGGTCGCACCAAGACTCAAGTCATCACACCTCTATAATTATTAGGTGTATAGTACAGTACCGTTAATTTTTTAAGGACAACGTTGCTCAGACCTCTAGGTATCCAAATCTAGATCCCTCCTGACCACCATTCCATTTCCTGCTTCTTTAGGTTTGACAAATGAGATGCTTTAATAGTGGAGTCATGTGTTATCTGTCCTCCAACAGCTCTCTGTCTGTCTCTTTCCAAGATCTCCCTGTGTAGCCCAGCCTGGCCTCAAACTCCTAGTTAAACTTAGCCTTCTGAGTGCTGTGTGCCACCATGCCCAGCATGGCTACATAAAAGGTTTTAGCTGTTGCATTTTCTCCCCCCCTCCTCGCCCAGAGATAACATATACGTGAGTGATTGCTGGCAGCCTCGGAGCTCACCGACATTTATAAAGTCTTGCTTAATGTATGATTAATGTAACAAACTGGGAGCAAACTGCTGTAGGGAAATTGGAGTCTTTTGGCATAAAAACAATTATCGAGGTTCTAAAAAAATATAAATGATATCTCAGGCAACTATTTCGTTTTCTGGCAGACACTGAAAGCAAGGTGCTATTACTAAATGGAGGACAACACTCCATAAGCCCTGGTGTGCTCAAGATTTATAGCAGTGGCATATCTAAATATTTAAATGTAAGCGTTAAGATTATGGAGTGCTTGCATGTCATCATGGACTTTGCTGGGCAGGCATCAGACTCTTAAAAACACTGGGCACTTGCTGGCTGAGGTTAAATGAATTAGCTGCTCCACCTGGAAATACCTTCCTATGGCGTTGCCAACTGTAAAATAGGTATTTAGGAGACAGAAGTGCTTTGACGCTGAAGACAGCTAGTAGCCCACAAATGCATTAGCCTCCCCTGCAGCCAGGGCTGGACGCTCTGACGGCCCTTGTGGGAGCAGACATTGTGTTGATGCTTCACTCACCGGCTTCTTCTGCCTCTGATGCTGGCCCTTAGGATGACTTCAGGAATATACAGCAAAAGTCTCCCCTCTCATTTTATCAGGACTCAGTCCCTCTCTTACCAAGGATTCTCATACTGTGAACTTAGGATAGTCTTTCTTCACCCAAACATTAATAATTCCAGCATCTTCCTATTTAAAATAAATAAATCAGGCTGTGGTTACATAGACTCCAAGGAATACTGACAAGGAACTAATGGAGCCCATTTTCCCTTTGAACATGTAACTCCCCTGTGGGCATCTTTTGTCTCCCTTTCATGACACATCCTCAATGCTGACAGGGCTTCTTGCTATCCCCAACGCTCTATTTGCCTTTGTTGTTCTTATTCTCCATCGCAATTAATACAGCCTGACATTCTATATCATTTTCAACTTATTTGAGTCTATCCCGCTCCCTGCCCCTATTATAAAATAAGGTCCACAGAGCTAGTCATGGTGGTGTATGGCTATAATCCTGAGACTGAGAGGCTGAGGCAGGAGGATCATGAGTTCAAAGCCACCCTTGGCGATGTACTAAGGCCCTGCACAAACAAACAGATACCTGCCGTTTTACATGAGTGCTGGGATCTGAACTCAGGTCCTCAAGCTTGAACGGCAAGCTCTTTCCTCACTGAGCCATCTACTAGGCCCCATTCTAATGCTTTCTGGTATCTTCTGCAGAGAGTAATGTACAGCTTCTCAATATCACTTTACTTTTCACAGAATAAAAGGGACCAATCAGAGATAATTAAATACTACCCAGTATAAGCAAAGAATAAACATTTTTGGTTTAGAGTTCTCCTATCATTTCTGCACCTATAGTCTATTCCCATGTGTTTCTCTGTTGTGGAATATTACTTTAACTATGCAAAGGTGTGTTGCATTTGTTTATGTTGTGGAATATTACTTTAACTATGTAAAGATGTGTTACATTTGTTTATGTTCTAGAATATTACTTTAACGATGCAAAGGTGTGTTGCATTTGTTTATGATGCATTTGCTTAACTATGTAAAGATGTGCTGCATTTATTTAATGATATGAAAATGTGTTGCTGTTCTACCTTGCCTGCATAAGGCACCTGATCAGTCTAATAAAAAGCTGAATGGCCTCTGGGCAGTGGTGGTGCACGCCTTTAATCCCAGCATTCTGGGAGGCAGAGGCAGGCGGAGGCCAGCCTGGTCTACAAGAGCTAGTTCCAGGACCGGACACCAAAAGCTACAGAGAAACGTAGGCAGTAGAAGGATAGGCTGGGCTGGTGTGCATAGGGAATAAAAAGGAGAGGGAACCTAAGCTGAAGAGAAGAAAAAAGAGAGGGAGACATCTGGGGCCCGCTAGTCAAATATGTAGAAGTGGGAAAAGTAAGACGTGCCGAATGAAAAAAAAAAAAAGGTAAAAAGCCCTGAGGCAAAATGCAGATGAAGAGAAACAGGTTAAATGAAGTTATAAGAGCTAGTGGGATGAGCATAGGTAAAGCTGAGCATCCATAACTAATAATAATAAGTCTCTGTCATGATTTGGGAGCTGGTGGTCTGAGAAAGGCTGCTACATTTTTCTGCACTCTTTGTTTCATATAATTTCATGTCCTGAAACTTATTACACTCACTATTTATCCTTCCATTATTTCAGCCTGCTTCTAAAATTACTGTTTTCATTTAGAAATCAATGGAACTAATGGGGATTTTCATAAGTACGTCATCATGCCTTCTCGGGGTTGGGGCAGAGGAAGACAGCATAAAAAGACTGAAAAGTATTTCACAGTACTTATGAAACTGTAAGGACCATACCCAGATGTGTTCTCCAAGACCTCTCCTTAGCTAAACAAACAGAACATTTTGGAGTCAGGGTGGCCAGTAGGTAAGAAAGCTCAGCAGGTAAGGAACTTGCCATCAAACCCTGAAGACTTGAGCTCAGTCCTTTAAGACCCACACGGTGGAAGGAGAGGACTGACGCCCACTTAGGTGTAAGGGCTCACTGTTATTAGTACGCATAGCAGTGTAGTCAGTAAGGGCTGCACAGAGAGGAAGGCTGTCATTCACTGGTGCCACAGATGTGTGTTGTCATTTTGGTACTGCAACCACTATGTGAAGCAATTTCCCCTTTTGTTTCCTGCACATAACAGTAAGTAAAATAATGGTTTGGACGGATATGAGTTTGGGTCCACTGGGATGGGTGTGGCGTCGTTTGGAAACAAAGACTTTCCAAGATAGAAATTGTGCATGCCACATTGCAGTTTACTTCCATCATAACAAGAAGTCTGGCATAGAAAGAGCACTGAACACAATGTTGAGAGGCCTGGGATGCTGGGGAGTGGCTCAGAGGGGAAGAACACTGGCTGCTCTTCCAGTGACCAATTCTCAGCACCCACATGGTGGCTCATTTCCACCTCTAACTCCCGTCCCAGGGCATCTAGTGCCCTCTTCTGACCTCCACGGGTACATACATATGGTACACTGGTATATATATATATACATGGAATAAAAATAAATAAAATCAGGGCTGGAGAGATAGATGACTCAGTGGTTTAGAGCACTGGCTGCTCTTCCAGAGATCCTGAGTTCAATTCCCAGCAACCACATGGTACCTCACAACCATTTATAATGAGATCTGGTGCCCTCTTCTGGTCTGCAGACACACATGCGGGCAGAACACTGTATACATCATAAATAAATTGAGAGAAAGAGAACTGAGGTTTTTTTTTTTTTTTTTTTTTTTTGGTCTGTTTTGTTTTTTTGAGACAGGTTTCTCTGTGTAGCTCTGGCTGGCTTGCAACTCACTCTGTAGACCACGCTGGCTTCAAAGTCACAGAGATTCACGTGCCTCTGCCTCTCAAGTGCTGGGATTAAAGGTGTGTGCCACTATTGCCCAGCAAGAACTGAGTTATTGAGAAAACCAGTTATAAGCTATAAGATCTTGGACAAGTAAAAAACTCTCTAATACATTAATTATATGACTTAGAAAATGGCTTTTGAAGTTGGGCAGTGGTAGTACAACCCTTTAATCCCAGCACTCAGGAGGCAGGCAATCTGAGTTCGAGGCCAGCCTGGTCTACAGAGTAAGTTCCAGGACAGCCAGGACTGTTTCACAGGGAAAGCCTGTCTTGAAAAACAAAAGCAAAGAAATAAAATTGGCATTTGAGAAGTTAAGACAGGAGGATCACGAGTTTAGTTTTTTCTTTAAATATTTATTTATTATGTATACAGTGCTCTGTCTGCATGAAAAAGAGGACACCAGATCTTATATAGATGGTTGTGAGTCACCATGTTGCTGGGAATTGAACTTAGGACCTCTGGAAGAGCAGCCAGTGTTCTTAACCTCTGAACCATCTCTATACCCCAAGGAGTTCAGTTTTAACTGAATAACTACAAAGTGAGTTTGAGCCAGCCTGGATTTCATGAAGCCATTTCTCAATAAAAATATATAAATATAGTTTAATAAAAAAGAAAAGACTTTCTCTCACATTGAATACCATTTCAAGGAAAAGTGGTGGGCTATACCTATAATTTGAGAATCTATAATCTTTCTTCATAATGCCTTTTTTTCTCACAACTAGGGAGGTTCTTAGGAGCCACCCAACTCCCCTTTGCAGCCTTCTCTCTTGATCTCACTTGGTTTCAGTTTGGGTCTCTTACTATACTCCGTGTAACTGAGGCAAGCACCTACACGACTCCATATCACACCAAATCCTATAGAAAGGGATGCACTGAGAGGGGCTAAAGAATCAGAAAGAGTGTAGGGAAATTGCTCAGTGGGTAAAGTGCTTGCTCTGCAAGAATGAGGAGCTGAATTTGGGTCTCCAGCACCCACGTAAAAAAGTCAGATGTGGCAATGTGCACCTGTAACCTCAGCACTGAGAGATACAGGAGCCCTGGTGTTAACTAACCACCGCTTACAGCTGACAGCCTTCTGCAAAGTTAATTAGTCAGCTAACTCATTTATATGGGTCTGCTATTGCTTCAAATCTGAGAAAGATGAAAGCAACTTATCAAAGGAGCCTTTCCCAAAGCGTCCTCCTTGCACATCAGTTGTACCTAATTGGGTATTTTGGAAATAGCCCAAGTAAATCTGTTAATTTAATCAAAGTTAAACACATTTCTTTGCTGCACTATTTCTTAGCAGCTTTCTTCCTCCAGTGCTGGGACTGCCTTGGGAACAGTAAACAAGGACTCTGCCACTCAACTACAGCCTTAGTCCTTGGTATTTTGAGACAAAGTCTTCATATGTAGCCTACACTGGCTTCAAATTTACAATCTCGCCTCTGCTTCCAGGTGTTTAGATCATAGGCATATATACACCATCATGCCTGGCTTCTTAAAGGCTTTGATAAGGAGCTTTAGGGGGATGTTACAGGGATAGAGATTTCTAAACACATGTGGCTATACAAAGTATTCTTTGAAAATATAAGGGATAAGGGACGAATGTTCTACAGAGCTCACCTTGAGAGCACTGGGGGAAGAAGGCACTGTTCTCTCAGCATTATAATTAGTGGCTATAGCCGGGCGGTGGTGGCGCACACCTTTAATCCCAGCACTGGGGAGGCAGAGGCAGGCGGATCTCTGTGAGTTCGAGGACAGCCTGGTGTACAAGAGCTAGTTCCAAGGGGCTGGAGAGATGGCTCAGTGGCTAAGAGCACTGACTGCTCTTCCAGAGGTCCTGAGTTCAATTCCCAGCAACCACATGGTGGCTCACAGCCATCTATAATGAGACCTGGCGCCCCCTTCTGGCTTGTGGGCACACACGGAAGGAATGCTGTATACATAATAAATAAATAAATATTAAAAAAAAAAGAGCTAGTTCCAGGACAGGCTCCAAAGCTACAGAGAAACCCTGTCTCGAAAAACAAAACAAAACAAATTAGTGGCTATAATTGTAGTACTCCAAAGGTCAGACAATATGATAAAAAAAAATGGTCAAATTTGGTTTGAAATCTGGAATTTTCATGGTATGTGTGTGTTCAATATTGCTGCTATGCTTTCCCACTGTCTACACCAGACCACATTCTGCTACTATAACAAAATATCTGAGGCTGGATACAGAATAAAGGAAAGAGTTCATCCAGCTCAGTTTTGGGAGCTGACAGTTCACACAGCAGGACACTAGGTTTGGTGGGCTCCCCTCAACTGGTAGGTGACCTCCTCATGGCAGCATGCTTGAGAGGAAGACATCGACGGCCAGACAAGGTCCCAGAAGGTGGGAGGGGTCGGGCTCATTCTTTTGTAAGAACTTACTTTCATAAGAAATTACTTTTTAAAATTCTCTATGTTAAAATTTTCTTTAAAATTTTATTTTGTGAATTTACTTATGGGTGGGGGCACACCAACAGTACACACATAGAGGTCAGAGCCATTGTGGACCCCAGGAATCAAACTCAGTTTACCAGGTTTGGCAACACATTCCTCTTTACCCACAGAGCCATCTTGCAGACCCTCCATGAGAAATTACGTGTATCCCTCCCAAGGAGGATGTATCCAATGACCCAATAACTTTACGCTTTTAGAAATCCCAACACCTCTTACCAATACACGGGTGGAGCTGGATGAAACTGGTTCTTTAAACTTAACACCTTTCATATTTTTAACTCTTTCCTATAAACTTACTAACACTATACAGTCGTCCTGTGGTTGGTGGTGCACGCCTTCAGTCCCAGCCCTTGGGAAACAGAGGCAACTGGCCCTCTGAGTTCAAGGCCAGTCTGGTCTATGGAGTGGGTTCCCAGAGAGATAAAGAGAGAGATAGAGATAGTGAGATAGATAGAGAGGAGAGAGAGAGAGAGAGAGAGAGAGAGAGAGAGAGAGAGAGAGATTATCTTAGACACTTCACTAAGCATTCTTTTTATTTCTTTTACTGCTAAACTTCCCCACTATAATTAAAAGTTAAAAAAAGTGACATTTTTCTTTTTTTTTATTGTTTTTACTGATCTAGGAAAGTGGTGATTTCTAGTTCTTCTCTAACCATTCACAATACTAGACTCCCCTTCCCCACTTCCTAGACACATAGTGGGCCTTTCTTATTGAACTAAGGTTCTTCATGGAATCCCAAGCATTATATAAACCAAATCAATATTCCCTGATTTCAGTTCTTTTATTATTGTTTTTGACAATGTCTCACTATGTAGCACTTGGTTGGCCCACAACTCTCTATGTAGATGAGACTGGCCTAGAACACAGAAACTAGTTTACCTCTACTTCCCAAATGCTGGCATTAAAGGCTTGTACCACCATGCCCTGTGCTGTTCCCTTTAAGACATGTCTGGCTGTGGAGCCTGGTATGACTACACAAGATCCTCCTGGTTCAGTCTTTGAATGACAGGCAAGTGTCACCAGGCCCAGCACATCTTGTCCCTTTTTGTTATGCAAGTAGTTAAAATCCACTAGAATGTTAACTTAAATACTGAAAGGAGAACTAGTTATGATAATTCCCGACTGGTCATTTCATTGTTCTGCAATATGTTTGTTTATGCTTTCAAACTACATCATGAGCTCTCTAAGTTAAGTTCCTTTTTTGCTTTATGTCTAATCACCAATAAACCTCCTAACACGATATTTCCCACAAATCCTCAGGGCATGATTGTAATGACAGACGTATATCTCCAAGCACTCTTGAATGTAATAAAATGTGCCAGGAGACCCATGATTCAAAACAAATATCTCTATTTTCTAGAACATGCAGGATGATTTAACAGCAATTATTTTGAATGCAGTTGTATGGTGAAGCATTTTGCTATATGCTAGAAAGGCAAGCATTGTAGGTAGCTACTGAAATATGTATGTATTTATGAATATATCATTGGTAAAGGGCCAAGCAAAACAGAAAAGTATGACTCATTGTAAACATTCTCTAACTGTCCTTGCATTATTACAGGGCAGTTACTGGGTTGTTTAAATAATGTATATATAAAATGAATTGCTATTTACATTCTTCTCAAAGGCATTGAAAAACCGGCAACTAGCAAAGGTCTTTACATTCTAACAGATTAATTATCCTTTATTTTCCTGTCAATAGGTTGAGGAATTACTTTTAAGTAAATAGACACAGGAAGATTTTACTACCTTTAAAGGGCAGAGAAAGCACTAAGTAAATGCTTTTTTTTTTTCTGACCCCGAAATAACTCAGAGTTCAACCTAAGACCATAAATGGAAGAATCGGTAACTGATCTCAAGAGTGGTTGAACCGGAAGGAATCTTAGAAATCATGACGATATCTTCATTTTACAGATGAGGCACAAGGTTTAAAAACTGTTTCAATCAAAGGAGGCTGATTGAAAAGGGAACAAAAATGTCTTCATGGAATTCTAAACAAAGCTGATGCCCTTTAACACCGTTACTCTACTTCACACACAAAGAAACTAATGTACAGGCAAGCAAGGCAGTTCCCTTATTATCTCCATGAATTAGTGTCAGACCCAGAAATGAAAGCCAAGATTTTAGTGTTGGACATTCTTCAAATGTAGGCTGCACTCATTCGGCATGGATGCAGCTTAGGAGTGAGGGGGAGCCATGTTTGGAAGTTCCTAAAAGGAGTTCCTTAGTTCACAAGCAGAGCACTTGCTGAGAGGTGTGACAATGTTTGCCTAGGAGAGTTCCGTCTGATCATGTGATTTTAAAGGAACAAAACAGTACATTACCAGCTTCTTTACCAAAGTACTGTTCGATCCAAAATAACTGGAAATAGGCCTTTAGATATGATTTTATCTCAAATATCCAAGGAATTCAGTTTTGGTTCCTCTTATTTCTGTAACGTCAGTCGTCTTTGTACAATCTCTCAGGTTCCCCAGTGAACATTTAGAATGAGACTATTTACTTGAGAGCCTTTTTCTCCATTTAGAAAAGTATTTTCTCTTGTTATCACTCTGGAACGTTAAGTACGAATCAATGAAATAAAGCGAAAGTTGCAGATAAACCTCAATATTACGTTTTTCACCAAAGAGGACAAACTTTCAAAGGCAACTCCACCCTTTAAACACAAACACACACACCCTCAGTTGGGTTGGTGACTCCGATGTTACATTTAGTTGTTTTCCAGGACCTAATACCTAGGGTCATGGCCCAGTATTTTCTGATGACCACATTTGGTGCTTTTCAAATCAATTAACCGCATGCATCTCGCTGTGAACCGTTCCAATGGAGCCCAGGCCATAACCCCGGCTGGAGTTCTGCTTGCTGAGAACTAAAGATTTTTCACACACACCCCACTAGGCATTTCTACCGCCCCTTAAGAGGCTTGGTCTAAGCTGAAAAGGGGACGCTAGGAGGAAGGTTGTTGAGTCAGGGCGTACATGCGAAGTTGAGTTTGGGGAGAAGCCAGCGGTGGAGCCAAAGGGACCCAAATGCCTAGAGGAGCAGACAGAGCTGGGGGAGACCAGGCGATCCAGGTTAGGACAGGAAAGGAGACAGAAAGGGGGCGCAGGAATCCGTGCTAAAGAAAGAAGAAACTGCGGAGGAGGAAGTAGCCCTTGGAAGGGGAGGGGCGAAGGGGAAGCGAGCAGCGAGCGCAAGCACTTTCGAGAGCTGGTAGCGGGTGACTCCCTACCTGAAGCGCTCCTGCCCCGCCGTGTCCCAGAGCTGCAGCTTGATCCTCTTGCCGGGCTCAATTTCCAGTAGGCGCGAGAAGAAGTCGACGCCAACCGTAGGGTCGCAGGCGGGGGAGCGCAGCCCTGGGAAGCGGCCCTGGGTGAAGCGGTGCAGGAGGCACGACTTGCCCACCGTAGAGTCCCCGATCACGATGAGGCGGAACTGGTAGATCCAGATAGTCTCCATCGCTTGGTGCTTCACGCGCTCAGGGGCAAGTTCTGCCGCGGGAACTATCCCTTCAGCACCTCCGCGGTGCGCGCCCGTCCGCTTCCAGCATCTTCTTGCGGCTGCGGCCGCCGCCTGGTCGCCGCCCTCTGGGGAGGGAAGGGCGGGACCGCGGGCAGGGGGCGTGGACCTGTACTGTCTGGGGGCGGGGCTTGAAGATGAGGGCGGGGCTACAAGTCAGGGCAGGAACGCAGGTAAGGGGTGTGATCACGGGCTCGGGGCGGGGATCTAATTTCCAGAGGCGGTGTCTTGGGCTGAGGGCGGGGCCCCAACCATAAGGGGCGGGAACTGACGGTCTGGGGGCGGGCCCTCGAGCACACGGGGGCGGGGGTCTGGATTGGGGGCGTGGCGAGAGCCTCCGCCTACGTTACTGGGGATTTGGGAGACCCCCAGACTCAGTACAGCCCTTTAGTCCTGCAGTTGCTGGAAGCGGACCAGGAAGTGGACAGACGTGACAGCAAAAACAACCAATGAAAATGTGTTAGAGGGTTAAACTCCAGAGAGTTCAGCCAATGGGAAGTGAAAATCATAAAATCATTTTCTCTCACGCATCTTGGTGGGTTTCTTGTATTAGGACTCTGATTTCTCGGAAGTCCGCCAGGCGCTAATGTGTTTCTGTGTGAGGATTTGTGGTGTCCGTGTTTTTCGGAATAGTCCAGTTGGCGGTTTTCTGCTGAAGGAAACAAATTAGCAGAACTAGTTCTGATTGTTTCTGTTAAGGACTGCCTGTTGCTTTTTACCACAGCGTTTTCAGGATTAGCCAAGTAAGAGAAACGGCCCAGTTCTAGCCCTGTGAGGGGCCCTCCAGCCTGGGAAAAAGTTGAAACGTTGAGAAGCACGTTCAAATCATCGCTATTCGTGGTTGACAGCTGCTCTCCGCTTGCATAAGGCCAGTGCAACGAAGTAGAACTTAAATTTAGGTGACATCATGTTCTCATCCCTTCCCTCAAATATAATGATAGCTAATTTAAAAGTTCTCTTCTTGCCTGGGGCTGTAGCTCAGTTGGTAGAGTTGTTTAGCCACGTGACACCCTGGATACAGTCCCCCGCTCCAAATAAACCAGGCGTGGTGGCCTGCAGTTACAATTTCAGCACGAAGCCAGGCGGGTGGTGGTGGTGCACGCCTTTAATCCCGCACTCGGGAGGCAGAGGCAGGCAGATAGAGATCAGAGACGTAAGTTCGAGGCCAACCTGCTCTACAAGAGCTAGTTCCAGGACAGGCTTCCAAGATACTGAGAAACCCTGTCTCGGGAAAAAAAAAAATTCAACATGAGCCGGGCGGTGGTGGCGTACACCTTTAATCCCAGCACTTGGGAGGCAGAGGCAGGTGGTGGATCTCTGTGAGTTCGAGGCCAGCCTAGTCTACAAGAGCTAGTCCAGGACAGGCTACAAAGCTACAGAGAAACCCCATCTCGAAAAACCGAGAGAGAGAGAGAGAGAGAGAGAGAGAGAGAGAGAGAGAGAGAGAGAGAGAGCTCCTATTTAGAAGAGCAAATATAATTTTCACAAATACTGCAAAGAACATGAACACATATATCCCATCTGACTTTAATTTTATGAAATTATTTTTGTTCCTCTATTTAGTAAACTCTACCAAGCTTTCTGTCAAACACTGGGTAGTTGAACAAGACCCAGAGTCAAGCAGCTCAAATCAAGCTTTGGTTCAAGTTTAATCTGTCTCTGTGAGGAACAAGAGGTTCCAGAAACTTCACACAGCTCCCTCAATGATCTAGCTCCAGATTCTTGGTGGGAGCCACTGCAGAAAGTTCCAGTTTTGGCAGAAAATCTGTGACCAAGTAGGTTAATCCACCTACTTTAATATATAAGAAACCTCTAGAAAATATATCAAAGTGGCATAAGAACAGACAGGAGGACCAATGGAACCGAATAGAAGACCCGGGTATCAATCCACACATCTTCGAACACCTGATCTTTGATAAAGAAGCAAAAAATATCAAAAGAAAAAAGAAAGCATATTTAACAAGTGGTGCTGGTATAATGGATATCAACATGTAGAAGAATGAAAATAGACCCATATCTATCACCATGCACAAAACTCAAATTCAAATGGATCAAAGGCCTCAAACATAAAGCCAGCCACACTGAACCTTAAGAAGAGAAAGTGGGAAGTACACTTGAACGCATTGGCATAGGGAACCACTTCCTAAATATAACTCCAACAGTACAGGCACTGAGAGAAACAATTAATAAATGGGACCTCCTGAAGCCGAAAAGCTTCTGTAAAGCAAAGGACACAGTCAACAAGACACAACGACAGCCTACAAAATAGGAAAAGATCTTCACTAACCCCACATCAGACAGAGGTCTGAACTCCAAAATATACAAAGAACGCAAGAAATTGGACACCAAAAGATCACATAATCCAATTTAAAAAATGGAGTACAGACCTAAACAGAGAACTCTCAACAGAGGAATATAAAATGGCACTGAAGGAAATGTTCAACATTCTTAGTCATCAGAGAAATGCAAATCAAAACAACTCTGAAATTCCATCTTACACCTGTAAGAATGGCTAAGATCAAAAACACTGATGACAACTTATGCTGGAGAGGTTGTGGGGAAAAGAGAACACTTCTGCATTGCTGGTGGGAATGCAACCTGGTACAACCCCTCTGGATGTCAGTGTGGCGATTTCTCAGAAAATTAGGAAACAACCTTCCTGAAGACCCAGTAATACCACTTTGGGGTATATATCCAAAGGATGCTCAATCATACCACAAGGACATGTGCTCAACTATGTTCATAGCAGCTTTGTTTGTCATAGCCAGAACCTGGAAACAACCTAAATGCCCTTGGTCTGAAGAATGTATAAGGAAAATGTGGTCCATTTACACAATGGAGTACTACACAGCAGAAAAATATAATGACAGCTTGAACTTTGCAGGAAAATGGATGGAGCTAGAAAACATTATTTTGAGTGAGGTAACCCAGACACAGAAAGACAGTAATCACATGTACTCACTCATAGGTGTTTTTTAAACATAAAGCAAAGAAAACCAGCCTACAAACCACAGTCCCAGAGAACTTAGACAACAATGAGGACACTAAGAGAGACTTACATAGATCTAATCTGCAAGAGAAGTAGAAAGTAGAAAAAGACAAAAATCTCCTGAGTAAATTGGGAGCATGGGGATCTTGGGGGAGGGTTGAAGGGGGGAGGGAAGAGGCAGGGAGGGGAGCAGAGAAAAATTTAGAGCTCAATAAATATCAATAAAAAATTGTTTATTAAGCCTAGCAGTAGTGATGCATGCCTTTAATCCAGAGGCAGAGGCAGATTGATCTCCGAGTTTGAGGCCCTCCTGGTCCGTGTAGAGAGAGTTCCAGGATAAAGAAACCCTGTCTCAAAAAAAACCAATTTGCTCGTTTATTTAGAAACAGGCTGGCCTTTTTGCCTCTGCTGCCTGTGTCCTAGGATTAAAAGTGTGTGCTGCCACACCTGACTGTGAATGAGATTTATTAGTAAAAAGTAAATCAGACTGGGTGGTGGCGGCGCACGCCTTTAATCCCAGCACTCTGGAGGCAGAGGCAGGTGGAACTCAGTAAGTTCAGGCCAGCTTGGTCTACAAAGCGAGTTCCAAGACAGTCAGGGCTGTTACACAGAGAAACCCTGTGTAGAAAAACAACAACAACAACAACAAAAACCCAAAAAACAAAAAAAAAGTAAATCAGAAAGCCAATGAGAAAACATAAAAACTAGTGTAAATGTTTTCTAGCTAGTGTTTTATTTTGTGATGTGCACTGAGGGGCATCTGAGTGATTGGATTTCCTCTATTGACTTCTCTGTGCTTAAATATTAAAAACTAACCAGTAGCCCATATCTGGGATCCTAACGCTCGGAAGGCTGAGGCAAGAGGACTAACTCATGTGCCGGGCTAGCCTAAGCTATGTAGTAAAACCATGGTCCCTAAACGAAAGACAAAGAATGAAGATCCTTCAGCCATTGCATTGCGAAGGCCTTTGCACCTCTCGGCTGGGCTAATGTTCAGCTTCCCTCCCCACCTCCAATCTTTTGTTGTTGTCTTTTCAAGACAGGGTTTCTTTGGGTAACCCTGGTTATTGTGGAACTTGCTCAATAGACCAGACTGGCCTCAAACTCAGGAATCTACCTGAGTTTAAAGATTAAAGATATGTGCCACCATGCCCGGCCCCATTGCCAGTCTATGTGATCCTATAACCATTCAGGTATTTGGATAATCTGAACAAATAACGGGGGAATCCTGAACTGGCAATTTAAATCTATAACAATGTTGAAAAAAAATACCTTAAGTATATCGTCAGTCAAGTGGACTCTCCAGATGACTACCACACTGAGCAGAAGTTGTTAGTATTCAGGCGCTTGCACTGGCCTGACCTTGGCATACACGGCCTCAGCTGTAGCCACTAAGAGCACCTGCTGTGCACATTCTTTACGTCCCCTTTAAAAGGGCCCTGCCCACCACCCATCTAATTCTTTGTCTGTCTGTCTGTCTCTACCTGCCCCCCAGAGGCCAGTCTCCTCCCCTTCCCGCCTTTTACATTCCCTTTCCCTTAATAAAAAAAAAAAAAAACCTACATGAACTCTGTCTTCATGGTGTCTTTCTCTCGAGTGCCGTTTTTTTTCTAAATTATGACAGAAGTTACAGCTCATCTCCACCCGCGTCAGTAACCTGAAAGTCATTGCCTACTTCAAGAGAAAACTGATACAATGATAACTAACGTGTAAGAGCGACTTCAATAGTCTTCATAGACTTCAATAGACTTCAATAGTGTACATTGCCAACAAATGTGCCACATTTGTCCAGACAGGACCCGCAAGTGAGTCGCGGTGCTTTGGTGGGAGCTGTATCTTAATTAATTAATTTTTATGTGTATAAGTGTCTTGTTTTGCCTGCATTTAAGTCTGCATGCAGTATATACAGCAGCCGTCATGGAGTTTTGATGACTCTGAGCAGTTATGTTGGTGCTGGGAACCGAACCCAGGTCCTCTGGTCCTCTGTGAGACCAGCCAGTGTTCTTAACTGCTGACCCATCTCCCAGTCCCAGATACTGCCTTGTTGCTGTACCTGCTCTTGTTATTTTGTAGCCTGTTATCCATTTGTCCAAAGCCAGTATCATTCCACGAAGGTACGGTTTTCAAAAAGGAGGCAAAATTAGGTCTGTCTGCTCCACCAAGAGTGTTTATATGACGTTATTATACCTGTGAGAGGGCTGTGCCCATATGAAGCATACGGTTGCCCGTTAAGTGCTGAAGAAGTGCCCAGCTGCACTGGTGATCACAGAGATTAAATGTAAATCAACGGCACGAAGTTTTTCCCTATTGCCCTGACAGTTCTGCTGAGGGCGGCGAACTCGGGGATTGATCGCTCTCATTTTCCTTACCTCACTTTTCCCGTCACTGGAAATTAAATAACTCAAAGCTTAAGGTATAAATCATTGCTGTGAATTTTGTGATCATTAAAAGAAGCTGTTTTGTTAGAACTTCTAAACTGTGAAAGTAGAGGTAAATTTTGCTCTAGTTCCAAACCTACGGAACTAGAAATCAGTGTTGCTGGGCAGTGGTGGTGCAAACCTTTAATCCTAGCACTCAGGAAACAGAGGTAGGTACGTCTCTGTGAGTTCAAGGCTGCCTGATCTATAGAGTTACTTCCAGGACAGCCAGGGCTCCACAAAGAAACCTTGTCTCAGAAAAAAAACAAAAACAAAAACAAGGCGGGGCAGTGGTGGCGCGTGCCTTTAATCCCAGCATTTGGGAGGCGGAGGCAGGTAGATCTCTGAGTTTAAGGTCCGTCTGGTCTACAAGAGCTAGTTCCAGGACAGGCTTCAAAGCTACAGAGAAACCCTGTCTCAAAAAAGCAAAACAAAACAAAAAAAAAGAAGGAGAGGAAGGGAGGAAGGGAGGGAGGAAGGGAGGAAGGGAGGAAGGGAGGGAGGAAGGGAGGAAGGAAGGAAGGAAGGAAGGAAGGAAGGAAGGAAGGAAGGAAGGAAGGAAGGAAGGAAGGAAGGAAGGAAGGAAGGAAGGAAGGAATCAGTGTTATTGAGGGATGAGGGAGAATTGGCTTTCTCCCAATACCGAGCCTTCTCTGGTGCCACGTATTTCAGATTGAAAGTCCAAGGAGCATGGACTGGGTTTTTGGCTGTGTTTCTCTGTTCCTTAGGAACACACTTTCTAGATGAGCAGTGGTGGCAGATGCCTCTGATCCTAGCACCACAGGAAGCAGAGGCAGGTGAACCTCTGCGTGAGTTCAAGACCAGCCTGGTCTACAGAGTGAGTTCCAGGACAGGTTCCAAAGTTACAGAGAAACCCTGTCTCAAAAAAAAAAAAAAAAAAAAAAAAAGTGAGAGAGAGAAAGAGAGAGAGAGAGAGCATCTGTATGTGTGCACAGGCGCATGTGCCTGTGTATGCAAAGAGGTCAGAAGAGGGCACCAGGCATCCTTTTTAACCACTCTGCCTAACTTTTAGAGGCAGGATCTCTGTCTGGAGTTCACATCTCAGAACTCAGATTGACATTGGAAATGGTCAATCCCAAGCAACACTTGCATCTTTGGCTCCCTCAGAACTGTGGGTCCAGTGTTTATTTATAGTGATTCCTGACTTTTACGTCAGTGCTGGGATATGATCTCTGATCCTAACGTCTATAGAACAAGCACTCTTAACCACTGCATTGTCTTCAGGTCCTAGCTCTTACTCTAACTTGTCTGTGTCTTCTTACCACAAAAAGCTAAAAATTAAGTCATTTCAGATTTCTGAGTCTTTCTTTAAAGTCTTGTTTTATGTATATGGATGTTTTGCCTGCATATATCTTTATGTTCCACATGTATGCCCGATGCCTGTGGAGGCCAGAAGAGGGCATTGAACCTCTCAAACTGGACTTACAGTTTGTTGTGAGCTGCCAGTGGTACTGGGAATTCCAGCCTAGATCTTCTGGAAGAACAACCAGTGCTCTTAACCACAGAGCCCTCTCTCCTGCCCCGAATAAATATTTCATATGTCATATGGAAACAATCACTGATAGCTGAGAAATATCAGGCTATAAAATAACTTACACAAAGTGTCCTAAATGGTCACTTAAACTGAGAATCTGTTGGGTTACTTTTGGGTTCCAAGTGTGTGAATGTGGGTAACATTAGCCTCAAAGAATGAAGCTTTTGCTTTGCTATTGCCGCTTAGCTACACTTGGAGGCAGTACAGCATAATGGATGGAGTCCAAGCTTGAGTGTCAGGCTGACATTTAGAAGCAGGATCTGTTTTTATGATGAGGACCATTGGCATAAGCTAATAAACTTATGTCTTTGTGTCTCCATATATAAATGGATGTTTTGTTAATTAATAAGACCCCGATTTACTGTTAATAGATCCTAAGACTTCACTTCTGAGTGGCAGATGTTTTTAACACCTTGCTTTGCATTTCCTTCAGTGCCACTCAGAGGCATCCCAGACACAAAGTCCAGCCAAGTCTTATTAACGATGTGACACATTGGACAGTTTATAGGAGCTCCCTAACGCAGTGTCTTCTTGTATAAAATGAGGACAGTATTTGACATGAAGTAAGTGCTTAATGGTGATCATGATTCAATGCTCTTTAATTAACTGATGTGCGTATTTATTTGGGGGGGGGTGTCTTAAGGCAGTATCTTTTTGTGTGGCATAGACTGGCCTTGAACTCCCAGCAAGCCTTTCTCAGCCTCGTGGTGTGTGGGGATCACAGCATGAGCCACCACACTTGGCTCTTGTACTCTGTTTTCTTTGGTGACTTCTTTTTTTTTTTTTTTAAAGATTTATTTATCCATTATGTATACAACATTCCTTCCACGTATGCTTGTATGCCAGAAGAGGGCACCAGATCTCATTATAGATGGCTGTGAGCCACCGTGTGGTTGCTGGGAATTGAACTCAGGACCTCTGGAAGAGCAGTCAGTGCTCCCAACCTCTGAGCCATCTCTCCAGCCCCCTCTTTGGTGACTTCTATGTCTGCCTTTTTTTGCTGTCCATAGGAACCCAAGGTCAGAATTTTATTAACCTTTATAAACAGTATTAATTAATCAGTCACATAGGTGCATATATCTATTCATGGCATCTTTTCAGCATTCTTTGGGTCTAAGTTTGCCTAACCTCCAAGTCTATTGCCGTTCTACCATCCAGCTCCAGTTCTTAATATCAACTTTTCAAATTCTTCTAGTAATTTGGTGGCGCCATAAAAATTCACCAACATGGTGACTACATAGTGATGCCCAGTGGTAGGCAAGAGTCTACCCGCAACAGGCTTATACAGGGCAATAATTCCAAACATAATTATTGCTTGAATTAATATAAAGATGGGGCCAATTCAATTAGAATTCAGAGACTCTTAATGTGCTAAGTGAATAATTAGAAGTCATCTGTATAAGTTTTTTTTTTGGCTTGAGGCAGTGTCTCATTGTGAAGTTCAAACTGACTTTAACCTTGGCAATCCTCCTGCTTCACCCTCCCAAATGCTGGGATTACAGATGTTGGCCTCCAGGCTGTGCCATGTACTCTACTTGTTAGCTGGCTCTGGCTGATCTCACAGTTCTAAAACAACCAAAATACAGGAATTTAATTAGCAAATTAATCAAAAATCATTTTGTTTTTATTTTGGTTTTTCAAGACAGGGCTTCTTTATGTAGTCCTGGAACTCACTTTGTAGATTAGGTTGGTCTCGAACTTGGAGATCTGCCTACCTCTGCTTCCCAAGTGCTGGGGTTAAAGTCATGTGTCACCACCACCCAGCTCAAAATTTATTTTATTTTCCATTTTGTGTATATGTGTGTGGCTATATATATGTGTGTGTGTGGGAGGTATATGCATGTGTGAGTGCAGGTGCCCTCAGAGTCCAGAAGAGGTCGCTAATTCCCTGGAGCTGGAGTTTCAGGCAGTTGTGAGCCATCCACCATGAGTGCTGGGAACAGAATTCAGCTCCTCCAAAAAAGCAATATGAACTCTTAACCACTAAGCCATCTCTCCTTCTCTAATTAAATTAATTTCTTAAGGAGGCAGTTATGTAATTGGTTCAGGTTACTAGCATAGGTGATTTAGCTATTACATACAATTTTACATTATCCTTCCTAGAAATTATGTGTTCGTTATTAATTGAAGTATTAGTGAATGTGTATTTTATTAGCCTTCATCTCTCTTAGATGAGCTAAGTGTGTTTAATTAAAAAACACCTGGACATTTATCTCTCTCTGTCCCCTAATGTATTATGTTTCTGTTGGCAGAGTTCCTTTACAAAGGCAGTCAGAGTGGTACACACTCGTATAAACTCGGCACTTAGAGGCTGGGGTGGGAGGGGCCCGAGGTTGAGACCTTGTCTCAGTTAATCAAAGCAGAAAACGCTTCTGATATCTCTCTCTCTCTTATTTTGTTTTTGTTTTTGTTTTTTTGAGACAGGGTTTCTCTGTAGCTTTGGAGTCTGTCCTTGAACTTCCTCCGTAGACCAGGCTGGCCTCAAACTCACAGAGATCCACCTGTCTCACCACTTGGTTCATTCAGTAATAAGAAAACAAACCCAAATCTTGAGGTTATCTTCCATCTCTTCCTTCCCCTTGACAAGCCTTGACTCAGGTCCATAGACCACATAGACACTTCCTTTGTTTTGGTTTCTTCTCTGCACAAGTGGGCCCTGCTCACCACTGAAATTTCTTTTCTGGAGCCTGGCGGTGGTGGCGCACGCCTTTAATCCCAGCACTTGGGAAGCAGAGGCAGGCGAATCTCTGTGAGTTCGAGGCCAGCCTGGTCTACAAGAGCTACTTCCAGGACAGGAACCAAAAGAAACCCTGTCTCAGAAAATCAAAAAAAAATTTCTTTTCTGCTTGTTTTTCTACAGGGTGATATTCTTAGTTCTCTACTGCTCAAAACAAAACTGCAGACTTCTGAACTACTGCCCACAGTCTGCAGAATGAAACACAAATTCTGGCAAAGTCTCTGTTCAAGTACTAATCATAATTTAGTTCTCAGGAAAAGTGGCTGAAGTCCTTTGAGTGAGATGTCCCGCACATTCTCAGGCATCCGAATACTTGGGAACCCAATTGTTGACACTGGGGAGGTTTAGGAGGTGTGGGGTTTCATTGAATGTAGGAGGAAGAGCTGCTTGTTTGTCCTGGCTTCTCAGAATCAAAATAATCACACAGAAACAGTATTAATTAAAACACTGCTTGGCTTGGCCTATTGGCTCTAACAACTTCTTCTTCTTCTTCTTCTTCTTCTTCTTCTTCTTCTTCTTCTTCTTCTTCTTCTTCTTCTTCTTCTTCTTCTTCTTCTTCTCCTTCTTCTTCTTCTTCTTCTTGGTTTTTCAAGACATGGTTTCTCTGAAGCTTTGGAGCCTGTCCTGGGACTAGCTTTTGTAGCTCAGTCTGGCCTCAAACTCACAGAAATCCACCTGCCTCTGTCTCCCGAGTGCTGGGATTAAAGGCATGCACCACCACTCACTGCCTGGCTTAGCTCTAACTTCTTATTGCTAACTCTTACATCTTAATTTAATCCATTTCTAGTAATCTGTGCATCACCACGAGGTCATAGTCTACCAGCAAAGTTTCAGCATGTCGGTTTCTGTCTCTAATGGTGGCTCCATGTTGTCTCCCTGATTCCGCCCTTCTTCCTTCCAGCATTCAGCCTAGCTTTCCCTGCCTACCTAAGTTCTACCTTTGCTATAGGTCCAAAGCAGTTTTTTTATTCATTAGCCAATAAAAGCAACACATAGACAGAAGGACTTCCCACACCAATTGAGGGTGGCTTTGGTCATAGTGTTTTGTTACAGCAATTAAAAAGTAACAAAGACAGGGCCATTTTCACCTTCATCCCAACCCAGGGTTCTGCTCAAACCCACAGCTGTCTTAATCATAGTTATAAATCCATGTGTCATTACAGCGGTCAGTATTTTCATACTTTGTTACGGAGCTTACAATACATATGCTTTAATAAATTTCTAATTTATTTTGTGTGTAAAAGGTTATA